>NC_052152.1:99624318-99933391 GCF_902713615.1 Scyliorhinus canicula | reverse complement strand
GACCTGGGAAGATCAATGACCCCCCCAGATGCCCTATCCTGTGGTACATGTGCCAACGCTTAAGAAGACCGACTTCAGGCCCTCCACAATGACCTCTGTCACCCGGCGGTCATCCGTTTTTTTTTCATTTTATCAAGGCTCACAACTTGCCTTACTCCATCGATGAAATCAGGACCGTGACCAGGGACTGCCAGGTCTGCGCGGAGTGCAAACTGCACTTGTATCGGCCAGACAGAGCACACCTGGTAAAGGCCTCCTGCCCCTTTGAGCGCCTCAGCATCGACTTCAAAGGGCCCCTCCCCTCCACTGACCGTAACGTCTACTTCCTCAACGTTGTTGACGAGTACTCACGATTACCCTTTGCCATCCCATGCCCTGACATGACCTCTGCCACCGTCATCAAGGCCCTGCACAGTCTCTTCACCTTGTTCGGTTTCCCCACCTACATCCATAGCGATCGGGGTTCCTCCTTCATGAGTGCCGAGTTGCGTCAGTTCCTGCTTAGCAAGGACATCACCTCAAGCAGGACAACCAGCTACAACCCCCGGGGCAATGGACAGGTGGAGAGGGAGAACGCAACGGTCAGCAAGGCCGTCCTTCTGGCCCTACGGCCTAGATGTCTCCCAGTCTCCTGCTGGCAGGAGGTCCTTCCCCGATGCGCTCCACTCCATCCGGTCGCTCTTGTGTACTGCCACCAATGAGACCCCTCGCGAATGTATGTTTGCCTTCCCTAGGAAGTCCACCTCCGGGGTCTCTCTCCCATCCTGGCTGACACTCCCAGGGCCCGTCCTCCTCCGGAAGCATGCGAGGAGCCATAAATCCGACCCCCCCCTCCCCCGCTCCGATCGAGAAGGTCCTGCTCCTCCATGCCATCCCACAATATGCCTACGTGGCACATCATGAGAGGTGGCAGGACACAGTATCCCTCTGAAATTTGGCACAAGCATGTTCCCCAACAACCATCACCACCACCCCTGACCCTACACCGTCTCCCTCCACCACTATCTGGCTACTTCAAGATTTGGCACCCACAGACCCACCGCCGACCATCACCACCACCCCCACCCCCTACTGGGTGAAGAAGAGGACAACACGCTCCCGGACGCGCAGGTCTCAACAAGAGTGCCCACGCCACAGCCGGGACCGAGGCGATCACGGAGGAAGGTTAAGGCCCGCCGACAGACTTGACCTTTAAGTCTACTTCGCCCCCCGCTGGACTCTTTTTTTTTTAAACAGGAGGTGAATGTGGTAAACCACTGTTAGTATATTATATGTATTGTGGTAAACTGTTACTGTACTACATTTATTGTGGTAAACCTCTGCCTGATGGCTCTGCCTCCCCTCGGGCTCGGGAGAAAGGTGGCTGACCTCCGGCCCTGCCCCAGTTTGGGATCAGAGGCCAGGAGGCTTTCTGTTTAGCTTATTAAAGCCTCAGTTTCGTTCACTACTCGCCTTGTGATTAATTGATGGCATATCATAGGTCACGTGCCCTTCACGTAGAATTGATGTGAAACACCGTCCAGGGGCCTGATTTTGGCGCCAACACAGGGAGCAGAGTTGCTTCAATTTTGCAGCCACTGGCAAGCAAGGCAAGTGAATAGTGAAGATCAATTTTTTTTAGAAGTACGAGATGGCCAGAGACTCAAATAGGCAGTTTACCTATTGGAGAGGAACTCTCAACAGAATCTACTGGAGCGAGCTGCTCAAGAGAGTCCGTAGCAGGACAGAGCCGTAGTGTTAAGAGCTCGGGGGCCTCTGGTTGATGTGGTGTTCTTTGTGTTGCTTATTTCAGGATTATCATAGAATTTACAGTGCAGAAGAAGGCCATTCGGCCCATCGAGTCTGCACCGGCTCTTGGAAAGAGCACCCTGCCCAAGGTCAACACCTTCACCCTATCCCCATAACCCAGTAACCCCACCCAACACTAAGGGCAATTTTGGACACTAAGGGCAATTTATCATGGCCAATCCACCTAACTTGCACATCTTTGGACTGCGGGAGGAAACCGGAGCACCCGGAGGAAACCCACGCACACACGGGGAGGATGTACAGACTCCGCACAGACAGTGACCCAAGCCGGAATCGAACCTGGGACCCTGGAGCTGTGAAGCAATTGTGCTATCCAGAATGCTACCGTGCTGCCCCGTTGGTTGGTGTGGTGTTCACAAAGACCACAAAATAGCTTTAACTTAAACAAAACTGTAAATTTATAAACACTACTAACTTGTATTCGACATGTACTCCTTAAGAATACACAGTTTATTAATAACATGTAAACTACACTCATCTGCAGCTAATCTCACTGGTCTAAACTATGATTTGCACTCGCTTACACTATCTGTTCTTCTGACTCTCACTTGCTAACTCCTGTATCACCTCTGGAAAGTTGGAGTAATCGTCTATGACTACTAGATAGTCATGAGACTGGAAATAGAATAAATCCATGCCCATGGACTGGTAACAATTTCCATTTGTTGCATCATTTCTTTGCTCTGTGCTGGCTGATGCATCTGACATATTGTACATGCTTGAACATATTGGTCGATATCTCTGTTTATTCCCGGCCAATACACCGACTGTCTGGCTTTCCTACAACCCTTTCTGATGCCCTGAATCTGCTGCAGAATCCCTATACCTAAACCCGCAGGAATCACTACCCTATCGCCCTTGAGCAGGAAACCAACAACTGCAGAAAGACCATCTCTTGTATCTCGAAAGGCAGATCAACATCCAGTAGGCCATCCTTCTTTTAGGTATTGTTTCACCTTCTGCAGCGTCAAATCCTTTTCAGTTTTGTCTTTGATTGTCTGTAGTTTGCGTTCAGACACTGGTAGTATCTCGGTCAAGAAACATGCTTGAGATTCCACTATTTGGACTATCTCTGGTTCTGATGTTTCAGCATCAGTAGTTGTCTTGAATTCTGATGTGTCAGCATCAGTGCTAACTTTGGAGAGGCTGTCCATAACACCTAAGTCTTCCCTTGACTCGTCATCTTGGTCAGCTGAAGCACTGGTTAAGTGAATCCTTTCAACTAGCTGCAATCTTTCACAAGCATCCACTCCAATTAATGATGATTTCTCACCCTCTACTACCTCGAAGTCGATGGGTATCTCAGTGTTCCCATTCTTAATAACAAGACAGCAGTATCCTCTTGTGACTATCGTGTTACCATTGTAATCTTCGAGCCTACAAGTGGATTGCTTTATTAGTGGTTTGTCATAAGCTTGCCTTGAAGATCATTCCGTGATAATATTTGCATGCGCTCCTTTTTTAAATTTGTCAATTTTAAATTGTATTGGTTTTCCATTTATTTCTAATGAGACAGTCGACTCCTTAATTATCTTCGCGAGCTTTTGTACTGGTCTTTCATTTTGATCCAGTAAATTCATCCTAGTGATGGCTTCTATCATGAAAGTGAATATGGTGAGCAATCCTCCCTATCCGTTGTGATGTTGGATTTTTTTTTCTTCACTCTGCACACTTTGGATCCGTCTGAAATCACTGTTGGACTTTTAAAATTTGGTTACTGGTACAGTTGCTGATAAACGACACTGCTGCAAAGTGCACAATTGCAACAATGTTTGCCTTTTGCTGCACAATTTTTTTTACTATAAGTGTGTCCACAGCCTGTGCACGTCATCACGCACATGACGTCACTTTCAAAATGGCCACCGGCCGTTGCAAACAGTTTTCTTTGCTGCGACACGTCATTAATGGCTGATGAGACCATCAATTCATGTGACACGTGGTTAGAAGCGAACAGTGGTTTTAATCGTCTTACAACAGAGCCTGCCTGTAACGAGATGAACTCTAGATGAACTGGCAGGCAGGCTCACAACAGCAACCTTTATACTTCCGGTTAGGGGGAGGAGCCATGGGCGGAGCCAAGGATGGAGCCCAGTACAAGCTCCTCATCTCCCCCTATGGGTAGAGCCGCGCAACTACACATGATCTAGTACAAGGTACAGGCTTAACACATGTTGTGCCTGTGGATCATTAGTGTTTATAATTCACCACATTCACCCCCTGTGAAAAAAATTAAGTCCGACGAGGGTGATGGCTTACAAATTGAGTCTGTCCGGTGGTCGAGTTGTCCGTTGTGATCGGCGGAGCATCGAGGTTGCAGCCTCTTCTGGTGGCTGGACGATCACGGTCGGTTGGGGTACGATGGCAGACTCCGGGGGTGATTCTGTCCAAGCTTCATACCCGTCAGGTTCGACTGGGGGCGCTGGAAGCTTCTGGGCGCGGGTGCGCGGAACATGTGTAGCGACCCGGTGGGGGCGTGGGGCGGGGCGAGTTGGGTGGGGTGTAGTGTGAGGGGTACCTCGGCGGTGGTAGTGGTGGGATTCGATCCTGCCGGCGCTAGGTCCCGGAGGGATACAGTGTCCTGACGGCCGTCAGGGTACTCTATGAAGGCGTATTGGGGGTTTCAGTGTAGTAGAAGCACTTTCTCTACGAGTGGGTCAGTTTTGTGTCCCCTGACGTACTTCCGGAGGAGTACCGGGCCCGGTGTCTTCAACCATGCTCGGAGGGTCAGTAGGACGGTCTTCCAGACCGTCGCGTCCTCCCTCTCCACCTGCCCGTTCCCCCTGGGGTTATAGCTGGTAGTCCTGCTCGAGGCGATGCCCTTGTCGAGCAGGTACTGACGCAGCTCGACGCTCATGAAGGACGAACCCTGGTCGCTGTGTACGTAGCTGGGGAAACCAAACAAGGTGACAATACTATGCAGGGCCCTAATGACTGTGTGGGAGGTCATATCGGGGCATGGGATAGCAAAAGGGAAGCGGGAGAACTCGTCGATGACATTCAGGAAGTAAACATTCCGATTATTCGAGGGAAGTGGCCCTTTGAAATCGATGGCGAGGCGTTCAAAGGGCCGAGAAGCCTTGACCAGGTGGGCCCTGTCTGGTCTATAGAAGTGCGGTTTGCACTCCGCACAGATCGGGCAATCTACAGTGATGGCTTTTACCTCCGCAGTGGAGAAAGGTAGATTTTGGGCTTTGACGTAGTGGGCGAGCCGGGTGACCCCCGGGTGGCAGAGGTCCTTGTGGATGGCTTTCAGGTGGTCGCTCTGCGTGCTGGCTCACGTGCCGTGGGACAGGGCATCTGGGGGCTCATTGAGCTTCCCCGGTCGATACATGATATTGTATTTGTAGGTGGAGAGTTCGATCCTCCACCTCAGGATTTTATCATTTTTAATTTTGCCCCTTTGCGAGTTGTCAAACATGAAGGCAACCGATCTTTGGTCGGTGATGAGGGTGAACCTTCTACCTGCGAGGTAGTGCCTCCAGTGACGTACAGCCTCCACAATGGCTTATGCTTCCTTTTCGACCGAGGAGTGTCGAAGTTCTGAAGCGGAGAGGGTTCGGGAGAAAAATGCAACTGGTCTCCCTGCCTGATTCAATGTGGCTGCAAGAGCGACCTCTGAAGCATCGCTCTCCACCTGAAAAGGGACGGGTTCATCCACCACCCGCATGGCCGCTTTGGTCATGTCCTCCTTGATGCAGTTGAAGGCCTGGTGAGCCTCAGCCGACAGGGGGAAAAGTGTGGCCTTAAATAGTGGGCGGGCTTTGTCCGCATATTGAGGGACCCAGTGGGCATAGTATGAAAAGAATCCCAGGCACCGTTTGAGGGCCCTGGGACAATGAGGGAGAGGGAGTTCTAAGAGGGGGTGCATACGGTCCGGGTCGGGGCCCACGACTCCGTTTTCCACGACATAGCCGAGGATGGCTAGCCTGGTCGTGCGGAAAATACATTTCTCCATGTTGTAAGTGAGGTTGAGTTTCTAGGCCGTCTGGAGAAATCGATGGAGGATGGCATTGTGGTCCTGCTGGTCATAGCCGCAGATGGTGATGTTATCCAAGTACGGAAACGTGGCCCGCAGCCCGTACTGGTCCACCATTCGTTCCATTGCTCGTTGGAACACCGAGACCCCGTTCGTGACGCCAAAGGGAACCCAGAGGAAATGGAAGAGGCGGCCATCGGCCTCGAACGCCGTGTAGTGGCGGTCCTCCGGGTGGATTGGGAGCTGGTGGTATGCAGACTTCAGATCCACCGTGGAGAAAATACGATACTGGGCAATCTGATTCACCATGTCTGCAATCCTGGGGAGGGGGTACGCATCGAGGAGCGTAAACTGATTAATGGTCTGACTATAGTCCACGACCATGCGGAATTTTTACCCGGTCTTGACGACCACCACCTGAGCTCTCCAGGGGCTGTTACTGGCCTCTGTGATCCCCTCACGTAGGAGCCTCCGGACCTCGGTTCTGATAAACACCCTGTCCTGCAGGCTGTACCGCCTGCTGCGAGTGGCTACGGGTTTACAGTCTGGAGTGAGATTGGCAAAGAGTGGAGGGGGGGGGGGGGGAGATTCGCAGCGTGGCTAGGCTGCAGATGGTGAGTGGGGGTAGGGGTCCGCCGAAGCTGAGGGTGAGACTTTGAGGTTACACTGGAAGTCGAGTCCCAGTAAGAGAGGGGCGCAGAGTTCGGGCAGGACGTATAGTTGAAAATTAGAGTAGCTAGCGCCTTGGACCGTTAGGGTCGCGACGGTGCGCCCTTGGAGGTGAACAGAGTGGGAGCCCGAAGCGAGGGAGCTAGTTTGCCGTGCAGGAAAAACAGGGAGCGAACAGCGTCTTACCAGATCTGGGTGTACGAAGCTCTCGGTGCTCCCGGAGTCGAAGAGGCACGGTGTACTGTACCCGTTGATTTTAACGGTCATCATGGAGTTGCGGATGTGTTTCAGACGCGACTGGTCCAACGTGACCGCGCTGAGTTGTGGGTAGTCGCCGGCTTGATCAGCTGTGCTGGAGTGGCCCTGTGATGAATGCCCGCTGAGGTCGCAGTCTTCGATCTGGATTGCTGAGTTTGGAGAGGATGGAGCCCAAGATGGTCGCCCCCATGAGTCGCACATGGCCGGCCGCATGGAGTAAGATTGCCAAGATGGCCACCCCCATGAGTCACACATGGCCGGCCGCATGGAGGAGGATTGCGAAGATGGCCACCCCCATGAGTCTCACATGTCGGGTGGGGGCGGAGTCGGCATACAGGCTGCAACATTTCGGGGCCTGCGGGCCTGTGAGTTTTGGAAGTGAGTACTTTGGGCTGCGGGAGAGTTTGAAGAGGGGGATTTCTTCACCAGGCATACCCGGGCATAGTTTCCTTTGCGACCGCAGCTGCTGCAGGTCGTGTTGCGGGCCGTGCAGTACTGCCGTGGGTGCTGGGGCCGTCCACAAAAATGGCACGCTGGCGCTGCATGATGGCTGGATGGCCGCGTGGCGCAGGCCTGGGGCAGTCGCTGGTTGGGGGCCCATGATGGGGTCGCGGAGTCCGCGGGGAACGAGGTGAGGCTGCGGAACGAGACCTCCATAGTAGTGGCGAGTTCTACAGTGTCTTCTAAGTTTTGGGCCACCTTCTCAAGCAACCGCGGGCGCACGTAATTGGATCTGAGGCCTGCAACAAATACATTGCGGACAGCGAGTTCCCTATGTTCTGCAGCATTTACAGCTCTGTAATTACAGTCCCGGGATAAGGTTTTTAAGTCTCTTAGGAATTCTTCTAGCGATTCTGTGGGGCACTGGCGGCGAGTAGTAAAAACTTGGCGCCCGTAGACCTCATTGATAGGCCTCACGTACATTCTGTCGAGTAGGGCCAGGGCCTCTGTATATGAGCCGGTACAATTAAGTTGAGTAGATATACGATGGCTCACCCTTGATTCAGTAGGCTGAGTTTCTGCTCCTCCGTAGTTTCTGTAGTGCTTGCTTCAGCCAGGTAGGCCTTAAAACATCGGAGCCAGTGTGAAAAGATTTCTTTCGCCTCTGCATCCTGTGGGTCGAGTTCCAGTCGATCAGGTTTGAGGGCTGATTCCATGGTCATTCCTTACTGTTTCTTAAGACGATTAAATTGATGAGACCATCAATTCACGCGACACGTGGTTAGAAGCGAACAGTGGTTTTAATCGTCTTACAACAGAGCCTGCCTGTAACGAGATGAACTCTAGATGAACTGGCAGGCAGGCTCACAACAGCAAGCTTTATGCTCCGGTTAGGGGAGGAGCCATGGGCGGAGCCAAGGATGGAGCCTAGTACAAGCTCCTCATCTCCCCCTATGGGTAGAGCCGCGCAACTACACATGATCTAGTACAAGATACAGGCTCAACACATGTTGTACAATACAGTGTGGATTATTAGTGTTTATAATTCACCACAATGGTGTAAGCCACGTTTCCCGATTTTGCGATTTAAAAAAAAAAAATTATTTTTATTTTTTGCCACCAACTCCGCATATTCACTCGATGCTGGCAGTACGGTGGCCAGGTGGGTTAGCCCTGTAGCCTCACGGCACTGAGGTCCCAGGTTCAATCCCGGCTCTGAGTCACTGTCCGTGTGGAGTTTGCACATTCTCCGCGTGTTTGCGTGGGTTTCGCCCCCACAACCCAAAGATGTGCAGGCTAGGTGGATTGGCCACGCTAAATTGCCCCTTAATTGGAAAAAATGAATTGGGTACACTAAATTTTTTTTTAAACTATTCACTCGATGCCTGTTCACTGGCCTTGCCCACATTAATCGCGTCTTCAAAGAGTAAAAGCGGTCATCTTAGCATTTCCTTGTGCAAACGTTCATCATTTATCCCGAACACAACTTGATTAAGCAGCATAGAATCGGAGGCTGAGGAAAAATTACAGGACTGTGCTCGCAACTTTGAAGCTTTGAACTTTGAAGGGATATGGCACTCGACTCATCGATCGACAGTTCCAACACGCCACAGCAAAAAACCGCACCGACCTCCTCAGAAGACAAACACGGGACACAACTGACAGAGTACCCTTTGTCGTCCAGTACTTTCCCGGAGCAGAGAAACTACGACATCTTCTTCGCAGCCTTCAACACATCATCAATGAAGATGAACATCTTGCCAAGGTCATCCCCACACCCCCACTACTTGCCTTCAAACAACCGCGCAACCACAAACAAACCATTGTTTGCAGCAAATTACCCAGCCTTCAGAACAGCAACCACGACACCACACAACCCTGCCAGGGCAATCTCTGCAAGACATGCCAGATCATCGACATGGATACCACCATTACACGTGGAAACACCACCCACCAGGTACACGGCCCATACTCGTGCGACTCGACCAATGTAGTTTACCTCATACACTGCAGGAAAGGATGTCCCGAAGCGTGGTACATTGGCGAGACCATGCAGACACTGCGACAACGAATGAACAGGCATCGTGCGACAATCACCAGGCAGGAATGTTCCCTTCCAGTCGGGGAACACTTCAGCAGTCAAGGGCATTCAGCCTCTGACCTCCGGGTAAGTGTTCTCCAAGGCGGTCTTCAGGACACGCGACAACGCAGAATTGCCGAGCAAAACTTATAGCTAAGTTCCGCACGCATGTGTGCGGCCTCAACCGGGATCTTGGATTCATGTCGCATTACATTCACCCCCCCACCATCTGGCCTGGACTTGCAAAATCCTACCAACTGTCCTGGTTTGAGACAATTCACACCCCTTTAACCTGGGATTACTCCCTATCTCTGGATCTGTAAAGATTTGATTACCTGCAAATGCTCGCGTTCCAAGCATTGTCTGGCATCTCTGACTTTGTCTTTATAAATGTTTCTGGAACATACCTCTTCATTCACCTGAGGAAGGAGCAGTGCTCCGAAAGCTCGTGTTTGAAACAAACCTTTTGCACTTTAACCTGATGTTGTAAGACTTCTAACTTTGAAGCTGTGATGAAGGAATCTACTGATTTGCTTCTTAACTGCAGCCATTTTCTGAATATGTAGTGCTGGTAGAATTTGTGTACGATCATTAATTTTTGTAGAATCATTCATTTTTGTAGCATCATGTTGTATTAATTTTTATCCTCATCTGTACTGAATTTAAACGAATTATAACGGTCTAATACTTGCGCTCCAGCCAAATTTAATAGGAGTGCTATTTTCCTTTGGTCTAAGGCACTTTCAAACGGGGAGACAGAAAGGAAAACTTCAGACTGCTGATTAAAGAAAGCCCAGTTCTGGCATAGTTTACCATGTGTCCTGACGTGTCAGGCTTCTTGAGACCTTCCATCTTCTGATTAGCCTTCGTCGTAGATTTTTATGTGTTCTGTGGCTCCTGGATTGCTTCTTCAATTTCCTAATGCTATTCTTTCCTAATCTAACTGTTGTTTCTTAAAAGAAATAGACTTCTGGCACCATGTGGTGTTCTTTGTGTTGCTTACTTCAGGATGGTTGGCGTAAGTGTTCACAAAGACCACAAAATAGCTTTAACTTAAACAAGCTGTAAATTTATGAACACTACTAACTTGGATTTGACACGTACTCCTAAAGAATATGCAGTTGATTAATAATATCTAAACTACACTCATCTACAACTAATCTCACTACTGGTTTAAACTATGATCTGCAGTCACTTACACTATCTGCTCGTCTGACTCTTACAAGCTAACTTCTGCACACACTCTCCCCCACAAGGCTCAGCAACACTGCCTTATATAGTTGTAACTGTAGCTCCCTCTTGTGGCTACTCTTGACATTTAATTAACCCTTGCAGTGCTGATAATTATGATACCACAGTTAGCAGCCCTGAAAAAAGAATCTGAACTCGGAACAAAGAAGTATAAAAATGATTTATTGGTTTTGTCAATTGTGACAATGCAAATAAGGAGCCAAAGCCATGTGTGTTATGCGCAGGGAAATACTGCCAAATGAGAGAAGTTTCAGAATTTGAAAGAGAAGCGGTGTGTGAAAAATTCCTTTTTCAGGTTGAGATCCCAGAGTAAGTTATTAACTTAGAGCTGATTCCAAATTAAAAGATTATGCTGCTGCAGCTTACCTGTATTACCACGTAAAAAATGCATAGCATTCTGGTATAACATCTCCCAGGAGTATCCAGTATAGCATCTTCCAGGAGCATCCAGTGTTGAGTAAAACGAGCATTTTGTTGCTATTGCCCTTCACAACAACCTACGTTTTGAGGTTGGATTTTCCGTTTTCATAAGGATGAAGACAGCACAAAGAAATTGGCTGAAGTTTACACCAGATATGTGCATTGCACTCTGCTCCTTTGAACCGATCCAGGTGAGGTCCCAAGGAAAAAGCAGGCTCGCTCCTCTTTTGCATTAAAAGGTAAGCGAACATGGCACATGTCCTGAAAGTTGGTCGGCATAAGTTGCGAAGGTTGGCCGGTGTGGGCTCCGAAGGTTAGCCAATTGCTAAAAGTGGGTCCTGGGAAAGAAAGTTTGAAAAACACTGATATAGATTCACCAGGTTTACTACCATTACACCTGAGATAATGGAACAAATCAAGAGGTTTAAGTTTTTTAGATAATCTATACAGGAATAATTCAATTCATAACAAGAACATGGATGCAATGGGGAAAGAGTCTTCCTGACCAAACTCTTTGACTTTAAGGAAGTGTTTGTTGTCCCATTTTTCTTAATTACGTCAAACTTATTAACTCACTGTTGTAATAAATAAGATATCAAAGTGGATATCTTAAATTGAATTTGGTGTAAATACACCTTAACGTTTTTATGTTCGACCAATAAGGTATTTATCATCACAAACCAAAAGAAAATGCTGGAAAATCTCAGCAGGGCTAACAGCATCTGTAAGGCGAGAAAAGAGTTGCGAGTCCCGATGACCCTTTGTCAAAGCTCGACAGCTTTGACACGGAGTGCAACATTATACTTTAAATTCCTTCAAACAAAGATTTCATGTGTATGGGCTGTCATATTTTTCTGTTTTTAAGAAGTATATCATCAAACTATTCGCCAATACAATATTGTATCTGCAGAAATAATCATAATTTTGTTAATATTTGTAACCTTTGATAGCGTTTATTTTCTTTCCTTAATGTATTCCATTAAGCTTTTCAATTCAGAATTATTCATCAGCTTGTACTCCGCACATGCATGAGTTGAGCATACTCTAATAATCTTTATTATTATCACAAGTAGACTTACATTAACACTGCAATGGAGTTACTGTGAAAATCCCCTAGTTGCCACACTCCGGCGCCTGTTCGGGCACACAGAGGGAGAATTCAGAATGTCCAATTCGCCTAACAAGCACGTCTTTCGGGACTTGTGGGAGGGAACTGGAGCGCCTGGAGGAAACCCATGCAGACACGAGGAGAACGTGCAGACTGCGCACAGACAGTGGCCCAACCTGTGAATCGAACTTGGGACCCTGGCGCTGTGAAACAACAGTACTAACCACTGTGCTATTGTGTCGCCCATATATCCATGGAGGTACGGAACGTCTCTTGTACTCTTGACAGAATTTGAAGCATTATGGTTCGTTGTGTAAGGTTATTTTACTGCACAACGTCAACTTATGCATTCTACCCTGGTTTAATAAATTCTTGAGCACTAATTTGGGTCATAGGCCAGGTGCTCCTTCATGAAAAAGAAGAGAACATTACGTGCTGCACTTATGCACCCACCAATGGGCAATTTCAGGTCAACACAGGACTGTGAACAGCTCATTCATACACCTTTTAAAGAACATGGATGCAGATGCTGAAAAAGGACAAGTGGGTAAAATTCATATTCAAACAATGAACAAACAAAAGTAAATTTGGAGTAGGCTGTGGCAGTTGCATTAATGATTGCATTTGTACTTGTCAGCTACATTGAACCAATAATGTTCTACTCTTCAATTCTTAAGGAAGGTTCACTATTTATTTTTTTAATTCATTCATGGGATGTGGGCATCACTGGCTAGGCCAGGATATATTGCTCATTCCTAACTGCCCTTGAGATGGTGAGCCACCCTCTTTAAGCGCTGCAATCCTTGTACTATAGGTATACCCACAATGCTGGTAGGAAGGGAGTTTCAGTATTTTGACTTGACAACTGTGAGGAACAACAATATAGTTTCAAGTTACGATGGTGTGACTTAGAGGGTAAACTTGTGGATGATGGTGTTACCAGGCATCTGATGCCCATCTCCTTCAAGGTTGTGGGTTTGGTTGTTGGTTGTGCTGTCAAAGGAGTCTTGGTGAGTTATTGCCTTGCATCTTATAGATGGTACGCACTGGTGCCACTATGCACCAGTAGTGAAGAGAGTGACTGTTTAAGATGGTGGATTAGGGTGCCAATCAAGTGGGTTGCTTTGTTCTGGATGGTGTCAAGCATTTCTAAAAATTCTTTCATGGGATGTGGGCATGGCTGGCATTTATTGCTGATTCTTAATTGCCATTGAAAGGAGTAACTTGCTAGGCTATTTCAGATGGAAGTGACAAGTCTACCACATTACTATGGACCTGGAGTCACATGAAGGCCAGACCAGGTAAGGACAGCAGATTTTCTCCCCTAAATGGCATTCCATGATAGTTTCATGACCATTACTGAGACAAGCTTTCAATTCCACATTTTTTAATTGAATTTGAATTCCAATAGTTGCCACAATGGGATCTCAACCCATGCCCCAAGACGTTATCATGGGTACCGGGATTACTAGTCTAGTGATATTACCACCACATCATCATCTCCCCATTGAGAGTTGTTGGGGCTGCATTCATCTTGGAAAGGGGAGAGTTGTGTCTTGTGAACAGGCTTTGAGTAGTCAGGAGGTGAATTACTTGCCGTAGTATTCCCAGCCTCTGATCTGCTCTGAAGCCACAGTGTTTATACGGCTTTTCCAGTCAAGTTCCTGGTTAATGGTTAACCCCCCTGGATATTTTTTTTTTAATTTTCCAACATTTTAACTTTTTTACATTAATAGTACCCAACGATGCCTACCCCCACCCTTCAACAGCAACCCGGTCTCCAAAATGTAAAATGACCAACCCCCATCTCTGGTAGAACCCCTCATCTGCCTCTCTCAGAGAAAATTTCCCCTTTTCCAAGGACAGAAGAAGCTGACCACCACTCCAACAAGACCCACCTGCAAGCAATGAATGAGGCGAATGCTCCCATCTGCAATTCCGGCAGGTCAGAAACCCCGAATATGGCCTCTAGGGAACCCAGTTCCAATTCCATATGCAGAACCTCGGACATGGTGCTGAAAAACGACCCTCAATATTTCTCCTACTTCGGGCAGGACCAGAACATATGGACATGATTGGCTGGGCCGGCTTGCAACTATCCTCCAACCCCTCAAACAGCCGGCTCATCTTTGCCTTCGCTAAATGCATGCTATACGCCACTTTTAGTTAAATCAACACCAGCCTCGCACACTAGGTTGAGGCAAAGCTTCACGCCATAACCCTTCTTCCGGCCTGATCCCCAGCTCTTCCTCTCACTTGGCCTTAATCCCTTCCATAGGTTCCTTAGCCTCCATAATTATTCTATAGATCGCTAAAACGACCCCGCTCTTCAACCCCCCACCGACAGCATCTCCTCCAACAACGAGGACGATGCCACCGGAAAACTCAAAAAGGCTTTCTTGCAAAATTCCGCACCTGCATATGCCTAAATCTCTCCTCATGCTGCAGCCCGTAGTTCAACCCCAGCTCCTCAAAATTACGAATGTCCCCTCCAGAAACAAATCCTTAATCTCTTTTACCCCTTTCTCCATCCCCGGAACCTCGCATCGCCCGCAACCCTGCCCTCAACTTGGAAGTGCTGTCAAAATTGCCCCCAAATCTTCAGTATGGCTACCACCCCCGGATTCCCGAAATACTTCCCTGGCGCAAGTGGCAGCAGCGCCTGACCCTTTACAGGACCCAGTCTCCATCTGCGCTCACAAAGCCTCCATCTCTTTATTCCAGCCCGCTCTTTCTCCACGTTCGGCGCACAGTAGTAGTGCAGCAAATTCAGAAGAGCCAAGCACCGACTGCCGCCCCCTTTAGAGCAGCGCCTTCCTTATCCTCGCAACCTTCCCTGATGAGATCAGCCTATTCACTCCTCGGAAAAATGCCGTTGGCAAAAAGACTGGTAAACGCTGGAGCAAAAAAAGAAACCATGGCAAAATATCCATTTTGACTGCCTGCACCCAGCAAACCAACGACAATGGGAGACCATCCCAAAAACTTCAACTTCCCCAACAGGCTTGTGAAATTTAGGTTACGGAGTCGGGCCCAATCCCACGCCACCTGCACCCCCTAAGTACCTAAAATGAATTGTCAGTACCCGGAATGGCAACCCTTCCACTCCTGCCCCTACACCTTAAGAAGACGCGACAAAATACTCTTCCCAAAATTCAATTGATACCCTGAAAATTTCCCGAACAACTCCATTATATCCCTCACCAATGAGCCTGAATCTGACATGTACAACAGCAAATCATATGCATACAAAGACGCCCTGTGCTCCAACTGCGCCCCCCCCCCCCCCCACACTCACTATTCCCGTCTAGAAGCCCCAACCCCTCACACAATTGCCGACGCTAACAAGAGGGGGGACATGGGGTACTTCTGCCTCGTTCCCTGGAATAGTGGAAGTACTCCAACTACATCTTATTCATCCACAAACAAGCTGTCGGATCCTTGTATAGCAATTTTACCCAAGCCACAAATTTACGCCCAATCCCAAACTTCTTCAGTACCACAAACAATTAACTCCATTCCACTCTGTCAAATGCTTTCTCCGCAACTAATGCCACCACCACCTCCCCTCTGCTGGAGAAAGCACCATTTTCAGAAGCCGCCACACGCACACAGCTCCCTGCCTATAACAAACCCCATCTGATCGTCCTCCACCACCTTTGGGAGATACTCCTCCAGCCTCACCAACAGCACCTTCGCCAACATCTTGGCATCCACATTCAGTAGAGAAAGGGGCCTACGCAACCCACGCTTCACTGGATCCTTCTTTTTCAGAAACAATTAAATAGATATATGTCTCATTGTCTCCTGCAGCCACCACTTTGCCATCGCATCCTCAAACATTTCCAGCATCAGCGGCACCAACTTGTCCTGCAACTTTTTATAGAACTCCACCTGGTACCCATCCGGCCCTGGTGTCTTACCTAATTGCATCTTCCCTATCACTGCCTCCACTTCCTCCAACCCTAATGGCTCCTCTAAGCCAGCCCATTCCTCCACTCCCACCGCCAGACGCTCCAGAAACTCCCTCATCTCCGACTTATATAAACCCCTATAATTGTCCTCAAAAACCCTATTCACCTGCTCTGGAGACACCACCTCCTGTTCCATCCCTGATCCGCACAATCTCCCTCACCGCTTCCTGCTAACACAGCTGGCCCGCCAGCAATTGACTGGCCTTGCTCGCCTCACAGCCATTCCATAGATAGGAGGTCAAACCTTGCCTGCAACCCTTCCTCATCACCAGTAGCCCCATCTCTGGATCCTCTGCATATCTTCTATCCACTTCCAAAATCTCCTCTATCCGCCACTGCAGCTGCTCCTGCACCTCCCTATCCACATTCGAACGAATTGACAGTGGAGGATTCAGCATTGGTAATGCCGTTGAGTGTCTAGGGAAGATGGTTACATTTTCTCTTGTTGGAGATAGTCATGACCTTGTGTAGTGTGCATGTTACTCGCCATTTATCTGTTTTCCAGCTCTTTCTGCCTATGGATTAGAATGCCACCAGCTGCCTGGTGGAATTTGAACCCATTCCCTTAGAGTATTAGTCTCGGGAATATGTCATTAGTTATCACACTATCAAGGTTGCTTGTCTTCCATGAATCGGAAGATGGCTGATGAGCCAATTCAGGATCTGCAGACTTTCTGGTACTTGGGATATCTGTTGTCATGCGGAACATCTAGTTATTAGCTTTGGCGTGGTATTTTTGTCACTTTTGCTTTTCCTCTTTATACCCCCATTCTACCCTATCAAACACCTTCTCTGCATCCAACTCTGCCGTAACCTGCTCTTTACCTTCTTCCGGGGCCAAAACTATATTTAAAAGCCACCTCACATTCAACGACAACCACCGCCCTTTCACAAACCCTGGGCTGGATTCTTCGATCCCCGACGCCGAAATCGCGTTTGGCGACGGGGCAGAGAATCCCCGATGTTGCCGAATTCGGGGGCGGTGCCACTTTCGCAATGCTCCGCCCCCTGAAAAGCTGCGTACTCGCATGCCGTATCCACGTGGAAGGATGCGTGTGTTCTAACCCGTCGGGAACTCAGCGTGGCCACTGCAGACTGAGTCCAGTGCCGCCAGAGTCAGGGGAGGGCCAATCCACGGGCAAGGGTGGACATATTCGGGAATGGGAGCACTGTGGTGAGGCGGTCCTGGACACGCGAGACGGCAGATGAGGGGGGCTATTTCACGGGCCGGGTCCGCGAACGGCTTACTCAATGAAGCACGGCGTGGCTGTTGCATGCCCCTGCCGTGCACATGCGCGACCACAGACCCAGCAATTCGCCAGGCCATATCGGCGTTATCCAGTCTTAGTGTTTCCTGATCAAGATCGAACATCTCCTTGCAGGTGCTGACTATAGTGTTTTTTAAGGCTCACCAGGCACTGTGGGCATTCTGCGGCTCTGGCTTGATTGTCGCGAGGTTAGCTGTAAGGCGCCAACTGAGTATTTCTTTCTTCCCAGGCATTTGAGTCCAGCGACATTGAGTCCTGCAGCAGTTTTTTTCTACTTGTGCCGGTTTGGGGCCAGGTTGATGGAGATGGTAGAGCAGATTAGTCGGTAGTCAGTCCAGCAGTTGACGGCTCTTGGCGCAGGTGACGTGGATGTATTTGCGTTCCCTTGCTCTGACAATGATAAAGTCTATTAGGTGCCAGTGCTTGGTGTGGGTTTGTTGCCATGAGATCTTCTGCTTGTCCCTCTGCCGGAACAGGGTGTTTGAAATGACCAGGTCATGTTCCAAACATTTTGTCAGGAGGAGGACTCTGTTGCCATTTGTTTTCCCCACACCTTTCCTGGATAACCAGCCCTTCCCGACTCTAGCATTGAAGTCGTCGAGGAGAATCGGCTTGTCTTCCTTTGGGATGCTGGACAGCAATTGGTCAAGACTGGAGTGGAATGCTTCTTTTGTCCCGTCCGTTGCAGCTAGAGTTGGGGCGTAGGCACTGACAGCTGTGATGCGCTGTTTCTAGGCCAGGGTGAGTCATAGGACCATGAGTCGTTCACTCGCCCCGCAGGGGGGTTCGTTGAGATGTCCGACCAGTGGCGGACTGGCCAGGGTGTCAGCTTGCCCGATATGAAGTGGGCCCCATATATCAAATAAAAATGCAATAAAGAAACAAACACAGACAACTGTTTTAGTAATAAAAAGGAATAAGAAAAAAAAGAGAACAGGACACAAATAAGCAGTGCATGAAAAGGAACGAAGCAGGGGAGGTAGTGGAAGGATGTGGAATAGGGGGGCCCGGGTTGGGCATAATTAAGGAAATTCCATGTTTTCAGCAAGAGTGCGTGAATTTAAATATAAAGTTACAATTCGTGATTTGAGATGGTCGGCAACTTCAAAGGATATCAAGCAGTAGTCTTGGTTCAGCCGGTACATCGGTCTGGGGCCCGGAAAGCCAAGAAGGGGCCCGTGAATCTCTGAAGGGCTCTTAAAAATTATAATTAATTAGATAAATAAATCTCCAACTTCTTTCCTGAGATTTGTATTCTAACTTAATAAAATATAATTGTTTTTAAAAAGAGCAATACCAAATAAAAATGCTATAAAGAAACAAACAAATAATCACTCAGTGTATGAAGGAACAAAGCAGTGTTAAACGGATGTGAAAAGGAGTGGGGGGGGGGGGGGGGGCTGGTTCACCCAGGTCGGACATAGTTGGAAATCCACATTTTCAGCAAGAGTGTGTGAATTTAAAGATAAAGTTACAGTTCGTGATTTGAGATGGTCGGCAACTTGAAAGGAGATCAAGCAGTACATAGGGTCGTGAGGTCACCGAAAAGGAGAAGCGGTACCTTTGACCGTGAATCATGAGGTCAAAGATATTGAAGTGATAAGCCATGATCTGTAAACTCAAAGGGTTGCGACTTGTAACACTACACTGGTATCAAACTGGACATGTTAACTTTGGTTGTGGGACCATTCTTAATGTCTTACTATAGTCGGACCAAACTTCTAAGTTTCAACAGTTGTCTCAGTTGCTTGCTGGTGTGAACACTGGACAGTGGATTGTCTCCTCTTCTGAAGCTGCATAGGCCACAGTAGTATTGACTAATGAGCATAGCCTATTGAAGTGTAAGTAAGTTATTTTATATTTTTTATCAAGTAGGGGTTTATCAGGCGTTCCTTCAAGTTATTCTTGCAATCATCAATATTATTTTTTCCCAATGTGGGCTATTTTTAATTAAGTTTTTATTTCAGGAATATTACCCTTACCAGCATGAAAAAGAAAAAGCATAAATCTGGGTCACTAAAACGCAAAGAACAAAAAGAAGCAGAAAGGAAGGAACCAGCCAAGCGATGCAGGCCTATTACAGAGTTTATAATACCACAAGCACAATCCACATCAATATCCAGTTCTGCAACAAATAATCAAGAAGCAAGAAACGATGCTCATGGTGATGATGCAATGACATGCGAGTTACAAGAACAGAGAAGAGCTACTTTGAATGTAGAGACAAATACAAGTGCATCCATTACTAATCAACCCAGGCCCAATATTTCTTCTGGCTTCCTTGTACTGCCTGTAGTTGCAACATCTGAACACATAGCTTTAACTAGTGACAGGGAATCAGATATTCCTTCAAGCATAAATGACTTAGTTTCTGACGCACATCCTGTAAATGAACCTATGCAAGAAAATGAAAGATCAATTACTGGAATCTTCCAATATCCATCACAAGCAAAGCTAAAACAGTTTTTTGCTGAACATCCACTTCAGCCACTTGATGATCTGCCATTTGATGCTCGTTTGTATGAGAGGAAAATTATGAATGACTCAGTCCCAAGAAAATGGCTAACATATAACAAAGAAAATAGATGCTTATATTGTTCATACTGCTTAGCCTTCGAGTTTCCCAACACTTGTAATGCATCACCCTTTGTACGTGGCTTTAGTGACTACAGGCGTATTAGCCAGAGCTTGACTTTACATGAATCGACAACAACACATGTCAGAAATGCTCAGCAATATATCAGTGTGGTTAATGATGGCACCTTAGATAAATTTTTTGCAGCATCACTAATTAAAAGGAAAGAAGAAGTATTGAAGCAGAGAAGTATTGTCATGAGGATTATAGACATAAAGATGTTAGGCAAGCAAGCACTTCCTTTTCGAGGTCACAGAAATGAATCGGCCTACACTCTAGATAATGAGGTTCTGAATCATGGCAATTTTTTAGCTACAGTGCAGTTGATGGCAAAATATGACCCCATTATGGCAGCTCACGTTTCTGCAGTGCAAAACAAGTCTAAACAAAGAATCAAACGATTAGAGCAACAAGGAAAGGCTCAAAGTAAAGGCCGTGGTGGACTTGTTACATACCTGAGTAAAACAACTATAAACATGTTAATCAAAATTATGAAGAATATGATACAAGAAAGAATTAGTCATGAAGTTTCTCAAGCAAAATATTGTTCTATTCAGGTTGATTCAACACAAGGTAATTCATCCATCGATCAGTTTAGCATTATTATTCGGTATGTGCTTAAAGGTATTATCTGTGAGCGACTACTTTCAGTTGTGCCAAGTAATGATGGTACAGGACAGGGACTTTTTGATCTAGTGATTGAAACATTACAGCATCTTAAAATTGAACCCCAAAAATGTTTATCTGATAGCACAAATGGCGTTGCAAGCTACCATGGCCAGTATAATGGTTTACAAAGTAAAATTGCTGATGCATGTCTTAAATTTGGTGATAACTGAAACAACAAAATGTTGTGTGACTGCAGTTTCTTTTTTCAATTTGCTCCAGAATATAGCAACGTTTGTGAAAGCATCATACAAGAGAATGGCTGTATGGATAGAAGTTGTTGGAAAACATCTAGGACAAGAAAAAATGAAACGATTAAAGCTAATTGGTGAGACCAGATGGTCAGGAAAATCCAATGCAGCAACAACTATATTTGGACATTTTGGTGATGCCGCTGCCAGTACTTTCGTAAATCTATTATAAAATTCCACCGGGAACCCATCCGGCCCCGGTGCCTTCCCTGACTGCATCTGCCCGATCCCCTTAACTAGCTCCTCCAGCTCATTTGGCGCACCCAACCCCTCCACCTTCTCCTCCTGCACCTTCGGGAAAGAAAGCCCGTCAAGGAACCTCTCCATTCCCCTCCTCTCTCCCGTTGGCTCCGACCCCTACAGTTCCCCGTAAAAGTCCTTGAAGACCTCATTCACCTCTACCCCCTTCCGCTCCACATTCCCACTCTTGTCTCTCACTCCAGCAATTTCCTTAGCTGCATCCCGCTTACGGAGCTGATGAGCCAGCATCCTATTCGCCTTTTCACCATGTTTGTACACTGCCCCTTGTGCCTTCCTCCACTGTGCCTCCGCCTTTCTAGTGGTCAGCAAATCAAATTTAGCCTGCAGGCTGCGCCTCTCCCCCAACAGTCCCTCCTCTGGTGCCTCTGCATACCTCCTGTCCACCTCCAGCATCTTTCCCACCAGTCTATCCCTCTCGCTCCTCTCCCTGTGTGCCCGGATGGATATCAGCTCCCCACGAATTACTGCCTTCAGGGCTTCCCAGACCATCCCCACCTGAACCTCCCCGTATCATTCACCTCGAGGTACCCCTCAATACTTGCCCGGACCCTCCTACACACCTCCTCCTCCGCCAACAACCTCACATCCAACCGCCACAACGGACGTTGGTCCCGCACCTCCCCCATCTCCAACTCTATCCAATGCGGAGCGTGGTCGGAGATTGCAATGGCCGAATACTCGGCCTCCTCCACTCTCGGAATCAGTCCCCTACTCACCACGAATAAATCTATCTGAGAGTAGATCCTTTGTACGTAGGAGAAGAAAGAGTACTCGCGTGCTCTCGGCCTCACAAACCTCCATGGATCCACCCCGCCCATCTGATCCATAAACACTCTCAGTACCTTGGCCGCCGCCGGCCTCCTACCCGTCCTAGAGCTGGACCGATCCAGTGAAGGATCCAACACCGTATTAAAGTCCCCCCCCATGATCAGACCTCCCGCCTCCAGATCCGGGACCCGTCCCAACATACACCTCATAAAGCCCGCATCGTCCCAATTTGGGGCATACACACTAGCCAGTACCACCTTCTCTCCTTGTAGCCTGCCCCTAACCATAACATACCTACCTCCCTTATCCGCCACCACCTCCGATGCCTCAAACAACACATTTTTCCCCACCAGAATCGCCACTCCCCGGTTCTTCACATCCAACCCAGAGTGGAAAACCTGCCCCACCCATCCCTTCCTCAGGCGGACCTGGTCCCCCACCTTCAGGTGGGTCTCCTGAAGCATTGCCACATCTGCCTTTAGCCCCTTCAGGTGAGCCAGTACCCTCGACCGCTTCACCGGCCCATTCAACCCTCTCGCTAGGTGACCAACCGGATCAGAGGGCGTCCCGCCCCCCTCCCCCGTTGACTAGCCATAGCCCGTCGACTGCCCGCCCCAGGCCAGCACACCCTGCCCAACCCAGTCCCCACAGCGACAACACCTCTCCTCTGTCCCCCCAGCCCCCACCAGCTCCTTCCTGACCCTACCAACAGCAACCCGGTATTCCCCTTCCCCCCCCCCCCCCCCTTCCCACCAGGCTAGGAACCCTCCCAGCCGCGAACCGTCTTCCATTGTACTTCCTTGGGTCAGTTAACTTCTGCTGACCCCGGAAACTCCCGCCAATAACCCGACCCCTCCCAAAGTGGGATCATCCCCCAATCTATCCCTCCTCCAGGCACCGCTCCAGCGCGGGGAAGAACCAGTTAAGGCCCCGCCTCCCACGTCACCGTCTCCGCCCCCCAGCCCCGCAGCGTGGGAAACCAGACGAAAGCCCGCGCTTTCGCACTGCCCCACCACACCCTTCTGACGCAGCTCCCAAATAACAGCCCCACTCCATACCCCCAACCCAACATAGAATACAACAAACACCCCCGACCCTCCCCGCAAGATACACAACTCAACCAATGCCCCACAGCAGAAAAAAACATAGCAGAACAACACCCCCATAAATAACCATATCAAAATTGCAAAAGTACAAAAAAAAAGAACATAGCAACAGCAGAATCCAGCGCTAAGATATTACAACCGACCCCGCAACCCCAAACCCCTAGTTCAAGTCCAGTTTCTCCGTCCGCACGAAGGCCCACACCTCCTCCGGGGAATCGAAATAATAATGCCGGTCCGAATAAGTTACCCACAGGCGCGTGGGCTGCAACATTCCGAACTTTATCTTTTGCCTGTAAAGCACCTCCTTCGTCCGATTAAACCCGAACCGCCGCTTAGCCACCTCCGCACTCCAATCCTGGTAGATCTGTACTACCCCATTCTCCCACTTGCTGCTTTTCACCTTCTTGGCCCAGCGCAGCACACACTCCCGATCACTGAACCGGTGGAACCTCACCAGCACCGCACGCGGGGGTTCATTGTCCTTAGGCCGCCTGACCAGTACTCTGTGGTCTCCCTCCAGCTCCAAGGGCAGATGGAAAGACCCGGCCCCCACTAGCGAGTTCAGCATTATAGCCACATAGGTTGTCAGGTCCGACCCCTCCAGCCCCTCCGCAAGGCCCAAGATCCGCAGGTTTTTCCGCCTCATGTGGTGATCAAGCTCCTCGAAGCGTTCCTGCCACTTCTTGTGGAGTGCCTCCTGCCCCTCCACCTTACTCACGAGGACCACGGCCTCCTCCTCTCGTTCAGTGGCCTGCGTCTGCAACTCCTTGATGGCAGCACCCTGGGTGGTCTGAATCTCCAACAGCCTTCTGTTTGTTTCCTGCAGAGAGCTCAGTACCTCAGCCTTGAAGTCTGTGAAGCAGCGCAGGAGAGCAGCTAGTTGCTCCTGGGCCCATTGTTTCCACTCCTCTGGAGCTCTGCCGGCGGCCATCTTGGATCCCTTCCCCCGTTTTTTCTGGGGAGCTGCTGCTGCTTTTTCCCCCTTTCCACTTCGAGTTCGAGTCATGGACTGCGGGGAAAGTCATTCAGCACACCTTCCCCCACCGGGAGATGTCGAAAAATTTCCGTTTTGGGCTCTCAAAAGAGCCGAAAAGTCCGTTTAAAATGGGAGCTCCCAAATGTGTGGCTTCCTACTTCATCACAGCCACTGGAAGCTCTACTTCCGTAAATCTATTGACATGCCTATCAATGATACAAGATTCAGAAAAGTTTGATGCAAAAACAAAACATGAAGCAAATGTTTTACTTCAAAGTCTTCTACAGTTTGAAACCATATTGACAGCATTTACTTACTTGTATGTATTTGAAACTACAACCCCGTTATCAAGTTATCTACAGACAAGTGGTTTAGATATGTTTACTGCATGGAGTTTGGTAGATTCAGCTACAACAAAGTTGAAGGAACAGACAAGAACATTTGATAACGTTCACAGCAAGGCTTTGGAATTTATAAATAAATGTAATGACAGGATTTCACAGATGAATATGGATGAAAATCAAACATTGGAAATTGATGCGTTGGAAACAGCATTTCCAGTTAGAGGCAGAGGAAGAAGAAAAGAATGGCAGATGAGCTTATTGATGATGAAAGAAATTCCTCAGATTCTCTAGCTGATTTTCGAGTAAATGTGTTTAACCTAATAATGGATCGCATTGTCCAGCCACTAGAATCACGCTTTGTACAACACAAACAGTTGTATAAAGATTTGTCCTGCTTGGACCCAGCAAAGTTTAAAACTATTGCAGAGAAGGGCCTTGAGATGAAGCATTGGAAGGTATTATTAAGCTGTTTCCACAAATCAGCAAAGATCAAGTAATATTGGAATTGTTTTCTTTTGCTTCAAACTTTGATGTATTAAAGTTATTGCTTAATGATGTTTAGAATATGGATTCCAGTTGCAACAATTGTAAAATTTGCAGCACTTGCCCATCGTGTGTACTAAAAATTCTGGCATCCAACAGACTTCATGACAAGGCATATGATAACCTTTATGAACTTTATAAAGTCATCTGCACACTATCAGTTACTCAAGTCCAATGTGAGAGGACATTTTCAAAGCTAAAGATCATAAAGACAAGGTTAAGAAATTCGCTGTTTGAGGAGAATTTGGAATCATACATGTTGCTATCCATTGAAAAGGAATTGTTAGATGAATTGGATGCAGAAGCAATTATTGGCATATTCGCACAATCATCTAGCGAACACAAACGATTGCTCTTAATATAGTGGACTGCATGCAATGCTCTATTGTGCTCTTGAACTATCTGTTAATGTGTAAATTGTGCAGTAAGCTATTTAAAAATATCAACCAATTACTTAAAATTAAAAAAATAAAATTAAAAATTCAATTATAACATTCTGTGTTTACATTTGGTATCTACTGCCAGTAATATGTACAGTACATGTACACTGTAATTACTAAGAAATACACATTTTTTCCACAAAAATTTTAATTGTACCCTTTTTTCCATATGTATTTTTTGAAAATTTTATTTATTCGTTATGAAAATTAAATGATAGCATTGTAGTTGTGGGTGGGCCCCCTTTGTCTCCTGGCAAACAATATTTTTAGACCCAGTCCACCACTGTGTCCGACCAATGTGATTTTTATGGCAAAGCCGACCCCACAGAGACTATGTTCTTCTTCTGGTTTGCCTTACCAGAAGAAGGTGTATGCGCCACCTTGTTCTTTAAGCTGGCCATCTCCTGCCAGTCATGTCTCGCTCAGGGTGACGATAGCTTTGGAGCTCCCGGGCTATGATGGCGGTGCGTCTTTCAGGTCTGTTGCTAATGGGGCTGTTATGAGGGTCCTGAAATTCATTTGGGTGGGTGGGATGGGGTTTGGATGGAAGATGCCTGTGCATGGATTCTTTTTTTTCTTTCTTTTTTTAAATAAATTTAGAGTCCCCAATTATTTTTTTTCCAATTAAGGGGCAATTTAACGTGGCCAATCCACCTACCCTGCACACCTTTGGGTTGTGGGGGCGAAACCCACGCAGACACGGGGAGAATGTGCAAACTCCACACAGACAGTGACCCGGGGCTGGGATTCGAACCCGGGTCCTCAGCGCCGTAGGCAGCAATGCTAACCACTGTGCCACCGCGTTGCCCACATGCGTGGATTCTTTTAACATGCAGTGGTTGGCGTGCAACGACCACCACACAGTCCGAGCGGAGTGAGGTCTTGACCCAGTGGCAGAGAAATCTGAGATGACTGGAGACCAGGCTTAGCTATAGGATGGGGATGAACACACACTCATCATTCTCCGCTCATCTACCTGCCTGTCAGTGATGTCACATTTAAAGGGGGATTTATTTTCATTTCCCTCCCCTTCATAACTTGCAGTGCTCCTCCTTGTGCTGCTCTTCTTGCCCCGCTGCTCCTCCTCTCGCCATGCCATAAGACACAGGAGCAGTATTAGGCCACTCGGCCCATCGAGTCTGCTCTGCCATTCAATCATGACTGATATGTTTCTCATCCCAATTTTCAGGAGGTTTTCCATGACCAATCAGCTGCTTTCTTTTGCCCCGCGTCACTTTCTGAATCCTGACATCATCTCGAGGACCTCCGCCTTTGGATTCAACAAGGGTATTGTTATGTGAGAGTACCTTTCAAGAAATGGGTGTTTATAAATGGGCGTGTATATAAATATCTGTAGTGAGAGTACCTTTAAGAAATGGGTGTTTATTACTGGAGTGATGTCAGAGAGTGGATAGAGCTGGGCTGTCGGTCAGCTTTTTACTTTTGTTTTAGGCTGTTTGCTGCAGGGTGTGTTTTAGTTTTGTTTTCAGTGTTGGAGCTGAAGCCAGACCAAGCAGGTGTACTGCTGTTCTCTCTGCCATCAAAAGAATATCTCTTGATCATTTGGTGAATTCAGAATTATAAATGTTCTCAGTAGTGAATGTAAACTTAATGTGCTTCTGTTGAAAGGTGTTTCTTCTGTCTTCTGGATGTTGTTTGGGAAGTTATTAAGGATTACTTAGTATTGTATTCTTTGGGGGTTGAATTTGAATTGATGGTTGCTAAGATGTTCACTGTAAGTTTCAAAAAAGGTTAACTTGAGTTCATAGAAGAAACATTGTTTTGCTTTAAAAATTACTTTTCCATTTCTGCTGTACCACCTATAGAGTGGGCCGTGTGCTCCCCATACCACAATCTATTAAAGGTTGTGGGTCAGGTGAACTCCATGATACACTTTGGGATTCTCTAAATCTTGGCCCATAACCGTATGCTACGCTCTCTCCAGTCTCTAGTGTTCTCTGTCTCTGACCCTCACTGTGCTGCTCTTTTTGAAATTTCCTGCCTCTTGTGGTCTTCACCACTGTTGTATTATAGTCATAGAGTCATAGAATTTACAGTGCAGAAGGAGGCCATATTGTATATATAGGTATTACGGTAAGGCCGCCGTACTACAGGTACGAGGGTAGATCCCTGACTGCTGGCTGCGCCCAGTAGGCGGAGTATAAATCTGTGTGCTCTCTGAACAGCAGCCATTTCACCAGCTGCTGTAGGAGGCCACACATCCCTGTGTAATAAAGCCTCGATTACATTCTACTCTCGTCTCATCGGAATTGATAGTGCATCAATTTATTACGCAGAGATTTTTCAGAGATGGACCTCCGCATCAAGCCGGATCGCCTGCAGCTGCATCCTCAAGCAGACAACGCCAAAAAGGGCTTCGAACATCGGCTAGCTTCCTTTGAAACATACATCGGGTCTGCGCAGATCCAATCCCAGAAGCACAGAAGTTCCAGATTCTGTACACGCGGCTGAGTTCCAACCTCTTTCCCCTTGTCCAGGACGCGCCTACCTATGCAGAGACCGTGGCGCTACTGAAGGAGAATTACGCTCAGCAGGCCAACAAGATCTATGCCAGGCACCTCCTGTCCACGCAGCACCAATTTCCCGGTGAGTCTGTGGAAGATTTCTGGCGTGCCCTGCTCGCCCTGGTGAGAGACTGTGACTGCCAGGCCGATTCGGCCACTGAACATTCAAACCTGCTAATGAGAGACTCGTTTGTTACGGGCATAGGGTCTGACTATATCCGGCAGCACCTCTTAGAAGGGGCCACGCTTGACCTCGCGGCGACCAAGAAACTAGCGCTCTCGCTCACGGTCGCCTCATGCAACATACAGGCTTATGCCCCCGACCGCACGGCCCACCCCCCTTGTACATCGTGGACTCCGCCAGCGGCCACCCCATCGTGGACCCCATCTGCGACCGCCCTCATCCAACCTCACGCCTGCGCGTGCGCGGCAGCCAATCAACCCCGGGGGACCCAAATGCTACTTCTGTGGACAGACAAAACGCCCCCGGCAGCGCTGCCCGGTGCGGAGCGCGCTCTACAAGGCCTGTGGCAAGAAGGGACATTTCGCTGCAGTGTGCCAGGCCCGCTCTATCGCTGCTAATGTCCCTGCACCCCCACATGCGGCCAGTGGGCGCCGCCATCTTCCTCTCCTCAGACCACGTGCGGCCCGTGGGTGCCGCCACCTTGCTCCACTCACAACACGTGTGGCCCGTGGATGCCGCCATCTTGCTTGCCTCAGAACCAACGGATGCCGCCATCTTGCCTGCCCCAGGACACGTGCGGCCCGAGGGCGCTACCATCTTGCCTGCCCCAGGACACGTGCGGCCAGTGGGTGCCGCCATCTTAGCCGCCTCAGGACCCCTGCCCGTCGGGCACCTCATCGGGCCGCTCATCGCCTGCGACCGCCGACGACCAGCCGCGTCTCGCCTCGATCACGATCGACCAGTCTCAACCGCACAACCTCGTGACCGCTTCGACAAAAGTGAAGGTCGACGGGCGCAAAATATCCTGTCGTCTGGACTCCGGGAGCACTGAGAGCTTTATCCACCCGATACGGTAAGGCGCTGCTCCCTCGCAGTACACCCCGCTAACCAAAGAATCTCCCTGGCCTCCGGTTCCCACTCTGTGGCGATCCAGGGGTACTGCATCGTCACCCTCACCATCCAGGGCGTAGAGTTCAGCAGCTTCCGGCTCTACGTCCTCCCCAACCTCTGCACTGCCTTGCTACTCGGCCTGGACTTCCAGTGCAACCTCCAGAGCCTAACCCTGAAATTTGGCTAGCCCCTACCACCCCTTACTGTTTGCGGTCTCGCGACCCTTAAGGTCGACCCGCCTTCCCGTTTTGCAAACCTCACCCCGGATTGCAACCCCGTCACCACCAGGAGCAGACGGTACAGTCAGAACATCAACCGGTACATGCAGCTCGACGCGTACCCCCTCCCACGCATATCTGATATGGTCAATCAGATTGCACAATACCGGGTCTTCTCGATAGTGGACCTGAAATCTGCCTACCACCAGCTCCCCATCCGTAAGGCGGACATGCCATACACTGCGTTTGAAGCTGACGACCGACTTTACCATTTTCTTCGGGTTCCGTTCGGCATCACCAACGGGGTCTCGGTCTTCCAACTGGAGATGAACCGAATGGTTGACCGGTACGGGCTGTGGGCCACTTTCCCATACCTGAACAATGTCACCATCTGTGGCCAGGACCAGCAGGACCACGGCGCTAACCTTTCCAAACTTTATCCACATTGCCACACTCCTCAACCTAACTTACAACAAGGAGAAGTGTGTATTCAGCACTAACCGATTAGCCATCCTTGGCTATGTGATTCAGAATGGAGTTCTAGGACCCGACCTCGACCGCATGCGCCCCCTCATGGAACTCCCCCTCTCCCACTGCCCCAAGGCCCTCAAACGATGCTTGGGGTTCTTTTCGTATTACGCCCAGTGGGTCCCAAACTCTGCGGACAAGGCCCGCCCACTCATTCAATCCATCGCTTTCCCACTGACGGCCGAGGCTCACCAGGCATTCAACCGTATCAAGGCCGACATCGCCAAGGCTGCGATGCACGCGGTCGACGAGACGCTCCCCTTCCAAGTCAAGAGCGATGCATCAGACGTGGCTCTAGCTGCCACCCTCAGCCAGGCAGGCAGGCCCGTTGCATTCTTTTCCTGCACCCTCCATGCCTCTGAAATTCGGCACTCCTCTATCGAAAAAGAGGCCCAAGCGATCGTTGAAGCTGTGCGACATTGGAGGCATTACCTGGCCGGCAGGAGATTCACTCTCCTCACTGACCAACGGTTGGTTGCCTTCATGTTTAATAACACACAGCGGGGCAAGATCAAAAAGGATAAAATCTTGAGGTGGGGAGGATCGAGCTCTCCACTTACAATTACGAGATTTTGTATCGCCCCGGTAAGCTCAACGAGCCCCCAGATGCCCTGTCCCAAGGTACATGTGCCAGCACACAAGTGGACTAACGCAGCACCCTGCACAATGATCTCGGTCACCCAGGAGTCACCCACTTTTACCACTTCATTAAGGCCCGCAATCTGCCCTACTCCATCGAGGAAGTCAGGCTATCGCCAGAGACTGCCAGGTCTGCGTGGAGTGTAAACCGCACTTCTACCTGCCAGACCGTGCGTGCCTGGTGAAGGCCTCCCACCCCTTTGAACACCTCAGCGTGGACTTCAAAGGGCCCCTTCCCTCCGCCAACCGCAACACGTACTTTCTTAATGTGGTCGGCGAGTATTTCCGATTCTCCTTCGCCGTCCCATGCCCCGATATGACGTCTGCCACCGTCATCAAAGCCCTCAACACCACCTTCGCTCTGTTTACAGCGACCAGGGATCCTCATTTATGAGCGATGAGCTGCACCAGTACCTGCTCAACAGGGGCATTCCCTCGAGCAGGACACCTGCTACAACCCAAGGGGAAATGGGCAGGTGGAGCGTGAGAATGGGACGGTCTGGAAGGCCGTCCAGCTGGCCCTACGGTCCAGAAATCTCCCGGCCTCCCACTGGCAGGAGGTCCTCCCCGACGCACTTCACTCCATCTGGTCGCTCCTGTGCACCGCGACTAATGAAACCCCCCATGAACGCCTCTTTGCCTTCCCTAGGAAGTCCACCTCTGGGGTTTTTCTCCCAACGTGGCTGGCAGCACCAGGACTCGTTCTCCTCCGTAAACACGTGCGGCTCCACAAGGCGGACCCATTGGTTGAGAGGGTACAGCTACTCCACGCAAACCCGCAGTACGCCTACGTAGCGTACCCCGATGCCCACCAAGACACAGTCTCCTTCAGGGACCTGGCACCAGCTGGGTCCCCACACACCCCCTCTGCCCCGGCGCCACCCTCCCTTCCCCTGGCGCACTCCACCGCAGCCCCCGCTCCAGGACAATCGTCCTCCCCTTGCTCCCACCCGGGGATGAAGAGGATTGCGACACGCCCCCGTAGTCACCGAAGACCAAGCCAATGCCTGAGTCGCCACCAGCACTACGGTGCTCTCAACGACAGATCAAGGCGCCCGATCATCTATATTTGTAACCTTCTCTGTAATTTTAAAACCAATCTGTATGTATATAGTTTTCCACCACCCCCGCTGGACTCATTTTTAACAGGGGGTGAATGTGGTAGTCACCACTGTTGTATTATATTGTATATATGGGTATTACAGTAAGGCCCCTGTACTACAGGTACGGGGGTAGATCCCTGCCTGCTGGCTCCACCCAGTAGGTGAAGTATAAATGTGTGTGCTCTCTGAACAGCAGCCATTTTGCCAGCTGCTGTAGGAGGCCACACATCTCTGTGTAATAAAGCCTCGATTACATTCTACTCTCGTCTCGTCGGAATTGATAGTGCATCACCACTCTATATAGCTGTTCCTTCGCCAGGTCCGGTCTCTCTTCAGTCTCTGTTGTTCTGTGTTCCCCCAACAAAACCATGCTGACTATCCCTGATTAATCTGCATTTCTAAGTGACAGTTTAACCTGTCCCTCAGAATTGTTTCTAAGAATTTGCTGACCACTTAAGTCAGGCTGACTGGCTTATCATTTTCTGGCCTATGTCTGGCACCCTTTTTAAATAATGGTACAATGTTTGTAGTCCTCAAATCCTCTGGTATCTCACCTGTATCCAGTGAGGATTGCAAAATGATTCTGAGTATCCGTTGTTTCCATACTGGTTTCCTTTAACAGTCTGGGATACAATTTATCCAGCTCTGGTGATTTATCCACCTTCAAGGATGTCAGTCTCTCCAGTACTTCCCCTCTCATTATGCTTATTCGGGTATCTAATGTTTCACACTCCTCTTTAACTAGAATGTCTGCATCACCCCTTGCCTTAATGAAGACAGAGACAAAGTACTCATTGAGAACCTTGCCCACATCTTCAGCATCAACGTATACGTGATGCATATCTCTGATGGACCCTGCACTTTCCTTAGCTATTCTCGTGCTCTAAATGTATTGGGAAAACACCTTTTGGATCTTCTTTGATCTTGCCTGTCAATATTTTTTGGTGTCCTCTCTGCTTTCCAAATTTCCTTTTCACTTCACCGCTGTACTTTCTCTCCTCCTCAGGCTTTCTACAGTATTATGCTTTTTGTCACCTGTCATAAGCTTTAATTTTTCTGTTTTAACTTTCTTTTCCTGTTTTACCTTATCCTGTATGTTGATGGATGTAGAGGGTCTCGATTTGGCAGTACCACCCTTTTTCTTTGTGGTGACATGTTTACACTGTGCTTGTAGAATCTCGCTTTTGAATACCTCCCACTGATTTGATACTGTTTTCCCTACCAGGAGCTGTACCTAGCCCGCTTTCGCCAGTTCACCTCTCAGCTTTTAAAATTTGTCTTCCCCCAATTTAGAACTTTTTCCCCTGTTCTATCTTTGTCCTTTTCCATAAGGAAGCTAAATTTAACTATTATAGTCAACATTTCAAAATGGTTCCCCGCAGACTTCCGGTGGCGGCGATGTACGAGTAAGCCGCACATTCGGCGGGCTCTCACTCCGGCGGGGCTGAACAGCTGATTCCCCGCGTTAGCGGGACCACGGGGGCGGCAAAAAGGCTGCCGGAAAAGAAGAGGAGAGCGGGCTGCAGCAGATGGAAGTGTGGGAGGCCAGCAGGTGAGGAAGAAAGAGAGAGAGAGAGAGACGGAGGCAAGGAGGAAGCTGAAAGAGCGGCAGAGAAGACTGCTGGACAGAGTGGAGGAGCTGGAGAATAGAGTCCGCAGGAACAATCTGAGGATGGTCGGCCTCCCGGAGGGGGCGGAGGGAGCTGATGCTGCAGCGTTTGTAGCAGCGTTTGTAGCAGACCTGCTGAAGCAGCTGATGGGGGCCGAAGCCTTTCCGCGACCGCTGGAGCTGGAGGGGGCACACAGAGTGCAGGCAAGGCAGGGGCGGCCGGGCGGACCCCCCCCCGCCCGATGGTGATTAGGTTCCACAGGTTCGTGGACAAGGAGCGGGTGCTGCAGTGGGCAAAGAGCGCCAGGAGCAGCACGTGGAACAACAGTGTTCTCCGCATTTATCAGGACCTAAGCCAGGAGGTGGCTCGGCGGCGAGCAGCCTTTAAGAATGTCAAGGAGGTGCTGTTCAAGAAGCACGTGAAGTTTGGTCTGCTGTTCCCAGCTCGGCTATGGGTCACGCACCAGGGTCAACACCACTACTTCTCCGAACCCGAAGAAGCGATGGATTTTGTGAGGGACCTGGGGCTGGTCCCGAAAGAAGGCCCCAAGGACGCGAGTTAGGGCCCGAGGATTTCTGTGGGAAGGAACGCCGAATGTGCCTGGACTGCTGCTCAACGGTTTGCTGGGCCAAGGGGGCCAAGCGGAACATTTGAGACTCTTTCCTTTGTTCATGGACATTTATGTGCTTTTTCTCTTTTTTCTGTGGTTTTTATTTTTTCCTGTTTGGGCTGGTTTGTGCTTTTTGTGCAGCTCGCGGAAGACACTGGAGCCGGCTTGCCCCAGTGGGTGGGGAGGAGGACGGGGAAACAAGGGGAATGGGACAGGAAGGCGCCGGAGTGTTGAGTCACCGGGCTAGCAGATTGGCTAGTCAAGGAAGTCAGATGGGGGGGAAGTTACAGCCAGTAGATGGCAGGGGTGGGGGTATCGGGGGATGGGGTTAGGGGAGGGGTGGGTTGTTCTGCTGACGGGAGAGGGACTTGAAATAGGCACTGGAAAGGAGGTCGAGGGTGGAGGCAGCCAAAGTGCGGGCCAGGAATGGCGCGACGCACGGGTCAGGGGCCGGCCCGAGAAAGGCTATGGCTGACCGGCGGGGTGGGGGGGGGTGGGATGTGCCCCCCGACCAGGCTGATCACCTGGAACGTCAAGGGACTGAATGGGCCGGTTAAGAGGGCGCGGGTGTTCGCGCACTTGCGGGCCCTGAGGGCGGACGTAATTATGTTGCAGGAGACACATCTGAAAGTGTCAGACCAGACCAGGCTAAGGAAGGGCTGGATTAGCCAGGTCTTCCACTCGGACTTGGACTCGAAGTCCAGAGGGGTGGCAATCATGATCAACAAGCACGTGCAATTTGAGGCAGAGGGCATATCCGCAGACAGGGGGGGCAGATACCTGATGGTACGGGGCAGACTGGAGGGGAGAAGAGTGGTGCTGGTGAATATATATGCCCCGAACTGGGATGACGTGGACTTCATTAAAAGAGTGCTGGGGACGATCCCGGACTTGGATTCTCGCAGGCTAATAATGGGAGGGGACTTTAACATGGTCCTTGACCCGACTTTGGATCGGTCGTGTCCCAGAACGGGTAGACTCTCAGCAATGGCAAGGGAACTGAAAGGGTTTATGGAGCAAATGGGGGCAGTGGACCCCTGGAGAGAGGGACAGCCAACAGGAAGGGGCTACTCGTTTTACTCGCACGTCCATAAAGTATATTCCAGGATAGATTTCTTTGTACTAAGCAGGGACTGTATGGGGGAGGTAAAGAACACGGAATACTCAGCAATTACCATTTCAGACCATGCCCCGCATTGGGTGGACCTGCAGTTTGGGGGAGCGAGCTATCAACGCCCGCAATGGAGGCTAGATGTGGGACTGCTGTCGGAGGAGGGGATCTGCGAGAGGCTTCGGAAATGTATAAAAAATTACCTGCAGGTGAATGACACTGGGGAGGTCTCAGCGGCGACCGTGTGGGAGGCGCTAAAGGCAGTAGTGCGGGGGGAGCTGATTTCAATTGGGGCCCACAGAGCCAAGGCAGACCGGGCATAGATGGATAGATTGGTCAGGGAAATGGGTCGGATAGATGAAGAGCACGCGGAGTCCCCGGGGGAGGTTTTACTCGGGGAGAGGCAGAGGCTACAGGCGGAACTGGGGGCACTATCCACGAGCAGGGCCGTGGAACAGTTTAGGAAGGCGAGGGGAGTGGTGTACGAGTATGGGGAAAAGGCTAGCAGACTGTTAGCGCAGCAACTCAGGAGGAGGGAGGCGGCCAGGGAAATAGGTAGAGTGAGGGACGAGGGGGGGCGCAAAGTGGAGGATCCGGCAGAATTGAATAGGGTATTCCGGGACTTCTATCGTAAGCTGTATACTTCAGAGCCGCCGGAAGAACCGGAGGGGATGAAAAGGTTTCTGGACGGGTTAACATTCCCAACAGTTGGGGGGGGGGGGGCGAGTGGAAGAGTTGGGGGCCCCGATTAGAGTAGAGGAGGTATTGGGGGGCCTAAAGGCCATGCAGTCGCGGAAGTCCCCGGGGCCGGATGGATACCCAGTAGAGTTTTATAGGAAGTTCTCTGAGCTGGTGGGCCCGGTCTTGGCGAGGGTTTTCAATGAGGCAAGGGACAGAGGGACCCTGCCGCTGACAATGTCACAAGCCACCATATCTCTGATATTGAAGCGGGGTAAAGACCCGGAGGTGTGCGGGTCCAACAGGCCAATCTCCCTGATTAATGTAGACGCCAAGCTCCTGGCAAAGGTACTGGCGGGTAGAATGGAGGACTGTGTACCGGAGGTGATTGGGGAGGATCAAACGGGGTTCGTGAAAGGTAGGCAGCTGGCGGCCAATCTGAGGAGATTGCTCAATGTGATTATGATGCCCCCGGCGGGTAGAGAGGTGGAGGTAGTGGTGGCATTGGACGCCGAGAAGGCCTTTGACCGGATGGAGTGGGACTATCTATGGGAGGTGCTCGGACGGTTTGGGTTCGGGGAGGGATTGGTGGATTGGATCAAATTATTATATCAGGCCCCGAGGGCCAGTGTCAGGACCAACAGAGAAGTGTCGGAGTACTCAGGGGCAGCAGGGTAGCATGGTGGTTAGCATAAATGCTTCACAGCTCCAGGGTCCCAGGTTCGATTCCCAGCTGGGTCACTGTCTGTGTGGAGTCTGCACGTCCTCCCCCTGTGTGCGTGGGTTTCCTCCGGGTGCTCCGGTTTCCTCCCACAGTCCAAAGATGTGCGGGTTAGGTGGATTGGCCATGCTAAATTGCCCGTAGTGTCCTAATAAAAGTAAGGTTAAGGGGGGGGGGGGTTGTTGGGTTACGGGTATAGGGTGGATACGTGGGTTTGAGTAGGGTGATCATGGCTCGGCACAACATTGAGGGCCGTAGGGCCTGTTCTGTGCTGTACTGTTCTATGTACTTTAGGTTGTACTGAGGGACCAGGCAGGGCTGCCCGCTCTCCCCGCTGCTGTTTGCGCTGGCCATAGAGCCGCTGGCGATTGCGCTGAGAGCCGCAGAGGGTTGGAAGGGGATGGTGAGGGGCGGGGTTGAACACAGGGTTTCTCTTTATGCAGACGACCTGCTCCTGTACGTGTCGGACCCAGTGGCCGGGATGGGAACTATACTGGGAATGCTGAGGGAATTCGGCCAGTTCTCAGGATACAAATTAAATACGGTCAAGAGTGAAATGTTTGTGGTCCAGGCAAGGGGCCAGGAGAACAGATTGAGAGGGCTACCGTTTAGGCTAGTTGAGGAAAATTTCCGGTATTTGGGAATCCAGGTGGCACGAGACTGGAGCAGGCTGCATAAGTTAAATTTGGCCAGGGTGGTGGAGCAAATGAAGGGAGAGTTTCGGAGATGGGATGCACTCCCGCTGTCGCTGGCAGGGAGGGTGCAGACTGTAAAGATGACAACCCTCCCTCGATTTTTGTTTATTTTTCAGTGCCTCTCGATCTTTATCCCACAGTCCTTCTTCAAAAGAGTTAACGGGCTGATCATGAGCTTTGTCTGGGCGGGAAAGTCTCCGCGGGTGAAGAAGGCGATGTTGAAGAGGAACCGCAGCGAGGGAGGGCTGACTTTGCTGAGTCTGGTCAATTATTACTGGGCGGCCAACATCGCTATGATAAGGAAGTGGATGGTGGGTACGGGGTCTATTTGGGAGCGGGTGGAGGCGGCTTTGTGCAGGGGCTCCAGTTTGGAAGCCCTGGTCACGGCTCCTCTACCGCTGCCGCCGGCCAAGTACACCACCAGCCCGGTAGTGGTGGCGACCCTGCGGATATGGGGCCAGTGGAGGAGGCATGTGGGGGAGATGGAAGCGTCTGTCTGGGCGCCAATCTGCGACAACCATCGGTTTGCCCCCGGCAGTATGGATGGGGGGGTTCCGAGTATGGCGGCGAGCAGGGGCGGGAAGGGTGGGTGATATGTTCCTGGAAGAGAGCTTCGCGAGTTTGAGGAGCTTGGAGGAGAAATTTGGGTTGGTAAGGGGAAATGATTTTAGATACTTACAGTTGCGGGACTTTGTTCGTAGACAGGTCCCATCTTTCCCGCGCCTCCCGCCAATGGGGATCCTCGACAGAATAGTCTCTAGGAGGGAAGAAGGGGAGGGCAGAGTCTCGGGTATATATAAGGTGCTCATGAGGGAGGAAGGGTCCCAGACAGAAGAACTGAAACTTAAATGGGAGGAGGAGATAGGCGGGGAAATGGAGGATGGGCTGTGGGAAGAGGCCCTGAGTAGGGTAAACTCGACCGCGACATGTGCTAGGCTCGGGCTGATCCAATTTAAGGTCGTTCACCGGGCCCATATGACGGTGGCTCGGATGAGCAAATTTTTTGGGATAGAGGACAAATGCGCTAGGTGCGCGGGAGGACCAGCGAACCATGTTCACATGTTTTGGGCATGCCCTGAGCTGAGGGGGTACTGGGAGGGATTTGCGGGGGTCATGTCCCAGGTGCTAAAAACAAGGGTGGTGATGAGTCCAGGGGTGGCAATTTTTGGGGTTTTGGAAGGCCCGGGCGTCCAGGGGGAGAAAGAGGTCGATGTGCTGGCCTTTGCTTCCCTGATAGCCCGGCGACTAATATTATTGGCGTGGAGGGACTCAAAGCCCCCAAAGACGGAGTGCTGGCTTGCGGACATGTCGAGTTTCCTGGGGATGGAAAAAATTAAGTTCGCCTTGAGGGGATCTGTGCAGGGGTTCACCCGGAGGTGGCAACCATTTATTGACTTCTTTGCGGGAGAGTGAGCGTCAGCAGGGGGGTGGGGGAGGGGGGTGGGGGGTATAGTAGAGTAGGAGGGAAAATATGGTGGGTAGTACCGGTGGGAGGGGAGCGGGCTTGTGCAATATGTTACGATGGAAGTATTGAAAGTACGTGGATGTTTGCACATTTTTGCCTTTTTTGCTTCCTTTCTGATGATGTCTATAACTGTTTATAAAGCTAAAAACTACCTCAATAAAATTGTTTATTAAAAAAAAAAAATGGTTCCCCGCAGCTACTTTATCCACTTGCCCAGTTTCACTTCCCAAGACTAAAATTGGAATTGCGCCCCCTCTCATTGGGGATGTTATGTGCTGGCTAAAGAAATTCTCTTGAATGCAGTTCAATAATTTTGTGCCCTTTGTCATAATATACACACAAGTATATAATGGTGCACAGACAGGCATTGATTGACACACAGGATGACCAATGAACACACAGAACACAGCAGCCAATCACCAGACAGGACACGGCCACTATAAAGCCAGAGGGCACTAGTTTTCCTGCTCTCTTGGGATGCAGCCTCTGAGACAGTCAGAACCCGTAAGCAACAACTAGACCATCCACCATGTGCTAGCAGGATAGTCTGGTCAGGTTAGCCTCAGGTCTCCAGTCAACTCAGCATAGTGTCAACCCACAGTTAAAGTATGTATAATAGTTAAGAATTCAATAAAATAGAGTTGCATTTCTTCAAGTGTTGGAAGCCTGTCTCTCTCACTGCTACAGTAAATGCAGTCCTCGCAGATCCAGTTTACCCAACACATCACCCTTCACAGTGTTCATATCCCAATTGATGTGAGGGTAGTTGAATCTCCCAACTATTATTCCCCTATTGTGTTTGCACTCAGAAATGTGTATACATATTTGCTCTTTTAACTCCCTCCCACGACATTACTCCTGTTTTCTGAGCACAACACATGGCCTCATTTGATGCTTCATTTAGTATATCATTCCTCCTCACAGCTGTAATTAATTATTTACCCAATAATGCCACATCCATGCTTCTTTATCCCCTCTCTCTGTACTGCCTAAAACCTAAATCTAAGATTTTTGCACCTCTTTAAGCCAAATGTTATTATAGCGATGATATCATGCTGCCATGTACCTATCTGTGCCATCAGCTTTATTTCCTATACTCGTTACATTTACATACATACCTTTAACACTGCCAACTTCATGTGCTGTACACTGCTTCTTCTGACCTTCAGGGCCATTCACTAATTTTCCAATTCTCATTCCCTGCTCTGAATTTGCCTTCAGATTCTCATTCCTCTGCCAATCTAGTTTAATCCCACCTCCCAACAACACTAACAAATCTTCCTGCTAGGATATTCATCCTAGTCCTGCTCAAATGTAGACCATCCAGTTTGTACAGATCCCACCTTCCTCAGTACCGGCCCCAGTGCCTCAGAAACCTTCCTACACCAGCTTTTCAGCCACGTGTATAATCGCCAAACTCTTCTATTTCCATAATAAAAGCAAAATCATTCTGAAGAAGATTATTCAAAATGTTTACTTTATTTTCTCTCTCAACAGCTGCTGCCAGACCTGGGTTTTACCAGATTTTCTGTTTTTGTCTCCTTGTATGCTCACTTCTATACGGGACTGGGAATAATGCTGAGATTGCTGCTCTACTTTTCAATCTATTTCCTAGCTCCCTGAAATCTACATTCAGTACCTCCTTCCCTTTCCAGTTTAAGTCATTTTGCACCGATGTGGAGCACAACCTCTGGCTGATCAGCTTCCCCCAGAAGAAAGTCCTGCAGCTACTCTGACATTCTTGGCCCTAGAACCAGGGAGGCATACCATCCTGGAGTCACGTCTATGGCCGCAGAAACATCTGACTGTTCCATGAACAAACAAATCCCACAACACAACTGCTCTTCAATCAGAGAAAAGAACAGAAATAGTTTTAATTCCCATCAGGCAGGGTCTGTGAAAAAGGCCTGCCTTAAATATCAGGGGCAGGATTGTCTGTCGAGAGGCCCCAGAGTTCTGGTCCGGGGGGTCCTCAGGATACTCCGTCCCGCCAGTCGGCCAATGGGGTCTCCCATTAAGGGCAGCCCCACGCCGTCAGGAAATCCCCGGGCTGCCGGCGAAACGGAGAATCCCAAAAGCGGAGATTCCAGCCCCAGATGTTTTGTTCTACCACACCAGGGAATAATATCTCTTTGGGGTTGCTTCTGAGGTAATGTTACTGGATTTTGTTTATATATTTTTTTAAATCTCTCCGATGTTATGGAGATTTGGGGAGAATTAGCTCTGAAGGTAGTAAAATAAAGGTGTTTGAAACTGGGTAAAGTTAGTGATTCAATGCACAGCCATTGTTTTAGTTAAATGTACTTCTCATTGACTTTATAGTTTAATAAACCTTTGTATTATTTAAAATCATCACAAACATCTGGGACACCATTCTCTGGTTTTCAAATCTTTCCTCACATAATATCAAATGGCAATATACTGTTAAGGACGGTTGTTTTAAGTTTCACTTCTGGGATTTGGAATAACCCAGCATTTACCATCGCCTGTGTACTTAACACCAAATGCATAAATATATGATCAAAACATTTCCAAGAATCTTAGATAGGGACACATTTCTTGACCATGGTATTACTTACAATTGTCAATGTCTATGTCGGCACCTCCAATTGTAGGGGCTGATTTTTAGTCTGCATTTGCCGTCAGAGAGAATGGCAATGTGGGCAGAACATTTGGAGAGATTCAGGAAACGTATCGTCAGTGATGTCACGATGTTCATGCTCACAATAGGTGAGCAGCGCACCCCTTCCCGATGAACTCATTGCATTCTATGCTCGGTTCGAGCAGGAAACCATCAACCATTGTCAACTGCCCCAGCACCCATACCTACCATCACAGCTTCCAAAGTCAGATCAGCCTTCTGGAAAGTGAATACTTGGGAAGCGATGGGTCCTGACGGGGTCCCTGGTCATGCACTCAGATCCTGCGCCAAACAACTGGTGGATGTGTTCGCGGACATCTTCAACCTCTCCCTACTCTGTTCTGAGGTTCCTAAATGCTTCAAGAAAACCACCATCATACCGGTGCAAAGAAAAAGCAGGCAACATACCTCAACGACTACCGTTTGGTGGCTTTGACATCTATCATTATGAAGTGCTTTGAGAGGCTGGTCATGAGACACATCAACTCCACACTCCCAGAACGCCTTGATTCACTGAAAATCGCATACCGCCAGAACCGGTTCACAGCAGACGCCATCGCCCTCGCCCTGCACTCATCCCTGGAGCATCTTGACAACAAGGACTCCTATGTCAGACTCCTATTCATTGACTACAGCTCCGCCTTGAATTCCATAATCCCAGCCAAGCTCATATCAAAGCTCCAAAATCTAGGACTTGGTTCCTCCCTCTACAATTGGATCCTCAACTTCCTGACCCATAGACCACAATCAGTAAGGATAAACAACACCTCCTCCACTTTAGTCCTCAATACTGGGGCCCCACAAAGCTGAGTACTTACCCCCTACTTTATCCCTATGTACACACAACTGTGTGGCAAAATTTGGCTCCAACTCCATCTACAAGTTTGCTGATGACACGACCGGAGTGGGTCGGACTTCGAACAAAGATGAGTCAGAGTACAGGAGGCAGAGAGAGAATCTAGGGGAGTGGTGTAATGACAACACTCTCTCCCTCAATGTCAGCAAAACTAAAGAGCTGATCATTGACTTCAGGAAGCAAAGTATTGCACACACCCCTGTCTGCATCAATGGTAATGAGGTGGAGATTGTTGGCAGTTTCAAATTCCTATGTATGCACATCACCAACAATCTGTCCTGGTCCACCCATGTCGATGCTATGACTGAGAAAGCACAACAGTTTCCTCTGGAAACCTAAGGAAATTTGTCATGTCCCATTGACTCTGACCAATTTTTATATATGCACCAAAGCCTATTATGGCAACTGCTCGGCCCAAGACCGTAAGAAACTACAGAGAGCCTTGAGCACAGCCCAACCCATCACGCAAACCCGCCTCCCATCCATTGACTCTGTCTACACCTCCTGCTGCCTTGGGAAAGCGGGCAGCATAATCAAACACCCCACCCACCCAAGGTATTCACTCCTCCAACTTCTTCCATTGGGTAAGAGATACAAAAGTCTGAGAACACGCACTAACAGGTTCAAAAACAGATTCTTCTCCACTGTTACCAGACTCCTGAATGACCCTCTTATGGACTGATCTGATCTCTTCACACATCTTCTCTACTGAGTAGTACTGCACTCCGTATTCTCACCCAATGCCTGTGTCTATGTATTTCCTTTGTGTATTTATGTTTGTCCTATGTTTTTTTTAAAGTATGGATTGATCTGTCTGGACTGTACGCAGAACAATACTTTGTACTGTACCTCGGTACACGTGATAATAAAACAAAACCAAATTCCCAATGGCAAAATTCCCAACAGCTTTTTAAAAACAAGACTCAGTTGAGGGGATCCTTCCGGGGGTCCACTTGTCAGTATAACCCCCAGGGGACATGGACATGCCCTGACATTGTTCCCGGCACAGGTTGGCACTGCCAGGGTGGCACTGTCAGGCTGACACAATGCCAAACCGCTGTGCCAACCTGTGCCAGGGGACAGTGCCAGGACGGGCATTCTGGGGAGCCACATGAGAGGGTTCCCATTGTTTAATAGGGGGAGGGGGGGGGTGCGCCGAGCCCATTGAGGGAAAACCTGCAGGCAGGGGTGGGGGAATGCTAGCGATACTTCTGTGGTTGAGGGGGAAGAGAAAGCCCAATGATTGTGGGGCGTAGGGGGATGAAAAGGGAGGGCCTGGTAATTGTGGTGGGGGGAGTTAATGTTCAGTTCTGATCGGGACGCCCTTTAAAGATGGCACTCCGATTTCTGTGGACCTGGCCTTGCCAGCTCCATCAGGCCACGCCCCACCAGGCTGACGGTAAAAACCCTGCCCACTCATTTTTTTTCTCAGAGAGGCTGAAGATATGAAGTGAAAACTAATCTATGCAACAGAGGGCTACATGCCAGTTTTCAGTGTTATTTCAACTTTCCCAACTTTTGCTTTGGCAACAATGAAGTTGCAGACAGTTGACAATAGATGATGCTGTGGAGCAGATTTATGAATCATCATTACCAACCATATCACATCGTATCGAGAGTCATACAGTTCTACAGCACAAAAAAAAATCAACTGATTGTAGGCAAATTCCCTGACAATTTACTTTTCACAACCTCAGGATGTGACAAAACTCTTACTACCAATTTACATAATATTTTTGAGGTGTAGTCATTGTTGTAATGTAAGAAAAGGGCATAGCCAATTTGTGCAAAATAAGCTTCAACAAACAGCAATAAAAATCAGGGGCTGGATTCTCCGATCGCAGAGGCTGAAATCGCCTCAGTGATCGGTCGTAGAATCAAAGTTCCCAACCAAATTGGTGGCGGCGCTGCTTTTGCGATGCTTTGCCTCCTCCAAAGCGACGGACACGGACGGCCTCAGGACGTTGCCTGAGGCCCACACCCTGATGCTCCGCCCCCGACCGACCGAGTTCCCGACGGTGTCAGTCGTGGGTGGTCTCATCTGTCGGGAACGTGGCGTGGCGGCTGCGGACTCAGTCCAACGCCGTCAGAGTCGGGGAAGGGCCGATCGCGGGCAGGGAGCACTGTTGGGGGGTGGTCCGGGGCGTGTGAGCTGGGTAAAGGAGGAGCTCTATTTTGCAGGCTGGCTTCGCGAGCGGCCAGCATCATGTTGCATGGTGCGGCCCTTGCAGGCCGCCGCCCTGCGCATGTGCGGCCACGGACCCGGCAATTTCCCGGGCTATATCAGCAGCTAGAGCCGGGCGCTCTATGCTGCTGGCATGCTAGCCCACAACTACATGGAGAATCGTTGGCCATTTTGCGCCAAACTTTCGAGCATAAAACGCCACCGTTCCCACGCCAGCATGAGGACATAGCCTCACAATCGGAGAATCCAGCCCCAGATCATTTGTTTTATGAACAAAATTTGTTTAGGATAATTGTTGGCCAGAACACAAAGATTTTCATACTCTTATTCAAATAGTGCCTTGTGATCTTCTGCATTGCCTGATGGGGCAGAAAGGGCCTCGTCTTCATCCACCAGTGCTGCACTAACAACAGCTAATTATATAGCACCTTTGATGTAATAAAATTCCCATGGTGCTTCACAGGAGCATTAGGAAACAAAATTACACACCAAGCAACATAAAGTGATTATTAGAGAATATGCTCAAAAGCATGTTCGGGGAACCTCTGGTGGTGGCATGATGTGAGTGGCCGCACACAGGGTGGCTCAGGCACAGAGGCATCGGTTTAGACACTTCATACCCCATTAGTGGGGTAACGCCGACAGAAAAAGGTGCACAAAGTGAAGAGGTTGGGCAACCCCCTGAGATTGTTGTGCCAGTTAGCTATGGGACCTGGCAAAAACCGGTCAAAAACCCGACTAAGAAATTGGAGGGAACTTGCGGCATGGCAACCATTAAGAAAATGGATAAGGCACGCTGGTCCATAAGGCAAAGGCCAAGAATGGGGGAGCCATCACAGGCAGTAATTGTGTGGATGCACAAATTTTTGAGAAGGGAAGGCCCTTGCAATGGGCCAGAGAGAAGCGAGACTGTGAATGGGAAGGGAACCGGGTTTGCATGTACCAAGATTCGGTGCGGAACTGGCGAAGAGGCGCGCGGGCTTCAACAAGGCCAAGGTGGTATTATACCGAAAGAAACTTCGGTTTGGGGTTTTATACCCAGCGAAACTGTGGGTCACATTTGAAGGCCGAGAATATAACCTCGAAACACCAGAAGAGGCGAACGATTTTATAAGAGACCATAAGCTGGGGGAGATCTGAAAAGTGTAAAAGGAGGGAGCTGCATCTGTTAAGGTTGGAGGGTACAGTTGTTTCTTGTCAGAGGGTAAGGACTTCTTTTGGTCTTGTTTGTTATTGATTGTTGTTTCTTCAAATTGTATTTTTCAGAGTTACAAGTTCTTAAGTTTGTGGGGGGTGGTATCCACACTAGCAGGCAATGCTAGTGAACGGAGGTGATGAGGTCGAGAGAGTTGGTGGGTGAGGAGGGGGGAAAGAGGAGGGGGGAGGGGCGGGGAAGGGGGGAGAATCACGATGCGGCAAAGGTGGAGATCAAGCATGGTCATGGACGAAGAGGGGGGCCACCTTGGATGGGTCCGATATAGTGCGGTATTAGAATAGGCTGAGCCAGAAGGGGATGATAGTGGATGACAGAGGAGAATGGAGGCGTAAACTCCTGATACGATTTGTAACGTGGAATATTCAGGGGCTAAATGAGCCGATTAAGAGAACCCGGGCCTTTGCACATTTGAAGAGTTTGAAGGCGGAGGTGATCTTCTTACAGGAGACGCACCTCTCAGTTAAGGACCAGAGGAAGGGATGGGTGGGATAAGTATTCCTTGCAGGGATTTACTCGAAGGCATGGGGGGTGGCCATTTTGCTGAATAAGAGAATGGGGTATGTGGGTGCTAAGGAGGTACGGGACCCGGGGGGGGTAGGTATATAATAGTGAGTGGGGTGCTGGAGGGGAAGCCGATGGTGTTGGTCAACGTGTATGTGCCAAACTGGGGATGTGGGTTGTGGTGAATGTATTTAACATAATGCATGCACGATTCCGTAACCTGTGACCTATGACCTGGAAGTGGCGATATGAACTGCTTCCAGGTACTGTACTGTAACCCCGGTATGGCTCCGCCTCTGGCTCCGCCTCTGGCTCCGCCCACACCGGGGCCATATATAGGCCGGCCACCTGTGGGCGGCATTCATCTGTACTGCTGACTCTGGCTAGGCAGGTTCATGACTAATCAAGCCTACTGTTCACTCGCTCTCTCTGCCTCACTGTGAATTGAAGGTATATCAACTTATTAGTCATCGACAGCACTATGGAAGCCGCTCTAAAGCCAGACAGGCTCGAACTCGACGCCCACGCGTCCGAAGCCAAGGAAATATTTGAATATTGGCTCCGATGCTTCGAGGCATATCTCGACTCCTCCACAATGCCTCCCTCAGAGACTCTCAAGCTGCAACTCCTCCACGCTCGGGTGAGCCATTGAATCTCAGTAATGATAGAGAAAGCGGCCACGTACGAGGCAGCGGTCGCAACTCTCAAGGCACACTTCGTGAAGCCCGTAAATGAGGTGTTCGCCAGACACCTCCTCACTACTCGCTGTCAACGCGCCGGAGAATCGCTGTACGAGTATCTGGAAACCCTGACCCTACTTGCGAGTAACTGCAGCTATCGAGATGTGACGGCGGAGGAACACATGAACTCACAGCTCCAGGCCACCTACGTGGCGGGTGTCCGCTCGAATTATATCAGGCAGCGCCTGCTGGAAAACGGGACCTCCGCCCTGCGGGACACGGTAAAGCTAGCGACCTCGCTACAGGTGGCCTTCCAGAATCTCAGCGCATTCCCCGCGGGTCTGGCGAACCCCTCGTGGACACCCTCATCGTGGCCCCCGTCGGTTCCAACTATGTCGCAGGCCTGTGCCACCCGTCTGCCAGCCCAGCCCGGGCAGCCGCAGTGCTACTTCTGCGGCCAGGATCAACACCCCCGGCAGCGCTTCCCAGCTCGCACAGCGACGTGTAGCAATTGTGGGAAAAAGGGCACTTCGCTAGAGTCTGTCTGGGCCGGCCTAAGGCCCAGAAATTGAAAACGTACCAGGCCCGACCCATGGACTCGCAGCCCCACAGATCCCACAATGCAGCTGCGAGCCTGCCCGGAACGCCCCCGTCAGATGTGTCATCGGCATTGTGCGACTCGTGGAAGCCGCCATCTTGGTTGCCGGTCCTAACACCGACCGACATGTGCGACCGATGGGGGCAGCCACCTTGGTCGCCATCTTCACCCCAGCCCGACATGTGCGACTCATGGGGGCCGCCATCTTGTGACTCCACCGACCACACAGACTACCTGCAGCTGGGCGTAGTCACCCTCGACCAGTCACAGCCAAAACAGCTGATGAACTCCATTATGGTCGTCAGGGTCAACGGGCACCAGAACCCCTGTCTTTTCGACTCCTGGGGTACGGAGAGCTTTGTCCTCCCCGACCATGGTAAGGCGCTGCTCCCTCCACACCTACCCAGCCTCCCAAACAATCTCCCTTGCCTCCGGGTCCCATTCGGTTCAGATCTGGGGGTACTATATTGTCAATCTCGCGATGCAGGGCGCAGAGTACGCTCGTTTTAAGCTCTATTTCCTCTCCCACCTCTGCGCCCCCCTACTGCTTGGATTGGACTTTCAATGTAACCACCAAAGCCTGACCTTACAGTTCGGCGGACCCTTGAACCCCCCTCACGGTATGCAGCCTCGCGACCCTCAAGGTCACCCCCCCCCCCCCCCCCCCCCCACTCTTTGCGAATCTCACCCCTGATTGTAAGCCCATCACCACCAGGAGCAGACGGTACAGTTCGCTAGACATGACGTTTATCAAGTCGGAGATCCAGCGATTGTTGAGTGAAGGGATCATCAAGGCCAGCAACAGCCCCTGGAGAGCGCAAGTAGTGGTCGTCCGGACCAGGGAAAAGAATCGGATGGTTATGGACTACAGCCAGACAATTAACCGATTCACGCAACTCGATGCGTACCCCCTCCCCCGCATATCTGGTCAACCAGATTGCGCAGTACCATGTGTTCTCAACGGTCGATCTGAATGCGGCCGAGCACCAGCTCCCAATCCGCCCGGAAGAGCGCCACTAAACTGCTTTTGAGGCAGCCGGCCAGCTCTTCCACTTCCTCAGAGTCTCCTTCGGTGTCACTAACAGAGTCTCGGTCTTTCAGAGAACGATGGGCTGAATGGTGGACCAGTACGGTTTGCGGGCTACATAACCGTACTTGGACAATGTGACCATCTGCGGCCATGACCAGCAGGACCATGACGCCAACTTCCAGAGGTTCCTCCAGGCCGCCCAATCCCTCAACCTCACATACAACAAAGAAAAATGCGTCTTCCGTATTACCCGACGAGCCATCCTCAGCTATGTCACAGAGAACGGAGTCCTGGGGCCCGATCCCGACCGTATGCGCCCCCTCACAGAACTCCCCCTTCCCCACAGCCTCAAGGTCCTAAAATGATGCCTGGGGCTGTTCTCTCCTACGCCCAGTGGGTCCCCAACAAAGCAGACAAAGCCCACCCACTTATTCAAACAACCACTTTTCCCCTGCTGGATGAGGCCCGCGCGACCTTCAGCCGCATCAAGGCCGACATCACCAAAGCCGCAATGCACGCGGTGGATGAGTCCATCCCTTTTCAAGTAGAGAGCGACGCTTCAGACGTCGCACTGGCCGTCACACTCAACCAGAGGGGCAGGCCAGTAGCATTCTTCTCTAGGACGCTCCACGCTTCTGAAATTCGACACCCCTCAGTCGAGAAGGAAGCACAAGCCATAGTGGAAGCCGTGCGGCACTGGAGGCACTACCTAGCCGGTAGGAGGTTCACCCTCGTCACCAACCAACGATCGGTGGCCTTCATGTTTGTGGTGAATCACAGTAGCGTAATTCACACTGTTATTACATATGATGTACTATGTCTGTGTAAGCTTGGCACACGAGCAGTTGCGCGGCTCTGCCCCTCGGAGGAGATGTACTGGGATCGTACGGGAGTTTGTACTGGGCTCCACACTTGGCTCCGCCCATGGCTCCTCCCACCAACTGGTTGTATAAAGCTTGGCAGTCTGAGCCTGCCTGCCAGTTCATCTCGTCGCAGGCAGGCTCCGTTGTGAGATTATTAAAACCACTGTTCACTTCCAACCATGTGTCTTGAGAATTGATGGTCACATCAATTTAATAATCTCAGGAAACAAGAAGAAATCGATAAGAAGAAATCGAAGAAACATCTCAAAGAAACAACTATGGAATCAGCCCTCAAACCTGACCGACTAGAACTCGACCCGCAGGCTGCAGAGGCAAGAGAAATCTTCCAGCACTGGCTCAGATGTTTCAAGGCCTACCTGGCTGAATCAAGTACTGCTGAAACTACAGAGGAGCAGAAACCCAGTCTACTGCACGCAAGGGTGAGCCACCGTATATCTTCTCAACTAAATGGTACCAACTCATTTACGGGGGCCCTAGCCATGCTAGATCGAATGTACGTGAGGTCCATCAACGAGGTCTATGCGCGCCATATTTTTACGACCCACCGCCAGCGGCCCGCGGAGTCGTTAGAAGAATTCCTGCGGGAGTTAAAGATTTTAGCTCGGGACTGTAATTACCAGGCTGTATCAGCTGAACAGCACATGGAACTTGTCGTTAGAGACGTGTACGTGGCAGGCCTCAGATCGAACTATGTGCGCCAGCGGTTGTTAGCAAAAGGGGCCCAGAACTTAAGAGGACATGGTAGAACTAGCTACCACTGTGGAGGTCTCATTCCGCAGCCTCACCTCGTTCCCCGCGGACCAAGCGACCCCATCCTGGGCCCCGACCAGCGACTGCCGCAGGCTTGTGCCACGCGGCCACCCAGCCATCACACAGCTCCAGTGTGCCACTTTTGCGGGCAGCCCCAGCACCCACGGCAGTACTACCCGGCCATAACGCGACCTGCAGCAGCTGCGGTCGCAAGAGACACTATGCCCGAGTCTGCCTGGCAAAGCAGGCCTCCTCTCCTAACTCCCCCGCAGCCCAGAGCACTTGTTTCCAGAATCCACAGGCCCGCAGGCCTAGAAATGCTGCAGCCTGTATGCCGACTCCGCCCCCATCCGACATGTGTGACTCATGGGGGCGGCCATCTTGGCAATCCTCCTCCATGCGGCCGGCCATGTGCGACCGATGGGGGTAGCCATCTTGGCATTCCTCCATGCGGCCGGCCATGTGCGACTCATGGGGGTGGCCATCTTGGGCTCCATCCTCTTCCAACTCAGAAATTCGACTAGAAGATTTGAACTCAGAGGGCAGTCATCACGGGGCCACTCCAGCACAGCTGATCGAGCAGCCGACTACCTGCAACTAAGTGCAGTGACACTGGACCACTCGCGTCCAAAGCACCTCCGAAATTCTATGATGACCGTTCAGATCAACGGCTACAGTACACCGTGCCTCTTCGACTCCGGGAGCACCGAGAACTTCGTACACCCAGAACTGGTAAGACGCTGTTCGCTCCCTATTTTCCCTGCACGGCAAACTATCTCCCTCGCTTCGGGCTCCCACTCTGTTCACCTCCAAGGGCGCGCCGCCACGACCCTAACGATCCAGGGAACTAGCTACTCAAACTTCCAGCTGTACGTGCTCCCTGAACTCTGCGCCCCACTCCGACTGGGACTCGATTTCCAGTGCAACCTGAAAAGCCTCACACTTAGCTTCAGCGGGCCCTTGCCCCCACTCACTATTTGCAGCCTGGCCACTCTAAAAATCGACCCCTCTCCACTCTTTGCCAATCTCACGCCAGACTGCAAACCCGTAGCCACTCGCAGCAGGCGATACAGCCTGCAGGACATGGTATTTATCAGAACTGATGTCTATAGGCTCCTACGTGAGGGGATCTTGGAGGCCAGTAACAGTCCCTGGAAAGCTCAGGTGGTGGTCGTCAAGACCGGGAAAAAATTCCGAATGGTAGTGGACTATAGCCAGACCATTAATCGGTTCATGCTCCTCGATGCGTATCCCATCCCCAGAATTGCAGACATGGTGAATCAGATCGCCCACTATAAAGTCTTTTCCACAGTGGATCTGAAGTCTGCATACCATCAGCTCCCAATCCGCCCAGAGGACCGCCACTTCACGGCGTTTGAGGCCGACGGCCGCCTCTTCCACTTCCTCCGTGTTCCCTTTGGCGTCACTAATGGGGTCTTGGTGTTCCAACGAGCAATGGACCGAATGGTGGACCAGTAAGGGCTGCGGGCCACGTTTCCGTACCTGGATAACATCACCATCTGCAGCCACGACCAGCAGGATCACGACGCTAACCTTGATCGATTTCTCTGGATTGCCCAGAAACTCAACCTTACCGATAACACGGAGAAATGCGTTTTCCGCACGACCAGGCTAGCCACCCTCGGCTATGTCGTGGAGAACGGAGTCCTGGGCCCCGACCCGGACCGTATGCTCTTAGAACTCCCTCTTCCTCATGGTCCCAGGGCCCCCAAAAGGTGCCTGGGATTCTTTTCTTATTACGCCCAGTTGGTCCCTCAATATGCGGACAAAGCCCGCCTACTATTTAAGGCCACACTCTTCCCCCTATCGGATGAGGCTCGTCAGGCCTTCCAAAGCGGCCATGCGGGTGGTGGATGAATCCGTCCCCTTTCAGGTTGAGAGCGATGCCTCAGAGGTCGCTCTAGCAGCCACACTAAATCAGGCAGGGAGACCAGTCGCCTTTTTCTCCCGAACCCTCTCCGCTTCAGAACTCCGACACTCCTCAGTCGAAAAGGAAGCACAAGCATTCGTGGAAGCTATACATCACTGGAGGCACTACCTCGCAGGAAAGAGGTTCACCCTCATCACCGACCAAAGATCGGTTGCCTTTATGTTCGACAACTCTCAAAGAGGCAAAATCAAAAATGATAAGATCCTCCGGTGGAGGATCAAACTCTCCACCTACAAGTACAACATTATGTACCAATCGGGGAAGCTCAACAAGCCCCCAGCTGCCCTGTCCCGTGGCACGTGAGCCAGCGCGCAAGACGACCACCTGAAAGCTATCCACGATGACCTCTGCCACCCGGGGGTCACCCGGCTCGCCCACTATGTCAAAGCCCGAAATCTGCCTTTCTCCACCGAGGAGGTAAAGGCCATCACCAGGGATTGCCCGATCTGCACGGAGTGCAAACCGCATTTCTATAGACCAGACAGGGCCCACCTGGTCAAGGCCTCCTGGCCCTTTGAACGCCTCGCTATCGATTTCAAAGGGCCAATCCCCTTGACCAATAGGAATGTGTACTTCCTGAACGTCATCGACGAGTTTTCTCGCTTCCCCTTTGCTATCCCGTGCCCCGACATGACCTCCCACACAGTCATTAGGGCCCTGCATAGTATCTTCACTCTGTTCGGGTTCCCCAGCTACGTACACAGCGACAGGGGTTCGTCTTTTATGAGTGACGAGCTGCGTCAGTACCTGCTCGAAAAGGGCATTGCCTCGAGCAGGACTACCAGCTACAACCCCAGGGGGAATGGGCAGGTGGAGAGGAAGAATGCGACGGTCTGGAAGACCGTCCTACTGACCCTCCGGTCCAGGAAACTCCCGACCTCCCATTGGCAGGAAGTCCTCCCTGACGCGCTCCATGCTATTAGGTCCCTCCTATGTACGGCCACCAACCAGACCCCTCACGAGCGGCTATTCGTTTTCTCCAGGGGCACTACCAGAGGGGTTTCGCTCCCAGCATGGTTAAAGACACTGGGCCCGGTTCTCCTCCAGAAACACGCCTGGACTCACAAGACTGATCCACTCGTAGAGAGAGTGCTCCTGCTCCATTCAAATCCACACTACGCATTTATAGAGTACCCTGACGGCCGTCAGGACACTGTTTCTCTCCGGGACCTGGCACCTGCAGGATCCTACTCCGACACTACCTCCACTGAGATACCTCTCGCACTATACCCCTCCCAACACCCTGCGCCCGGCGCCCCCACGCCTGCAGTTCCGCTGCCCGTGCTCCGCGCCCCCGTGCCATTGGGTTTCCGGCGCTCCCCGTCACCAGCCGAACCAGTCGGATACAAAGCTCTGGACGAATCACCCCCGGAGTCCGCCATGGTTCCATCGCCGACCACCACCGCCCAGCCACCAGAAGAGGCTGCAATCCCGGTGCTTCGTCGATCCCAGAGGACGACTCGGCCTCCGGATCGACTTAATCTGTAAATTGTACCTTATGACTGTAACTCGCTATCGGAAAATTGTAGACACATCACCCCCGCTGGACTCAATTTTTTTACAGGGGGTGAATGTGGTGAATCTCAGTAGCGTAATTCACACTGTTATTACATATGATGTACTATGTCTGTGTAAGCTCGGCATACGAGCAGTTGCGCGGCTCTGCCCCTCGGAGGAGATGTACTGGGAGTATACGGGAGTTTGTACTGGGCTCCACACTTGGCTCCGCCCATGGCTCCTCCCACCAACTGGTTGTATAAAGCTTGGCAGTCTGAGCCAGCCTGCCAGTTCATCTCGTCGCAGGCAGGCTCTGTTGTGAGATTATTAAAACCACTGTTCACTTCCAACCATGTGTCTTGTGAATTGATGGTCACATCAGTGTTTAACAACGCACAACGGGGCAAAATAAAAAATGATAAAATCTTGAGGTGGAGGATCAAACTCTCCACCTACAATTACGATATCAAGTATTGTCCTGGGAAGCTCAACGAGCCCCCAGATGCTCTGTCCCGTGGCACATGCGCCAGCGCGCAAGATGACCGACTTCGGGCTATCCACAATGACCTCTGCCACCCAACTTACCCACTTCATTGAAGCCCGCAATCCGCCCTTCTCCACTGAGGAGGTGAAGGCCATGACAAGGGACTGCCAAGTCTGCGCGGAGTGCAAACCGCACTTCTACCGGCCAGACAAGGCCCGTCTGGTAAAGGCCTCCTGGCCCTTTGAGCGCCTAAGCATTGACTTCAAAGGGCCCTTCCCCTCCACCAACCGGAATATATACTTTCTCACCGTCATCGATGAGTACTCCAGCTTCCCCTTAGCCGTCTCCTGCCCCGACATGACCTCAGCCACCGTAATAAAGGCACTGCACTGCATCTTCACACTGTTCGGTTTCCCTGCCTACGTCCAGAGCGACTGGGGCACATCATTCATGAGGATGAGCTACGTCAGTACCTGCTCAACAAAGGCATTGCCTCGAGCAGGACTACGAGCTATAACCCGCAGAGAAACGGGCAGATGGAGAGGGAGAACGCGACGGTATGGAAGGCCGTTCTCTGGCCCTTAGATCTAGAAGTCTCCCAATCCCCCGCTTGAAGGAGGTCCTCCCTGCGCCCTCCACTCCATCAGATCGCTCCTCTGCATGGCCACGAATGAGACCCCTTACAATTATTTGTTTATCTTTCCCAGGAAGTCCATCTCCTGTGTCTTGATTCCGCCTTGGTTGAAAACTCCGGGACCAGTCCCTCTCCGGAGGCACATGAGGAGCCATAAAACCGACCCCCTGGTCGAGAGTGTCCATCTGCTCCACGCCAACCCCCAGTACGCTTACATCGCGCACCAGGACGGACGGCAAGATACGGTCTCCCTACGGGACCTGGCGCCAGCTGGTTTCCCCGCCAACACGCCCCCCCTGCCTACATCCCCCCCTCCCCGCTGCCCGTCGCCACCCACTGCACCCCGTATGTTCCCCTGGGTCTCCTGTATTGTCCCGCGCCGACACTGCCACCACCCATCACCCCCCTTCCTCCCCCCGCACCCCATCCGACACCCCGGACTGAGGCTCAAGCTCCAGACACAACGCCCCTGGAGTCACCACCTGCGACAACTGTGCCCGCCGCACCGCCAGAGCTGCGGAGATCGAAGAGAACGATCCGGCCTCCAGATAGGTTGAATATGTAATGACACCATGTCACCCACGCTGGACTTGATTTTTTTAACAGTGGGTGAATGTGGTGAATGTATTCACCATAATGCATGCATGATTCCATAACCTGTGACCTATGACCTGAAAGTGGTGATCTGAACTGCTTCCAGGTACTGTACTGTAACCCTGGTATGGCTCCGCCTCTGGCTCCACCCACACTGGAGCCATATATAGGCCGGCCTCCTGTGGGCGGCATGCATTCATCTGTATTACTGACTCTGGCTGGGCAAGTTCATGACTAATAAAGCCTACTGTTCACTCGCTCTCTCTGCCTCACTATGAATTGAAGGTATATCATGGGGTTTGTGAGGGGTTTGCTGAGTGTGATCCCGAACCTAGATATGCACCAATTGATTCTGGGTGAGACTTCAATTGTGTGATAGAGCCGAGGGTAGATAGGTCACGGCCAAGTCAATGGGAAGGTTGAAGATGGCAAAGGAACTGGGAGGGTTTATGGAATGTGGTAGTCACCACTGTTGTATTCTGTATGCTGCATACGAGGGTATTATGGTAAGGCCCCTGTACTACAGGTATGGGGGTAGATCCCTGCCTGCTGCGCTCTCCTAGCTGCAGCCATTTTGGCAGCAGCTGCGGGAAGCTACACATCTCTGCATAATAAAGTCTCGATTACTCTCTACTCTCGTCTCGTCGTAATTGATAGTGCATCAATTTATTATGCAGAGATTTTAAAACGATGGATCTCCGCATCAAGCCTGATCGCCTGCAGCTGCACCCTCAAGCAGACAACGCCAAGTCGGCCTTCGCGCATTGGCTAGCTTGCTTCGAGGCATACATCGGATCTGCGACAGAACCACCCTCAGAGGTACAGTAGCTCCAGATCCTTTACATGCGGCTGAGCTCAGACATCTTTCCCCTCATCCGGGACGCGCCGACATACACTGAGGCCATGGCGCTACCGAAGGAGAACTACACTCAGCAGACCAACAAAATCTACGCCAGGCACCTCCTCGCTACGCAGCATTAACTCCCCGGTGAGTCTGTGGAAGATTTCTGGCGTGCCCTGCAACTCCTAGTGAGAGACTGCGATTGCCAGGCCGTTTCGGCCGCTGAACATTCTGACCTGCTACTTAGAGACGCGTTCATTACAGGCATAGGGTCAGCCTACATCCGCCAGCGACTCTGAGAAGGGGCTACCCTTGACCTCACGGCAACCAAGAAACTAGCGCTCCAGCTCACAGTTGCCTCATGCAATATACAGTATGCCCCCGACTGAACGGCCCACCCCACCTGGGCATCGTGGATCCCGCCAGCGAACATCCTATCATGCACACCACCAGCGACTTCCCCCAGCCAACCCCAGGCCTGCGCCACATGGCAGCCAAACAACCCTGGGAGACCCAAGTGCTACTACTACGGACAGTCAAAACACCCCCTGACAACGCTGCCCGGCACGGAGCACGCTCTGCAAGGCCTGCAGTAAGAAAGGACATTTTGCTGCTGTGTGCCAGGCCCGCTCGGTCGCCGCTGTTATCCCGGCACCCCTCATGTGCGATGCGTAGGCGCCGCCATCTTCCTTGCCTCAGACCTCGTGCGGCCCGTGGGCGCTGCCATCTTCCTCGCCTCAGACTACATGCGGCCCATGGGTGCCGCCACCTTGCTCGCCTCACACGTGCAGCCCGTGGGCGCCGCCATCTTCCCCACCTCAGGACCCCTGCTCGCAGGCACCTCATCGGGTCGGTCAACGCCTGCAACAGCCGCCGACCAGCCACGTCTGGCCTCCGTCACCATCGACCAGTCCCGACTGCACAACCTTGCGACCGCGTCAACGACAATGAAGGTCGACGGGCACATGATATCCTGCCTTCTGGACTCCGGGAGCACTGAGAGCTTCATCCACCCGGATACGGTAAGGCGCTGCTCCCTTACGGTCCACCCCACCAACCAGAGAATCTCCCTGGTCTCCGGATCCCACTCCATGGCGATCTGGGGTACTGTACCGCCACCATCATCATCCAGGACGTAGAGTTTAGCGGCTTCCGGCTCTACATCCTCCCCAATCTCTGCGCTGCCTTGCTACTCGGCCTGGACTTCCAGTGCAACCTCCAGGGCCTAACCCTGAAATTTGGCGGGCCCCTACCACCCCTTACTGTATGCGGCCTCATAACCCTTACGGTCGACCCACCTTCCCTGTTTGCGAACCTCACCCCGGATTGCAAAACCCGTCGCCACCAGGAGCAGACGGCACAGTGACCAGGACAGGAGCTTCATCAGGTCTGAGGTCCAGCGGCTGCTGCAGGAAGGTGTTATCGCGGCCAGCAACAGCCCCTGGAGAGCCCAAGTGGTAGTGGTGAAAACTGGGGAGATAAACAGGATGGGTGTTGACTAGTCAGACCATCAATTGGTATACGCAGCTCGATGCGTACCCCCTCCCTCGCATATCTGATATGGTCAATCAGATTGTACAGTACCGGGTCTTCTTGACAGTGGACCTGAAATCTGCCTACCACCAGCTCCCCATTCGCAAGGTGGACCGCCTGCACACCGCGTTTGAGGTGGACAGCCGCCTTTACTATTTCCTTAGGGTTCCCTTCGGCGTCACTAACGGGGTCTCAGTCTTCCAACGGGAGATGGACCGAATGGTTGACCGGTACCAACTGCGGTCCACTTTCCCGTACCTGGATAACGTCACCATCTGCGGCCACGACCAGCAGGACCACGACGCTATCAAATTCCTCCACACCGCCAAACTCCTCAACCTAACCTACAACAAGGAGAAGTGTGTGTTCAGCACAAACCGATTAGCCATCCTTGGCTATGTGGTTCAGAACGGAGTTCTAGGGCCCGACCCCGATCGCATGTGCCCCCTCATGGAACTTCTCCTCCCCCACTGCCCCAAGGCCCTCAAACGATGCCTGGGGTTCTTCTCGTACTACGCCCAGTGGTCCCTAACTATACGGACATAGCCCGCCCACTCATGCACTCCACCGTTTTCCCACTAACGGCCGAGGCTCACCAGGCCTTCAACCGTATCAAGGCCGACATCGCCAAGGCCGCGATGCATGCAGTCGACGAGATGCTACCCTTTCAAGTCGAGAGCAATGCATCAGACGTCGCTCTGGCCGCCACCCTCAACCAGGCAGGCAGGCCCGTGGCATTCTTTTCCCGCACCCTCCATGCCTCCGAAATTCGGCACTCCTCTGTCGAAAAGGAGGCCCAAGCCATTGTAGAAGCTGTGCGGCATTGGAGGCATTACCTGGCCAGCAGGAGATTCACTCTCCTCACTGACCAACGGTCAGTTGCCTTCAAATTTAACAATACACAGCGCGGTGAGATCAAAAATGATACAATCTTGAGCTGGAGGATCGAGCTCTCCACCTACAAATATGAGATCTTGTATCGCCGCGGTAAGCTCAACGATACCCTATCCCGAGGTACATGTGCCAGTGTACAAGTGGACCGACTCCGCACTCTGCACGACGATCTCTATCACCCAGGGGTCACCCACTTTTATCACTTCATAAAGGACCGCAATCTGCCCTACTCCATCGAGGAAGTCAGGGCTATCACCAGACTCTGCCAGGTCTGCGCGGAGTGTAAACCGCACTTCTACCGGCCAGACCGTGCATGTCTGGTGAAGGCCTCCCACCCCTTTGAACGCCTCAGCGTGGATTTCAAAGGGCCCCTCCCCTCCACCGACCGCAACACATACTTTCTCAATGTGGTCGACAAGTACTCAAGATTCCCCTTCACCATCCCATGCCCCGATATGACGTCTGTCACCGTCATCAAAGCCCTCAACACCATCTTCGCTCTGTTCGGTTTCCCCGCCTACGTCCACAGCGACCAGGGATCCTCATGTATGAGCGATGAGCTGCGCCAGTACCTGCTGAACAGGGGCATTGCCTTGAGCAGGACGATCAGCTACAACTCCCAGGGAAACGGGCAGGTGGAGCGGGGAATCGGATGGTCTGGAAGGCCGTCCAGCTGGCCCTACGGGCCAGAAACCTCCCAGCCTCCCGCTAGCAGGAGGTCCTCCCCGACGCCCTTCACTCCATTCGGTCGCTCCTGTGCACTGCGACTAACGAAACTCCCCATGAATGTCTCTTTGCCTTCCCTAGGACGTCCACCTCCGGGGGTTTGCTCCCAACATGGCTGGCAGCTCCAGGATCCGTTCTCCTCCGCAAGCACGTGCGGCTCCACAAGGCAGACCCGTTGGTTGAGAGGGTACAGCTACTCCTTGCAAACCCGCAGTACGCCTACGTAGCGTACCCCGACGGCTGCCAAGACACAGTCTCCTTCAGGGACCTGGCACCAGCTTGGTCCCCACACCCCCCCCCCCCGCCCCGGTGCCATGCTCCCTCCCCCTGGCGCACCCCACCACAGCCCCCGCTCCAGGACGATCTGCCCTCCCCTTGGTCCCACCTGCGGATGAAGATGAGGTCGACACGCTCCCGGAGTCACCAACGACCGAACCGACGCCTGAATCAACACCACAACTGCGGCGCTCACAACGACGGATCAAGGCGCCCAACCATCAAAATTTGTGACCTCTTTCTTAAATTTTAAACAACCTGTATGTAAATAGTTTCCACCACCCCCGCTGGACTCTTTTTTAACAGGGGGTGAATGTGGTAGTCACCACTGTTGTATTGTGTATACTGCATCCGAGGGTATTACGCTTAGGCCCCTGTATTACAGGTACAGGGGTAGATCCCTGCCTGCTGGCTCCGCCCAGTAGGTGGAGTATAAATGTGTGGACTCTCCGAACTGCAGCCATTTCAGCAGCAGCTGCGGGAGGCTCCACATCTCTGCGTAATTAAGCCTCGATTACTCTCCACTCTCCTCTCGTCGTAATTGATAGTACATCATGGAACGAATGGGAATGGCTGGCCTGTGGAGGTTTAAGAATCCAGGGGAGGGAGTACTCCTTCTCACACATGCATAAGGTGTACTCAAGTACTGATTTCTTTGTCGATAAGGGTTTTTATGAGCAAGTGCGGTCGGCAATTGAGGATTATGTGGAGAATAACCAGAATGGGGAGGAGCCGGCGGCCACATTTGGGAGGTGTTGAAGACAGTGAACCGAGGGGAGATGATCTTGTTTGAAGTGCATAGAGATAGGAGACGGAGGGAGGAATATGGATGGATGTTAGAGTAGATAGTTGAGGTGGAGAAGAGATATGCAGGGCCCCCCACAAAGGAGCTGCTGGTGGAAAAAAGAGGTTGTAGGGACAGTTTGATAGGCTGACGACTGGGAAGGCCGTGGGGAAGTTACGAAGGGCGAGGGGGGTGCAATATGAATATGGGGAGAAGGCGAGCCACATGCTGGCCCACCAGCTGAGGAGGCAGGCTGTGTCCAGGGAAATGTCAAAAGTAAGAACGAAGAGGGGAGTTGTAGTATCAGAGCCGGGGGAGATAAATGAGGCTTTACGGGGATACCACGAGAAGTTATATAGGAAGGCGCCAGGTGGAAAGGAACATGGGAAAGTTCCTAGATGGCTTGGAGTCCCGGGGTTGGAGGAGAGGAGGCAAGCATTGGAGGAAGCACTGGACCTGAGGGCACTGATTGATAGTGTTAGGGCAATGAAGTCGGGGAAAGCATCAGCGACTGATGGATTTCAGGTGCAGTTTAAAAAGACGTTTGTAACAGAATTGGTACCGCATTTGTTGGGGATGTTTAATGAAGCATTGGAGAAGGGAGAGTTACCAGAGATATTAACACATACATTGATTACATTAATTTCAAAAAAAGGGGAAGGATCCATTGGAGTGTGGGCAATATAGGCCCATTTCGCTGTTGAACACTGACTGAAGGTGCTGGCTATGTTGATTGTGGGGAGGACAGAGGGCTGTGTGCCAGGGGTGGTAGCAGAGGACCAAACGAGTTTTGTAAAAGGCAGACAGCTCTCACGTAATATCATGCGACTATTGAATGTGGAATTGACACCGTGTGGGGGGGCAGGTGTCAGAGGTTGGCATCTCCATGGATGCGGATATGCGTGGGTACGCTTGTTCTATATGGCTCCGGTCACGTGTAGTCATGAATGCAAAAATCTCACAAAGTTTCGGGCTACACAGAGGTACAAGACAGGGGTTTGGATTTGGGGATTTTGGATTTGTTTATTGTCATGTGTAGCAAGGTACAGTGAAAAGTATTATTCTGCATACAGTTCATTCCGTACACGAAAATAAAATACATAGTAGGGCGAAAATAAAATGCACAATGTAAATACACAGACACAAGCATCGATGAAATATACAGGAGTGTAGTACTACTAGGCAGAGAAGATGTGTGAAGAGATCAGATCAGTCAGAAGGTTGTTTAGGAGTCTGGTAACAGCGGGGAAGAAGCTGTTTTTGAATCTGTTAGTGCGGTTTTCTCAGACTTTTGTATCTCGTGCCCGATGGAAGAAGTTGGAAGAGAGAATAACCCGGGTGGGAGAGGTCTGTGATTATGCTGCCTGCTTTCCCAAGAAAGCGGGCAGTGTACACAGAGTCAAAAGATGGGAGGCAGGTTTGCGTGATGGACTGGGCTGGACCAGGACAGATTGTTGGTGATGTGCACACCTAGGAATTTGAAGCTGTCAACTACCTCAACCTCGGACATGTTGATGCAGACACGGATGTCATGGGAGTGTCCCTCTAAGAAAGGGTTTTGTTGACTCAGAGAGAAAAAGAAGTGTTTTTTTCCTGTCTTTCTATGGTTTCATTTTAAAGAGTAGTTCCAGTAAAAAAAACCTGCTTTGGCAACTTAAAATATATAGTTTGCTTTCCGGAAGAAGATAAATCTGCTGGTGAGACAGGATCAGAATCTCAGGAAAAGCCAGTCTCATTCAAGTGAGAATGCAGAGTGCTGGGCTCTTAAAAGGGGTTTTTGGTTTATTGAATTTTGTTTTGAATTGGAACAGTTAAGAGGAATTAATTAAGTGTTATACATGAATTACTATAGCTGGCTGGTGTCTTTATGTTTGTGATTGATAAAAATTAATTCTTGCTGAGTGTTTTTATATATATGTGTGTCTGTGTTAACTAAGTTCTTAGAATAAAGCTTGTTTTGATTAAAGTATCCAGGAAGACTGATGAATCACACCTGAAGGGAAGGCTCTTGTGCTCATCCTAGCCAAATTCAACATAAAGGTTATTTCAGGTGGATTTCATAATATACTTTGGAGTTTCTAAGCCCTGGCCCATAACAGGGGTGTGTATGATTCTTTACTTCCTGAAGTAAATGACCAGCTCTTTAGTTTTGCTGATATTGAGGGAGAGATTGTTGTCATTACACAACTCAACTAGGTTCTCTATCTCCCTCCCAACGGCCCAGTGAAAAGAGTCTTCGCCCATCTGAAAAGTCTGAGGGTCGATGTTATCTTCCTCCAAGAGACGCACCTGAGGGAGAAGATCCAACTGTGGATAAGAAAGAGCTGGGTAGGACAGACAATTGGCTCATATCATAGAATGATATTGCACAGCAGGAAGCTACCTGTCTCATCATGCCTGTGATAGCTCTTTGAAAGAGCTATCCAGTTAGCCTCCTTCTCCTGCACTTCTACACAATCCTGTAATTTCTTCCCCTTTAAGTGTTTCTCTTATTTCCTTTTGAAAGTTTTTATGGAATCTGCTTCCACCACTCTTTCAAGCAGTTCATTCCAGATCAAAGAACAAACAACAAACAACAATACAGCACAGGAACAGGCCCTTAGGCCCTTCAAGCCTGTGCTGGTCATGATACACCCTTGGCCAAAACCCTCAGTACTTCCTAGTGCCGTATCCCACTATACCCATCCTATCCATGTATTTGTCGAGATGTCTTTTGAGCGACATTAATGTATCTGCTTCCACAACCTCCCCTGGCAACGCGCTCCAGGCACTCACCACCCTCTGTATAAAACACCTGCCTCACACATCCCCTCTATATTTTGCCCCACGGGACCTAAACCTATGCCCCGTGGTGACTGACCCTCCACCCTGGGAAAGAGTGCCTCCCATCAACTCTATCCATGCCCCTTATAATCTTGTAGACCTCTATCAGGTAACCCCTCAACCTCCATTGTTCTAATGAAATCAATCCGAGTCTATTCAGCCTCTCCACATAGCTAACATCTTCAGACCAGGCAACATCCTAGTAAACCTCCTCTGCACCCTCTCCAAAGCCTTCACATCCTTCTGGTAGTGTGGTGAACAGAATTGTGCACAATATTCCAGGTGTCGCATTACCAAGGTCCAATATAACTGTAGCATGACTTGCCAGTTTTTATACTCGATGCCCCGTCCAATGAAGGCAAGCATTCCGTATGCTTTCTTGACTACCTTGTCCACTTGTGTTGCCACTTTCAAAGATCTGTGGACCTGCACGCCCAGATCTCTCTGACTTTCTATATTCCTAAGAGTTTATATTTTCCTCTATGTTAGACCTACCAAAATGCATTACCTCACATTTGTCTGGATTAAACTCCATTTGCCATTTTTCTGCCCAAGTCTCCAACCTATCTATGTCCTGCTGTATCTTCTGACAATCCTCAACACTTTCTGCCACTCCACCAACCTTGGCGTCATCCGCAAACTTAATAATCAGAGCAGCTACATTTTCCTCCAAATCGTTTATGTATACTACAAACAACAGAGGCCCCAGCACAGATCCCTGTGGAACACCACTAGCCACAACCGTCCATTCAGAAAAACACTCTTCTACTGCTACCCTTTGCCTTCTGTGACCGAGCCACCTCACCTTTGATCTTGTGTGACTTCACCTTTTGCACTAGTCTGCCATGAGGAACCTTTTCAAGGGCTTTACTGAAGTCCATATAGACAACATCCACCGCCCTCCCCACATCAGTCATCTTTGTCACCTCCTCGAAAAACTCAATCAAATTGGTGAGGCACAACCTCCCCTTCACAAGAACATGCCGTCTATCGCTAATGAGTCCATTTGTTTCCAAATTGGTATAAATCGTGTCCCTGAAAATTCTCTCCAATAATATGCCTACTACTGAAGTGAGGCTCACCAGCCTATAGTTTCTTGGATTATCCCTGCTACCTTTCTTAAACAGCTGGACCACATTAGCTATTCTCCAGTCCTCTAAAATCTCACCTGTAGCGAATGAGGATACAAAGATATCAGTCAAGGCCCCAGCAATTTCCTTTCTTGCTTCCCTCAGTATTCTGGGGTAAATCCCTTCCGGCCCAGGTGACTTATCTACCTCAATGTCTTTTAAAAGACCCAATACCTCAACATATGTCATCATGACCCAGACTGTCCACACACCCTATCCAAGAATCATCTTCCACAAAGTCCTTTTCTTTGGTGAACACGGATGCAAAGTACTCATTTAGTACCTCACCCATTTTCTCTGGCTCAACACATAGATTCCCCCACTGCCCTTAAATGGTCCAATCCTTTCCCAGGCCACCCTCTTGCTTTTTACATATTTCATAGAATTTACAGTGCAGAAGGAGGCCATTTGTCCCATTGAGTCTGCACCGGTCCTTGGAAAGAGCACCCTACTCAAGCCTATACCTCTACCCAATCCCCGTAACCCCGTAACCCCACCCAACCTTTTTTGGACACTAAGGGCAATTTAACATGGCCAATCCACCTAATCTGCACATCTTTGGACTGTGGAAGGAAACCCATGCAGACACGGGTGGAACATGACAAGGGGCCGCACAGACAGTGACACAAGCTGGGAATCAAACCTGGTACCCTGGCGCTGTGAAGCAGCAGTGCTAACCATTGTGCTACCGTGCCGTCCTATATGAATAAAAAGTTTTGGAATTCACCTTAATCCTAATTGCCAAGGACTTTTCAAGACCCCTCCTAGCCCTCCTAATTTCCCACTTAAGTACCTTCCTACTTTATACTCCTCAAGGGTTTTGACTGTCCCCACCCTTCTAGACTGTACAAACATAACAAGTGTGTAAAATATGATCAGAACAACTGTGTAAAATATTTTGCCTCATCTCATCTCTAATTCTTGTGGCAACGTCCTTAAATCTAAATCCTCTGGTTACCGATCCATCTGCTACTGGAAACAATGTCTTTACTTACTGCATCAAAATCCTTAACGATTTTAAATACCTCCATTAAATCTCCCCTTGGCTTTCTTTGCTCTAAGGGGAACAACCCCAGTGTCTCTAGTCATTTCATGTAACTGAGGTCTTAAGACTTGACAACCTCTCTAAAGTGTGATGCCCAGAACTGGATACAATATTACACCTGTTAGAGTTCTTTGAAGAGATAACAAATAGGTTAGACCAAGGAGAGCCAATGGATGTTATCTATCTTGACCTCCAAAAGGCCTTTGACAAGGTGCCTCACGGGAGACTGCTGAATAAAATAAGGGCCCATGGTATTCGAGGCAAGGTACTAACATGGATTGACGATTGGCTGTCAGACAGAAGGCAGAGAGTTGGGATAAAAGGTTCTTTTTCGGAATGGCAACCGGTGACAAGTGGTGTCCCGCAGGGTTCAGTGTTGGGGCCACAGCTGTTCTCTTTATATATTAACGATCTAGATGACGGGACTGGGGGCATTCTGGCCAAGTTTGCCGATGATACAAAGATAGGTGGAGGGGCAGGTAGTATTGAGGAGGTGGGGAGGCTGCAGAAAGATTTAGACAGTTTAGGAGAATGGTCCAAGAAGTGGCTGATGAAATTCAACGTGGGCAAGTGCGAGGTCTTGCACTTTGGAAAAAAGAATAGAGGCATGGACTATTTTCTAAACGGTGACAAAATTCATAATGCTAAAGTGCAAAGGGACTTGGGAGTCCTAGTCCAGGATTCTCTAAAGGTAAACTTGCAGGTTGAGTCCGTAATTAAGAAAGCAAATGTAATGTTGTCATTTATCTCAAGAGGCTTGGAATATAAAAGCAGGGATGTACTTCTGAGGCTTTATAAAGCACTAGTTAGGCCCCATTTAGAAAACTGTGAGCAATTTTGGGCCCCATACCTCAGGAAGGACATACTGGCACTGGAGCGGGTCCAGCGGAAATTCACACGGATGATCCCAGGAATGGTAGGCCTAACATACGATGAACGTCTGAGGATCGTGGGATTATATTCATTGGAGTTTAGGAGGTTGAGGGGAGATCTAATAGAAACGTACAAGATAATGAATGGCTTGGATAGGATGGACGTAGGGAAGTTGTTTCCATTAGCAGGGGAGACTAGGACGTGGGGGCACAGCCTTAGAATAAAAGGGAGTCACTTTAGAACAGAGATGAGGAGAAATTTCTTCAGCCAGAGGGTAGGTCTGTGGAATTCTTTGCCACAGAGGGCGGTGGAGGCCGGGACATTGAGTGTCTTTAAGACAGAAATTGATAAATTCTTGATTTCTCGAGGAATTAAGGGCTATGGGGAGAGAGCGGGTAAATGGAGTTGAAATCAACCATGATTGAATGGTGGAGTGGACTCGATGGGCCGAATGGCCTTACTTCCACTCCTATGTCTTATGGTCTTATGGTCTTATCTGGGCACAACCAGCGATTTATTAAGATTTAAGATAATTTCCATACTTGTGTATTCTATGCCTCTGTTTATACAGCCAAAAATCCCATCTGCTTTTTTAACAGCTTTCTCAATATGCGACCGTCAGAAATTTGTGTATATTTAGCCGTTTCTGCACCCCATTTAAAAATTGTGCTGCTTAGTTTATATTACCTCTCCTCATTCTTGCTACCAAAATGGATCATTCACACTACTGCGCTTTAAATGGCATCTTGTGTCCAGTGGCCTTTTCACCAGTCTATGTCCTCCTGAAGGCTGTTCCTATTCTCTGGACGGTTTCTAAGTTATATGCCATCTGCTAACTTTGACATGGTGCCCCACACACCCTGATCCACATAATTAATACACATCAGCATGTTAGGCATTTATTTGTCAAACATGTCAACAATACTTTCCAGCCTTAAATTAATAAAATATTTCAGTTATGATACTTGTCCACTGGTCCAGAACTGCCACTTTTTAGTTGGGAAAGAAGATGTGGGTAATTGTATTTGCTTTATTTTACATACATTTAAGAATCTCAGTTTTAAAACCAAAACCATAACAATCTGATAACATGCAAGTCATGTCCAGAACACTACATTGCCCTTCCTCACAAACTTTCCTTTCTGCAGAATAATCCTCCCACTAAGTACAGGATACCTTGTTCTGTTCACCCTCTTCTGAAGGTTCTGTGTTTTGTTGAGATACAGTTCCACGGGCAGTGACAGCTTTCCAATAAATAACCCAGTCTGCTATTCTTCACATGTGAGTTTAGACGGTGAATTATTTGACTGAAATGGAAACCAGTCCCCTTCCTGGTCCAGGAGCACTGAAGCAAATCAAATAGCCTAACTTATGATCTGAATGTAATCATCATACTCAGTACAGACAAAACTTGAACGACAAATTTTGGAGTGTAATAATAATCTTTATCAGTGTCACAAGTAAGCTTACATTAACAGTACAATGAAGTTACTGTGAAAATACCCTAGTCGCCACACTCTAGTGCCTGTTCAGGTACACTGAGCAAGAATTCAGAATGTCCAATTCACCTAACAAGCACGTCGGGACTTGTGGGAGGAAACTGGAGCGCCTGGAGGAAACCCACAGACACAGGAGGAACGCGCAGACTCGCACAGACATTGACCAAGCTGGGAATCAAACCCGGGTCCCTGGTGCTTTGAAGCAACAGTGCTAACTGATGTGTTGGGTAAGCTGGGTCTATGTGGACTGCGTTTGGTGCAGTGCAGAGAGAGAGACAGGCTTCCAACACTTGATGAGATGCAACATGATTTTATTTAACATCTAACTATATTACATGCTTAACTGTGGGTTGACACTATGCTGATTTGGCTGGAGACCTGAGGCTAGCCTGACCAGACTAACTGACTACCACATGGTGTTTGTACTAGTTGCTGCTCACGAGCTCTGACTGTCTCAGAGGCTGGATCCCAAGAGAGCGGGAAAACTGGTGCCCTCTGGCTTTATAGTGGTCGTGTCCTGTCTGGTGATTGGCTGCTGTGTTCTGTGTGCTCACTGGTCATCCTGTGTGTCAATCACTGCCTGTCTGACTCCATCATATACATGGATGTATAATATGACATCTCCCCCCCTTTTAAAAAAAAAATGTGTTCAGGTAATAAATATTGAGGTGCGTGTGTGTGAAGATGTGTACAGGTACTTGATTATATACAGAACATGCTAACTTATATACACGGGAAAGTGTCTAGTACAGATAGAGGGCAGATAAAACATTTTTAAAAAACGATATGTACAGATGTCAAAACGATGAGATAACAAGGTTATGCAACAGTCCGTCTATAAATTTAGTCTCTGTGGCGGGCGACAAATTCTGGTTGACCGCCTCAAGGGTGGGTCAGGGGCCGCCTGCACCTGGACGGGTGGGACTGCCTCCAATGCGATGGTCGCAGAGGTCGGTAGAATAGCTGGTAGATCGGTGGCCTCGTGGCAGGGCCGTCCGGAGGAAGCAGTGTGCGAGGCGGGACATCACGGTCGGGTGGCGGGTGTGGAAGTCTGCACAGTGCCCGCCTGTTGCGCCGGAGAAAAGAGCCATCATGCATGCGAACGAGGAACGATCTCGGGGTCACTTGTTTGACCACCACAGCTGTGGCGGACCAGCCACCGTCAGGCAGCTGAATACGACTCGATCAGCAGGGACCAGCTCGGGGAGATCTGTGGCATGGGCGTCGTATGCTGATTTGTATTGGGCCCGAGATTGCTGCATCCTCTGTATGACCGGGAAGTTGTCAAGGTCCGGAATGTGGATGGCCGGAACCGTCGTTCGCCGTTTGCGGTTCATAAGGAGCTGCGCTGGGAACAGGACAGCGGACAGAGGGGTCGCTCTGTCTGTCAACAGCGTCAGGTTGAAATTGGAGTCTGAACCAGCAGACTTACACAATAATCTTTTGACGATGTGGACCCCTTTTTTGGCCTTCCCATTTGACTGGGGGTAGTGGGGACTGGATGTGACGTGCCGAAAGTTGTACAGCCGGGCAAAATCTGACCACTCCTGGCTGAAAAAACTGGGGCCGTTGTCACTCATCACCGTGAATGGTATCCCATGTTGGGCAAAAGTTTCCTTGCATGCCTTGATCACCGCCGCCGACATGAGGTCAGACAGTCTGACTACTTCGGGGTAATTGGAAAAGTAGTCCACTAGGAGGACATAGTCACGCCCTTTGGCATGGAACAGGTCAACACCGACTTTGAACCATGGGGAGGTCACCATCTCATGTTGCTGTAGAGTTTCTTTAGGCTGAGCCGGCTGGAATTTTGACATGTAGGGCAATTGAGGACCGTGTTGGCGACGTCTTGGCTGATGCCCGGCCAGTAGACTGCCTCTCGGGCTCGACAGCGACATTTCTCGACCCCCAGGTGACCCTCGTGTATTTGGCCGAGCACCATATCTCGCATGCTCTGCGGGATCACAATTCTGTCAAGCTTCATGAGGATGCCATCTACCACCGTCAGATCGTCCTTGACATTGTAAAACTTGGGACACTGCCCCTTCTGCCAGCCATTCGTGAGGTGCTGCATCACCCGCTGGAGCAGAGAATCCTTGGCCATCTCCTCATGAATTTGAATGACCCTCTCATCAGAGGCCGGGAAGTTGGAAGCACAGAATTGCACCTGCGCGTCTATTTGACAGACATAGAACATAGAACATAGAACACTACAGCGCAGTACGGGCCCTTCGGCCCTCGATGTTGCGCCGACCTGTGAAACCATCTGAAGCCTATCTGACCTACACTATTCCATATTCATCCATATGTCTATCCAGTGACCACTTAAATACCCTTAAAGTTGGCGAGTCTACTACTATTGCAGGCAGGGCGTTCCACACCCCTACTACTCTCTGAGTAAAGAAACTGCCTCTGACATCTGTCCTATATCTATCACCCCTCAATTTAAAGCTATGTCCCCTCGTGTTGGTCATCACCATCCGAGGAAAAAGACTCTCACTGTCCACCCTATCTAACCCTCTGACTATCTTATATGTCTCTATTAAGTCACCTCTCAGCCTTCTCCTCTCTAACGAAAACAACCTCAATTCCCTGAGCCTTTCCTCGTAAGACCTTCCCTCCATACCAGGCAGCATCCTAGTAAAGCTCCTCTGAACCCTTTCCAAAGCTTCCACATCCTTCCTATAATGTGGTGACCAGAACTGCACGCAGTACTCCAGGTGTGGCCGCACCAGAGTTATGTACAGCTGCAGCATGACCTTGTGGTTCCGAAACTCAATCCCCCTGCTTATAAAGGCTAGCACACCATATGCCTTCTTAACAGCCCTATTAACCTGGGTGGCAACTTTCAGGGATTTATGTGCCTGGATGCCGAGATCTCTCTGTTCATCTACACTACCAAGAATCTTGCCATTAGCCCAGTACTCTGCATTCCTGTTACTCCTTCCAAAGTGAACCACCTCACACTTTTCCGCATTAAACTCCATCTGCCACCTCTCAGCCCAGCTCTGCAGCTTATCTATGTCCCTCTGTATCCTATAACATCCTTCAGCACTATCCAAAACTCCACCGACCTTCGTGTCATCTGCAAATTTACTAACCCATCCTTCTACACCCTCTTCCAGGTCATTTATAAAAATGACAAACAGCAGTGGCCCCAAAACAGATCCTTGCGGTACACCACTAGTAACTGAACTCCAGGATGAACATTTGCCATCAACCACCACCCTCTGTCTTCTTTCAGCTAGCCAATTACTGATCCAAACCGCTAAATCACCTTCAATTCCATACTTCCTTATTTTCTGCAATAGCCTACCGTGGGGAACCTTATCAAACGCCAGACAATGTCAGTCTGCTCACACGGTGTGGTGATAGATCTGGAGAGTGCATCGGCAACAATGAGCTCTTTGCCCGGGGTGTACACCAGGTCAAAATCGTAGCGGCGGAACTTGAGGAGGATGCGTTGCAACCGTGGCGTCATGTCATTGAGGTATTTTTGAATGATGTGAACCAATGGCCTGTGGTCCGTCTCAACCGTGAATTTGGGGAGGCCATACACATAATCATGGAACTTGTTGACCCCTGTAAGGAGGCCCAGACATTCCTTCTCAATCTGAGCGTATCGTTGCTCAGTGGGCGTCATGGCTCTCGAGGCATATGCAACTGGGGCCCAGGAGGAGGAGTCATCCCATTGGAGGAGCACTGCGCCAATACCATCCTGGCTCGCATCAGTGGATATTTTTGGTTCTGAGGGGGGTCGAAAAATGCCAGTACCGGAGCCTTGGTGAGTTTTGCCGTCAGTTCACGCCACTCTTGCTCATGAGCGGGTAGCCATTGGAAATCCGTCGATTTTCTGACGAGATGGTGGAGGGCTGCAGTGTGTGACGCCAAGTTGGGGATGAACTTCCCAAGGAAGTTGACCATCCCTAGAAAGCGGAGGACCGCCTTCTTGTCCTCTGGGGTCTTCATGGCGTTGATCGCCAAAACGTTGTCAGCATCCGGCTGTACGCCTTGCTGCGAAATCTGGTCACCAAGGAATTTGATTTCTGATTGACCGAACGAGCATTTGGCTCTGTTGAGTTGGAGGCCATGCTCGTGGATCCTGTGGAACACCCGCTTGAGGCGATTGATGTGTTGTTGAGGAGTTGTGGACCAGATTATGACATCATCGGCGTACACTCGCATCCCCTCGATGCTCTCCATCATTTGTTCCATTATGCGGTGAAATACCTCTGAGGCAGAGATGATGCCAAAGGGCATTCGGTTGTAACAGTAACAACCGAACGGGATATTAAATGTGCACAGCTTTCAGCTGGACGCGTTCAGCTGTATTTGCCAGAACCCCTTGGAGGCGTCCAGCTTCGTGAAGAATTTGGCATGAGCCATCTCGCTGGTTAACTCTTCTCGCTTTGGTATTGGGTAGTGTTCCCTCATGATGTTGCGGTTTAAATCTTTGGGGTCGATACAAATTTGAAGCTCCTCTGACGGCTTCTTGATGTAAACCATGGAGCTAACTCAGTCCGTGGGTTCCGTGACCTTTGAAATGACGCCCTGGCCCTGGAGGTCTTGCAACTGCTGCTTGAGGCGGTCCTTGAGGGGTGCCGGCACCCGACACGGTGCGTGAACCACAGGGGTGGCATTTGGCTTCAATAGGATTTTGTATCGGTATGGGAGTGTGCCCATACCTTCGAACATGCTATGGTATTGCGCTATGATGTCATCAAGTTGAGCCTGGAAGTTTTCATCTGGCGAGGCTGTTGCCTCTGCGGACGATATGGTGTGGACTCATTGAACCAGGTTCAGGAGTTTGCAGGCCCGAGCACTGAGCAGGGAAACTCTGTCGGGTCCTAAGATTTCAAATCGCAGCGTCACTTTCAATGACCTGTTGGACACCCCAAGCTGGCATGAGCCACTTGCAGCAATGGCACTGCCATTGTAGTCGAGGAGCTGGCAGGCCGGTGGAAGAATGCTTGGTCTGACGCGGATGGTGTTGAGGTCAGATTTTGAAATGAGGTTTGCTGAAGTGCCGGTGTCCAGCTTGAAACGGATGCGAGCCTCGTTAACTGTAAGGGTAGCATACCACTTGTCAGCCGGATCAACGCTCAGGATTGGGAGGTGTTTCACCATCTTTGAAAGAGGCAGCGCATGCTTAGTAACTATGCCCACCCGGAATGGGGATTTGAGGCACTCGGTGTCTGGATCTGGTGGGCTATCGGGGTCGGAGTCTGTCACGGCCTGCTGTATCGAACGGACACTTCTGCACTGTGGCTGGGATCACTGGATGCTGGGCAGTGGAGCAGATCTGCAAAGGGCTGCGTAGTGGCCAAGCTTGCCATACTGGAGACAGCGTTGTGATTTTGCTGGACATTGCCGCTTTAAATGGGTGGAGCCACAATTCGGACATGTCATGATGCCGACGTCCGTGCGCCGACGCGCATGCGCAGTGTGGTCGAATGGCGTGCGCACCTGCGCAGGCTGGTTGTCGGTCTCGCCGTCCCCTCAGTCGTGGCGCGTATGCACTGGAGCCCGGGAAAAGCGAGCGAAATGGCCACTCTCATCAAGACTCAGGCCCTGCATTTGTGTGATGGCCTGCACCTGTTCTGCCTCGTGGGGGTTTAGCTTTGCCGTTTCTGCCGCCCTGATATGGGAGTACCGGTTGCTAGCGTGCTCGTGTAGAGCGCACGTTTTGATAGCGATGGTGAGGGTGAGCTGCTTGACTTTCAGGAGCTGCTGGCGAAGGGAATCGGAGTGGACCCCGAAAAAGATCTGAACCCAGATCACGGAATCAGTTGGCGAGTCATAGTTACATGACTGCGCGAAGATGCGGAGATGGGTTAAAAAGGAATGAAGAGGTTCATCCTTACCCTGGAGCCTCTGCTGAAAAACATACCATGCAAAGCTCTCATTCACCTCAATGTCACAGTGGCTGTTGAACTTCAGCAGCACTATTTTAAATTTCGTCTTGTCTTCGCCTTCAGCGAATGTAAGGGAGTTGTAGATGTGGATGGCGTGGTCACCGGCTGTAGAAAGGAATAGTGCGATCTTCCTGGCGTCTGATGCGGCCTCGAGGTCGGTGGCTTCAAGGTAGAATTGGAACGTCTGTTTGAAAATCTTCCAGTTCGCACCGAAGTTGCCGGCGATGCGGAGCTGCGGAGGAGGGCGGACGCTGTCCATGTTACCGGATGGCTGATCACCGGTCAAGGCAGATTACCTCAAGGTGAGTCCGTCAATTCTCAACATCCAGACCTGGTACCATGATGTGTTGGGTAAGCTGGGTCTATGTGGACTGCGTTTGATGCAGTGTAGAGAGAGACAGGCTTCCAACACTTGATGAGATGTAACACGATTTTATTTAACATCTAACTATATTACATGCTTAACTGTGGGTTGACACTATGCTGATTTGACTGGAGACCTGAGGCTAGCCTGACCAGACTAACTGACTACCACATGGTGTTTGTACTAGCTGCTGCTCACGAGCTCTGACTGTCTCAGAGGCTGGATCCCAAGAGAGCGGGAAAACTGGTGCCCTCTGGCTTTATAGTGGTCATGCCCTCTCTGGTGATTGGCTGCTGTGTTCTGTGTGCTCACTGGTCATCCTGTGTGTCAATCACTGCCTGTCTGGGGAAACTGAGATGTCTGAAGGTGGATAAGTCACCTGGACCGGATAGACTACACCCCAGGTTTCTAAAAGAGATAGCTCAGTATATTGTGGAGGCATTTGTGATGATCTTTCAGGAATCACTGGAGTCAGGAAGGGTCCCAGAGGAATGGAAAGTGGCTAATGTCACACCCCATTTAAGAAGGGAGGGAGGCAAAATATGGGAAATTATAGGCTGGTTAGCCTGCCTTCGGTCATTGGTAAGATTTTAGTCCGTTATTAAAGATGAGATCGAGGAGTACTTGGAAATGCATGATAAAATAGGACTGAGTCAGCATGGCTTCGCCAAGGGGGGGGGGGGGGACATGTCTGACAAATCTTTGAGGAAGTAACAAGGAAGTTAGACAAAGGAGAACCAGTGGACGTGATTTATTTAGATTTCCAGAAGGCCTTTGACAAGGTGTCGCATAGGAGACTGTTAAATAAGTTAAGAGCCCATGGTGTTGAGGGTAAGATCCTGGATAGAGGATTGGCTGACTGGCAGAAGGCAGAGAGTGGGGATAAAGGGGTCTTTTTCAGGATGGCAGTCAGTGACTAGTGGTGTACCTCAGGGGTCGTTGCTGGGACCCCAACGTTTCACAATATACATTAATGATCTAGAGGAAGGAACGGAAGGCACTGTTGAAAATGAAAAAATGAAAATCGCTTATTGTCACAAGTAGGTTTCAATGAAGTTACTGTGAAAAGCCCCTAGTCGCCACATTCCGGCGCCTGTTCGGGAAGGCTGTTACGGGAATCGAACCGTGCTGCTGGCTTGCCTTGGTCTGCTTCCAAAGCCAGTAATTTAGCCCCCTGGTTCTCCTGGAGCTCCCAACTGTTGCTAAGTTTGCAGATGATACAAAGATCTGTAAAGGGGCAGGTAGTATTGAGGAAGCAGGCGGGCTGCACAAGGACTTGGACAGGCTAGGAGAGTGGGCAAAGAAGTGACAGGTGGAATACAATGCGGAAAAATGTGAGGTTATGCACTTTGGAAGGAGAAATGGACGCATAGACTATTTTCTAAATGGGAAGATGCTTAGAAAATCAGAAGCACAAAGGGATTTGGGAGTCCTTGTTCACGATTCTCTTCAGGTTAACGTGCAGGTTCAGTCGACAGTTAGGAAGGCAAATGCAATGGCGAGAGGGCGAGAATACAAGACCAGGGATGCACTTCTGAGGCTATGTAAGGTTCTGATCAGAACTCATTTGGAGTACTGTGAGCAGTTTTGGGCCCCGTATCTAAGGATGGATGTGCTGGCCTTGGAAAGGGTCCAGAGTGATGTGTTGGGCAGGCTGGGTCGATATGGACTGCACTTGATGCAGTGTGGCGAGACAGACCTCCAACACTTGATAAGATGCAACACAATTTTATTTGACGTCTTAACTACTATACATGTTCAACTGTGGGTTGACACTATGCTGACTTGACTGGAGACCTAGTACCAGCCTGAACAGACCTACTAGCTACCGCATGGTGTTTGCACTGGCTAGCTCACAAACTCTGACTGTCTCAGTGGCTGGGTCCAGAGAGAGTGGGAAACCTAGTGCTCTCTAGCTTTATAAAGGTAGTGTCCTGTCTGGTGATTGGCTGCTCTGTTCTGTGTGCTTACTGGTCAGCCTGTGTGTCAATCACTGACTGTCTGCACTCCATTATATACATAGATGTATATTATGACACAGAGGAGGTTCACAAGAATGATCCCTGGAATGAAGAGTTTGTTGTATGAGGAACGGTTGAGGACTCTGGGTCTGTACTGTTTGGAGTTTAGAAGGATGAGGGGGGATCTTATTGAAACTTACAGGATACTCTGTGGCCTGGATAGAGTGAACATGGAGAGGATGTTTCCACTTGTAGGGAAAACTAGAAGCAGAGGACACAATCTCAGACTAAAGGGACAATCCTTTAAAACAGAGATGAGGAGGAATTTCTACAGCCAGAGGGTGGTGAATCTGTGCAACTCTTTGCCGCAGAAGGCTGTGGAGGCTAAATCACTGTGTGTCTTTCAGACAGGGATAGATAGGATTTTGATCAATAACAGATCAGGGGTTATGGGGAGAAGGCAGGAGAATGGGGATGAGAAGATTATCAGTCATGATTGAATGGGGGAGCAGACTCAATGGGCCGAGTGGCCTAATTCTGCTCTTGTGTCTTATGGTCTTATGGATAAGATGGTCTTTTTTGGCAGCTTCCTACTTTCCCTAAAACATAAAAAGCAGAAGATTAATTATACCAATACCAGGTAAAGAGTAATGCCAATGCCTCCAAAAGAGTTAAGAATTCTTTTCAAAACCTGAAACTATTGAAGCCCCTGATCCTGTTAGTTTCTGTGTCCAGTCCCTTAAAACCTGTCTGCGGAACTAGGACCTCTCCTGCCATATTGATTTACTTTGTTCTTTGTCAACAAGTGGTGTGTCATATGAAAGAATTACAGCAAAACAATCAGACAACAAAAGCCTTGTCTGAAATTTCATCAATTGGAAGATATTTTGTTCACTGAATGTATAAGTTACATGTGATATAAACCACCATACTCCAAATAGGAATTCATGTTAACCAGGAAGCAACTCCGATTCATTTTCTCTCAGACAATCCAAAATACCTGTGCTGCTTAGCCACAACAATGCATCAAATTGACTGCTAGGAGACCAGAAGTATTATCGTGAGACTGTGTTCCTTTATTTTTAAAATATGGAGCGTGATTCTTCATCGGCTGACGCCAGCATCTAGAAGTGCGATTGGGCGGAGAATCGGTTCTGACGCTGAAATTGTGGCAGCTGCCAGTTTCACACCAAGTCGCAATTCTCTAGTGCTGTGACAACGGTGTCAATGCGATCAACTCTGCACTTAGAGTAAACGCCATTGGCATATCATTCGCACACCTGACCCGGTATTCTCCGGGGCCTCCACGATTCTCCGCCGAGGGGAATTCCCAACGCGAGGTTCACTTATGCTTTTAAAAATCGCGAAACAGGCACCGTGGCTGATGAGGGGGAGAGCAGAGGGAGGACATGGAGAGGCGTGGCTGCCGGTCCTGACATTAGCCATGCTGGCTGGGGGTGGGGGGGAAGGGATGGTGGGACAGGCGTGGGGCGGAGGTGACCCCCCCCCCCGGGACTGGGGCAGTGTCCAGGCATAGACCACCATTGCTGTGGCCAGCAAGGCAGCCATCTTGCTCCACGTCCCACTGACCACCCATCTTGGCCTTTGTTGGGCAGAGTGCCACCGGCTATATTGGTGCCCCCACCCTACCCACACCTCACTTTCCTCCATACCACCCCTCCCCCTAACTGGCTTCCACCAGCGGGGCGGGTATCACGTGGCCACAGTAGCCCCTACAGGGGGGTGCCGGATTGGGACCGCTGAGCGTACTGCTGGCATGGGTAGCGCCAGTTGATGGTACCCCTGGCAGCAGGGACAGGTGCAGGGCCAGAGGCCCCCATGTTGCCAGGCGGGGGCAAGGGTGCAGGGATGGGGGAGCGGGGCAGACATGCGGGGCAGAATCCGCAGTGGCAACCGAGGCCACTGTAGCCCGGTGGACCTTGTTGGGCACGGGCGTATGCACCATACTAGCATGTCTGCCTTTCACTTCCTGCAGACAATGGATATTGGAATGCAACCAACAATGGTGGCCTTCCTCCTAGTCACCACGGCTTGGGGGATGCACTGTAGCTGTATGAGCTGGAGCTGCTCGAGGAGGAGGAAGCTGCAGCGGAGGAACAGGAGGCAGCCGCTGAGGATGGAGAATCGGCCGCCCCTCAGGCTGAGGAGGAGGAGGTGCAAAGAAGGTGCCGCATGCCTTGCATGTACCAGCAGCGCCTATCATTCGATCACCTACTGTGCTGGGTGTAGTAGTCACCACTGATGTATATACTGTATATATGGGTTTTACGGTAAGGCCCCTGTACTACAAGTACAGGGGTAGATCCCTGCCTGCCATCTCCGCCCAGTAGGCAGAGTATAAATATGTGTGCTCTCCGTACAGCAGCCATTTCGTCAGCTGCTGTAGGAGGCCACACATCTCTGTGTAATAAAGCCTCAATTACATTCTACTCTCGTCTCGTCGTAATTGATAGTGCATCAATTTATTACACAGAGACTTTTCAGAGATGGACCTCCGCATCAAGCCGGATTGCCTGGAGCTGCATCCTCAAGCGGACAACGGCAAAAAAAGACTTCGAACATTGGCTCGTCTGTTTTGAAGCTTACAGCGGGTCTGCGCCAGACCCAATCCCAGAAGCACAGAAGCTCCAGATTCTGTACATGCGGCTGAGCTCCAACGTTTTTCCCCTCGTCCTGGACGCACCGGCCTACACAGAAGCCATGGCGCTACTGAAGGAGAATTACGCTCAGCGGGCCGACAAACTCCATGCCAGGCATCTCCTATCCACCCGGCGCCAACTTCCCGGTGAGTCGGTGGAAGATTTCTGGCGTGCCCTGTTCGCCCTGGTGAGAGACTGTGACTGCCAGGCCGTTACGGCCACTGAACATTCAAACCTGCTGATGAGAGACGCATTCATTACGGGCATAGGGTTTGACTACATCCGCCAGCGTCTCTTAGAAGGGGCCACGCTCGATCTTGCGGCGACCAATAAACTAGCGCTCTCGCTTACGGTCTCCTCACGCAACATACAGGCCTATGCCCCCAACCGCGCAGCCCGCCCGCCCTGTGCATCGTGGACCCCGCCAACGGCCTCCCCATCATGGACCCCATCAGCAACCGCCCCCAGCCAACCCCACGCCTGCGCTGCGCGGCAGCCAACCAACCCCGGGGGACCCAAATGCTACTTCTGCGGACAGTCAAAACACCCTCAGCAGCGCTGCACGGCATGGAGTGCGCTCTGCAAGGCCTGTGGCAAGAAGGGACATTTTGCTGCAGTGTGCCAGGCCTGCCCAATCGCCGCTATTGTCCCGGCACCCCCCGCCCAGTGGGCGCCGCCATCTACCCCTCCTCGGACTACGTTCGGCCCGTGGGCGCCGCCATCTTGCCTGCCTCAGAACCAATGGGTGCCGTCATCTTGCCTGCCCCAGGACACATGCGCCCAAGGGCACCGCCATCTTGCCTGCCCCAGGACATGTACGGCCCATGGATGTTGCCATCTTACCCGCCTAAGGTCCCCTGCCCGTCAGGCCCCACATCAGGCCGCTCATCGCCTGCAACCGCCAACAACCAGCCGCATCTTGCCTCGGTCATGATTGACCAGTCTCGACGGCACAACCTCGCGACTGCTTCGACAAAGGTGAAGGTCGACGGGCACGAGATATCCTGCCTTCTGGACTCCAGGAGCACTGAGAGCTTCATCCACCCCGATACAGGAAGGCGCTGCTCCCTTGCGGTACACCCCACTAACCAGAGAACCTCCCTGGCCTCCGGATCCCACTCCGTGGCGATTCGGGGGTATTGCATCGCCACCCTCACCGTCCAGGGCATACAGTTCAGCGGCTTCCGCATCTACATCCTCCCCAACCTCTGCGCTGCCTTGCTACTTGGCCTGGACTTCCAGTGCAACCTCCGGAGTCTAACCCTGAAATTCGACGGCCCCTACCAGCCCTTACTGTATGCAGCCTCACGACCCTTAAGGTCAACCCGCCTTCCCTTTTTGCAAACCTAACCCCGGATTGCAAACCCGTCACCACCAGGGGCAGACGGTACAGCACCCAGGACAGGACCTTCATCAGGTCTGAGGTCCAGCGACTGCTGCGGGAAGGTATTATCGAGGCCAGCAACAGCCCCTGGAGAGCCCAAGTGGTAATGGTGAAAACCGGGGAGAAAAACAGGATGGTCAGTGACTACAGTCAGACCATCAATCAGTACACACAGTTCGACGCGTACCCCCTCCCACGCATATCTGATATGGTCAATCAGATTGCACAGTCCCGAGTCTTCTCAACAGTGGACCTGAAATCTGCCTACCACCAGCTCCCCATCCGTAAGGCGGACAGGCCATACACTGCGTTTGAAGCTGACGACCGACTTTACCATTTTCTTAGGGTTCCCTTCGGCGTCACCAACAGGGTCTCGGTCATCCAACAGGAGATGGACCGAATAGTTGACCGGTACGGACTGCGGGTCACTTTCCCGTACTTGGACAACGTCACCATCTGCGGCCACGACCAGCAGGACCACGACGCTACCAAATTCCTCCACACCGCCAAACTCCTCAACCCCACTTACAACAAGGAGAAGTGTGTGTTCAGCACGAACCGATTAGTCATCCTCGGCTATGTGGTTCAGAACGGAATTCTAGGGCCCGACCCCGATCGCATGCGCCCCCTCATGGAACTCCCCCTCCCCCACTGCCCCAACTAGGGCATGCCATCACAGACTCCAGCTGAACAGGGGGACACTGCGACATATCTGACAGATCATGGCACACCTGGCACCACGGGGGAATGGGGTAGGACACCCCCTCCCAGAAGCCGTCAAGGTGATAGTCGCCCTGAATGTTTACATAATGGGGTCCTTCCAGGCGCCGAGTGGGAACCTATTCGGGATCTCACAAAACTCAGTAAACAGGTGCATCCTTACCATCACGGACGGCCTCTATGCTCAGTCGGCACAATACATCCATTTCAATGTGGACCGAGCCCATCAGGATGCCCAAGCAGCGGGTTCGCCGCTATCACTGTCATGCCCTGGGTCCAGGGGGTGATCGACAGGATGCATGTTGCCCTACGAACACCTGCAGATGACAGACTGCTCTACACAAACCGAAAGGGGTTCCTCTCAATGAAAGTGCAGCTGGTGAATGACCATCAGATTTTCATCATGCATATCTGCATCCGTTACCCAGGCAGTGTGCACAATGTCTTCATCCTGGAAAACGCAGCGATTCCCGGCCTCTTCGAGGGTTGGCTCCTGGGCGACAGGGGATATTCACTACAGTCATGGCAGATGACACCGAACCGGAGGCCACAGATCGTCATGGAGACCCGCTACAATGACGTACATGCAGCAACCAGGAGCATGATCGAGCAGTGCATCAACAGATGAAGATGCGGTTCAGGTGTCTGGACTGCTCTGGAGGGCTCTCCAGTCTAGCTTTGGGAAAGACGTCCGCATCATGCTGGCCTGCTGCGCCTTCCACAACATCACCCAACAGAGGGGAGACATGCGGGAGGAGGATGAACTCCAGTCCTTGTCCGATGAGGAGGATGTGGGGAGGGCGAGGATGGGTAGGACGTGGGGCCCTGGCAGGCACCGGAGGCTGCACAACATGTGCACTCGGGCCAAAGTGTACGGGAGTCTCTGATCGCCTCCAGGTTAACCGACTGTGTGGGGGGGGGGGGTTAACTGGCCAGGGGCACGGACACTCATTCCCCCCCACCCAGGCCCATCACCTCCCTGCCTGCAAGCCCCTTCATGTTACACACCTGCTGCACTGCGGGGTATGGGCCCTGAGTTAGCAGTAACAGCGGGTATGGTGCATGGGATGGAGAAGGTTGATGACCCGCTCGGCAATGAGCTCTGGTGCTCTGCATTGTTTGACATCGTCTAACCCCTGCCCATGGTAGCACGTTCCACTATCCACCTGGGTGTTCTCTGCATGCCAGCTGGACATCCATCACACGGTCCCATCGATTCTCGCGGGTGGCGGAGGTGGTGACGGTGGGGAGTTATGGGGGAGGGGGCTGGTGCGGTGGGACATTGGAGAGGTGGGGAGCTGGCTGAACCGCAGACCCCGGTTCAAGCGCACCCCCAACATCCACCCATTCCCCCACCCCCGTGCCACCTCTGCGGCCAGCCCAGTCCTACCCACCCTTCACACCCATCTGACAGAGCACCCGAGGCAGGTTGTAATATTGTGCACAGGTATTTAATTTGAAAACATATATACAGATTTGTGCCCTAGCCCCTTTCATTAAACTCTGCCCTGCACCCATGCCAACTGGTGTCTACCTTTCTGGCCTTTCGGGCCCTAACACTACACCTAGGTGGTTCCCCAGATGGTGCAGCAGGAGTGGAGGCAGCCTGCTCTGACTCATGCCCTGCGCATTGGGTCCCCTTTGATAGGCGTCTTCTGGGGCGACGGCCTGGATGGGCCAGGCTGCTGCTCAGGTGTCCAAGGTGGCATGGCCGCCCTATTCTGCCCGCTGCCCACCAGGGAATGGGGGGGGGGGGGTTCTGAGGTGCTGTGGTGTTCCGGCACCCTTCCCTACGGGAGTCACTGGCACAGGCCCCACCGTCTCATCCTCCCTAGGGGTACCCGATGGCCCCGGGCTACGTTATGCGACAGAGATGCGAACACCTTAGGCTCTCCTGCCACCTGCCGTTGCCACTCCTTTTTTTTTTATAAATTTAGAATACCCAATTCATTTTTTCCAATTAAGGGGCAATTTAGCATGGCCAATTCACCTAGCCTGCACATTTTTGGGTTGTGGGGGTGAAACCCACGCAGACACGGGGAGAATGTGCAAACTATGCCGTTGCCACTCCTGAAGGCTTGCTGCTGTCTTGGCCAGGGTCTGCATGCTCGTGGCCATGGAGCACAGGGAGTGGATCACCTCCATCTGGGAGATGCCAAATCATGCTGCAACTGTACCATCACCTTCGGTCTGTGCCACATCAGCCAGTGACTGTGCCATCTCCCTCTGGGATGGACCACCTCCCTCTGGGTCTGTGCCATGTCAACCAGCACCTGGGTAATGTCGCCGACACTCTCAACCATGGCCCGCTGTAACTGGGCCACGCTCAGGAGCTCTGCTGCAATGTCCAGATGGCCCAAGCAAAGGCTGCCTGTGAGGTGGCAACCCTATTCTGGATCTCGGCCAACACCTGCTCAGAATGACCCAGGCCTTGGACATGCTGATCCATAGCCAAAACCATCGCTCCCAAGGCCACCACCACAGACGCCACCCGTATGGTGTTGGTCTGGGTGGCATGCCTGCCCGGCACCACCTCCTGCTCCATAAGACCATAAGACATAGGAGTGGAAGTAAGGCCATTCGGCCCATCGAGTCCACTCCGCCATTCAATCATGGCTGATGGGCATTTCAACTCCACCTACCAGCATTCTCCCCGTAGCCCTTAATTCCTCGCGACATCAAGAATTTATCTATCTCTGCCTTGAAGCCATTTAGCGTCCCGGCCTCCACTGCACTCCGCGGCAATGAATTCCACAGGCCCACCACTCTCTGGCTGAAGAAATGTCTCCGCATTTCTGTTCTGAATTTACCCCCTCTAATTCTAAGGCTGTGCCCACGGGTCCTCGTCTCCTCGCCTAACGGAAACAGTTTCTTTGCGTCCACCCTTTCTAAGCCATGTATTATCTTGTAAGTTTCTATTAGATCTCCCCTTAACCTTCTAAACTCCAATGAATACAATCCCAGGATCCTCAGCCGTTCATCATATGTTAGACCCGCCATTCCAGGGATCATCCGTGTGAATCTCCGCTGGACACGCTCCAGTGCCAGTATGTCCTTCCTGAGATGTGGGGCCCAAAACTGGACACAGTACTCCAAATGGGGCCTAACCAGAGCCTTATAAAGGCTCAGTAGCACATCGCTGCTTTTATATTCCAACCCTCTTGAGATAAATGACAACATTGCATTCGCTTTCTTAATCACAGATTCAACCTGCATGTTTACCTTTAGGGAATCCTCGACTAGCACTCCCAGATCCCTTTGTACTTTGGCATTATGAATTTTCTCACCGTTTAGAAAGTTGTCTAAGCTTGGATTCTTTTTTCCAAAGTGCAAGACCTCACATTTTCTCACGTTGAATTGCATCAGCCATTTCCTGCACCACTCTCCCAAACTGTCTAGATCCTTCTGCAGCCTCCCCACTTCCTCAGCACTACCTGCCTGACCACCTAACTTCGTATCATCGGCAAACTTCACTAGAATGCCCCCAGTCTCTTCATCCAGATCATTAATATATATGGTGAACAGCTGCGGCCCCAACACTGAACCCTGTGGGACACCGCTGGTCACCGGCTGCCATTCCGAAAAAGAACCTTTTATCCCAACTCTCTGCCTTCTGTCAGACAGCCAATCCTCAACCCATGCCAGTAGCTCACCTCGAACACCATGGACCCTCACCTTACTCAGCAGCCTCCTGTGTGGCACCTTATCAAAGGCCTTTTGGAAATCCAGATAGACCACATCCACTGGGTTTCCCTGGTCTAACCTATTTGTCACCTCCTCAAAGAATTCTAACAGGTTCGTCAGGCACGACCTCCCCTTACTAAATCCATGTTGACTTGTTCTAATCCGACCCTGCTCTTCCAAGAATTTAGAAATCTCATCCTTAATGATCGATTCTAGAATTTTACCAACAACCGAGGTTAGGCTAATTGGCCTATAATTTTCCATCTTTTGTCTTGATCCTTTCTTGAACAAGGGGGTTACAACAGCGATCTTCCAATCGTCCGGGACTTTCCCTGACTCCAGTGATTTTTGAAAGATCTCAACCAACGCTTCCGCTATTTCTTCAGCCACCTCCCTCAGAACTCTAGGGTGTAGCCCATCGGGGCCAGGAGATTTGTCAATTTTAAGACCTTTTAGCTTTTTTAGCACCATCTCTTTTGTAATGGCAACCGTACTCAACTCAGCCCCCTGACCCTCTATAATTTTTGGGATATTACTCATGTGTTCCACTGTGAAGACAGACGCAAAGTACTTATTAAGTTCTCCAGCCATTTCCTCGTCTCCCATCACTAGCCTTCCGGAATCAGTTTGAATTGGCCCAATGTCTACTTTGGCCTGTCGTTTGTTTCTTATGTATTGAAAGAAACTTTTACTATCATTTCTTATATTACTGGCTAGCCTGCCTTCATATTTGATCCTCTCCTTCCTTATTTGTCTCTTTGTTAACCTCTGTTTGTTTTTATAGCCTTCCCAATCTTCTGATTTCCCAGTGCTTTTGGCCACTTTATAGGATCTCTCTTTTTCTTTGATACATTTCCTGACCTCCTTTGTCAGCCATGGCTGTCTAATCCCTCCCCGGATAATCTTTCTTTTCTTGGGGATGAACCTCTGTACAGTGTCCTCAATTTTGCATACAAACTCCTGCCATTTTTGCTCTGCTGTCTTCCCCACTAGGGTCTGCTTCCAGTCGATTTTCGCCAGTTCCTCTCTCATGCCCTCGTAATTACCTTTATTTAACTGTAACACCATTACATCCGATTTTGCCTTCTCTCTTTCAAACTGCAGACTGAACTCAACCATATTATGATCGCTGCTTCCAAAGTGTTCCCTTACTTTAAGATCTTTTATAAAGTCTGGTTCATTACATAGCACTAGGTCGGTTGGTCTTCTCCACCTGCATTCTCTATTCTGCTTTACCTGGATGGCTCGGATGTGTAGTGTTGAATAAAGAACACAAAGCTTTGTTAATGAACAAAACTATAAATTTATTACACTACTAACTAAGATTCATCACGTTCCTAAAGTAGAAGATTATTATAAAAAACTATGCTATCTTTAACTTACAGACTCTCAAGTACACAACTGCTCTCTATGCCTCACACTCTTCCAGTTCTCTCCTAACTCTTAACTCCTAATCATCTAATCATCTTCTAATCATCTAATCCCAGAATCCCTGAAGTCACATGATATATTTAACTTTTCTGAGGTTCCCTCTAGTGGTAAAAATCATTATCATGAACTTGTTAACTCTTTACATCTCGGCCAATATACAAAGTGCGTTTGTGGGCGGGGAAGGTGCCGAGGGTGGGGAGGACCCTGCTCCAGAGGCTGAGGCAGCAGGGGGGTTGGCATTGCTGAACTTGCTTCATTATTATTGGGCAGCGAATGTGGACAAGGTGCGGCGGTGGTGAGAAGGGGAAGGGGTAGAGTGGGTTAAGATGGAGGAGGAATCTTGTAAGGGGTCTAATTTGAGGACTATGGTGACGGCAGCATTGCCAATGGCTCCGAGTCCGAGTCCCAGTAGGTATTCAGAGAGCCCGGTGGTACAGTCCATGGTGAAGATAGGGAATCAGCTGAGGAGACATTTTAGGGTGGAAGGATGGATAGTGCATACAGCAGGTGGAGGGAAGTGCGGCTGGTTAAGGTGAGGGATTTGTATTTGGAGGAGCTAAGCGAGCGGGTAGAGGTGTCCAGGGGGAGTGAGTTCAGGGATCTGCAGGTTAGGGACTTTGCGCGAAAGGTCTGGAGGGGATTCCCTAGGTTGCTGGGATACACCCTGCTGGAATGACTGCTGCTTCCGGATGTGGAAGGAGAGAGAAAAATTGGGGATATATATAAGTGGCGGGGGGAGCAGGGCAGTGAGCAGGTGGTGAAGATCAAGGAGAAATGGGAAGCGCAGTTGGGAGGGGAGATCAATTGGGGAGCATGAAGCGAGGCACTGCGAAGGGTAAACGGGACCTCTTGTGCAATGATGAGCCTGATAAAGTTTAAGGTGGTGCACAGGGTGCATATGACTCGAGCAAGAATGAGTGGGTTCTTTCAGGGTGTAGCAGATGAGTGTGAGAGGTGTGGGCGGGGGACAGCGAATCACGCACACATGTTTTGGGGTTGCAAAAAATTGGGAAGATTCTGGGCTGGAGTGTTCGCTGTCTTAGCCGGGATAGTGGAGGCGGAGGTGGGCCCGACTCTTTAGTGGCGATATTTGGGGTTTCAGAGAAGCTGGAACTCATGGAGAGGAGAAAGGCCGATGTCGTGGCCTTCGCCTCTCTGATTGCATGGCGAATTTTGCTAGAGTGGCAGTCGGCATCGCCACCGGGGATAGCAGCATGGTTGTGTGACCTGTAAAGCTTCCTGCGGTTAGAGAAGATAAAGTATGAGTCACAGGGTTCAGCAGGGGAGTTTGAGAAAAGGTGTGGGATGTTTGTGACCATGCGAGATGATTCTGTCCACTTTCCGAAAAAAGGCTTTTGGTACAAAGATCAGGAGAGACTGAAAGATAAACAAGAACCTCAGCAGAATATTGTCAATATACATATCATTACAGCAGGTACTGGATGCTCGCCGACAACCTCTCATGTAGTCCCTAGCTCTGAGACTGCATCTCCGTGATCGGTACATCTTGTTCCACATGCAGGAAATGTTGTCAGTTGCAACAGTTTGAGCTCCTGGTTCTGGAGCTTGATCAACAGTTGGCATCACTGCAGTGTTTCAAGACTGAGAGTTACATGAATTGCACATTTCTGGATTTGGCCACCTTTAGGCGTCAAGCAGAGAATGAATGGCTGACCAGCAGGCAGTCAAAAAGAACCAGTCAAGTAGCAAAGACATCCTCTGAGTTCATCTCCCTCTCCAACCATTAGTCAGTTCTGAATACTGGTGAGAGTGATGGTTCTTTAAGCCTTTCTCATTTTTTAAACACTCACTCAGGCTTATAATGCATTTTGTCCTGCATATCACGACAGGACAAATTCGTGGTTCTCTCAAGAAGTTCATGGGATTAATTTATTTGCACCTATAACTATAGATTTAAAATGGGCTCAGGTTGAATTGATTACATAAAATATATTACAGATTTAATAGGCTGAGAAAGAGGAAGAGGAAAAGAAGATAATGATAAAATAACCTGCTTTGTTACTCAAACGTCATCACCAATGTCTTGCATAAAAATGTCCAAATATATTATTGTGCTCCTAACATTTAAATGCTTCACCAATAGCTCCCCAATTTGGCGTGATTCAGGGGCACAAGTTAAAGTTGTCTGAATAATGTATTTAGCGGGGTGTTTCATGGCGGTTGAAACCCTTGGTAATTGACCAGTCCGAGAAAAGAGCAAAGTTTTGTGGCGTCTCGCGGGGCAGGAGCCATTTTGATGGCTCTCACTTTCTCTGTGTACAGGCCGTCACAGCGCACCTGATACCCCAAATATCAGACTTATTTCACATGAAACATGTACTTCACGCAGCGCAGGTAGACCCCATACTCTGAAAAACGTTTCAACACCCCCTCGAGGTTCTGCAAATGTTCTTGGTCCATAGTTCCTGTGACTAGGACGTCGTCTAAGTAAACTGCAAGCACAGCAATCCATGCAGGATGTTCTCCATGACGCACTGGAAGACTACGCACACCATGGATACCCTGAATGGGAGCCGTTCTACTCATAGAGTCCCTTGTGTGTATTGATCATGATATACTTCCATGATGATTTATTGAGCTCCAGATCCTTGATACAGATCCGCGATGCACAGCAATTTATAATGGTCGAGCCTCAAAGCCGTGCTCTCCGTCAATTTATAGTCTCCACAGAGATGGACTGCCTTATCCGCCTTCATGACAGGGACTACGGCTGTTACCCAATAGGCAAAGCGCACAGGCCTAATGATGCCCAAACTCTCCAAATTATCAAGTTCGGTCTCGACTTTCTCCACTAAAGCATGGGCAGCACGTTGGCACAGTGATTAGCACTGCTGCCTCACAGCGCCGAGGTCCCAGGTTTGATCCCAGCTCTGGGTCACTGTCCGTGTGGAGTTTGCACATTCTCCCCGTGGTTAGACATAGAACATAGAACAGTACAGCACAGAACAGGCCCTTCGGCCCTCGATGTTGTGCCGAGCAATTATCACCCTACTCAAGTCAATGTATCCACCCTATACCAGTAACCCAACAACCCCCCACCCCCATTAACCTTATAACCCATTTCACCCCACAAACCAAAGGGTACGTGGCTTGGGCAGGCTAAATGGCCCTTAATTGGAAAGAATGAATTGAGTACTCTAAATTTATTTTTAAAAATTAAATAAATAAATAAAATAAAGCGAAGGGAACCGGACGAGCATAAAAATATTGGCGCTGTGTCTGTGATGATATGCCTATGAGATATATCAATTAGTCTCCACAGAGGTGGACTGTCTTATTTATCCGGCTTCATGACACGGACTATGGCTGTCACCCAATCAACAAAGTGCACAAGTCTAATGATGTCCAAACTCTCCAAACGATGAAGTTGGGTCTCGACTTTCTCTACTAAAGCATGGGCAGCATAGGTGTGCGACCTCCAGTCAGGAGGTGGCGATACAGACACACCATGCAATCTTTAGACTAACGTCATGTGACCTGTGATTCCAATATGGGAATCACATCAAAGGGAGACACATCTGGCCATCTTGAGAAGAAGATTGAGAGGGTAATAAGACATACATGTGAATGGTCAGTGCTAGGTGCAAGTTCCAGAGGAGTCGTTAGCAGCCTCCATGATAATGTGCTCTGTATCAGATTGCTATCTTACCACATGAGACTCAATAAAATATTCTGTTTTGGTCAAGTCGAAGTGTTTGGTGTATTCCTTCATAAGGTACAAAGGACCAAACGCAACGGGCAGGATTCTCCGGTCGCCGACGGCGAAATCGCGTTCGGCGATCGACCGGAGAATCCCCTTTTGCGGCGAAATTGGGGGCCCGCCACCTTTACGATTCTCCGCCCCCTCAAAAACAGCATACTTGGGGAGTACGCTGCATGCCATATGGACGGCCTCAGGAGGTCTACTGAGGCCCTCGCCCGATGGGCTGACTTCTCGACGACGTTGGCGCATGTGCTCACACCGTTCGGGAACCTTGCGTGGCAGCTGCGAACTGAGTCCAGTGCTGCCACAGTCGGGGAGAGGGGAGCCGTTCAGCGGGCAGGGGGGCTTTGGCGGGGCTTGGGGCACTGGTGGGGGGGGGGGGGTCCGGGTGGTGAGGGGTGTTACAGGGGGGCAGTTTTTGACAGGCCGCCAGGCAGCCAGGCTTTACACTGCGCGGCTGCTAGCCATCCAGAGACGAAGGATCGGTGCGAGGGCAGGGCCATTTTTTCTGGTGTAACGCGCTGGCGTCAGGACTTAGTCTGCAAATCAGAGAATCCAGCCCAACAGTGTCCACCTGGATCTTGATTTTTGTACCCAAGCCAGGCTGGAAAGCCTCGGGGAACTTGCTCAGTACCACCCAGACCGGCAGATTCCACTTGGAGGATAGGTTGCCAATCCAATTGCAGCTCATGAAGCCAATCATGGGCCAACAGGCTAGGGCTGCTTCCTTGCACATCAATGAGCGGAAGGCAAACTGATTGGCGCCCATAATCTACAGAGTAAGGGTGGACTCCACAATATTCACAATATTTAGTCGTTCTCCCGTAAAAGTGGCCAAACGAGCTGCCTTGTCAGCCAATCAAAGTACAGTAAGAAGTCTTTCTGTAGTAAGAAGAACAGGTTTGTTTCAAACATGAGCTTTCGGAGCACAGTTCTTTCATCAGGTGAATGGAGCAGTGCTCCGAAAGCTCGTGTTTGAAACAAACCTGTTGGACTTTAACCTGTTGTTGTAAGACTTCTTACTGTGCTCACCCCAGTCCAACGCCGGCATCTCCACATCAAAGTCAAAGTATGCACACCTCGTTTTATAAAATCAATGGTGCACTGTGCCATCACAGAAACGGCAGCTCCCGTGTCCAACCCCATTTTGAGCAAAGAGCCATTGACTTGTGTCAGAACATGAATAGGGGGCACATGTGGAACTTCCGAACAGTTCAGCTGCATCTCAACCTCATCCTTGACCTCTTCTGGGTCATCCAGGTACAAGGCCCAGCACTGGGCTTGATGCCTATTTTGACTGGAGCGCTGGCCCTCCTGCTGCTTGCAAGTATGCCTAGACTGGTGCCCACACATCACACACAGGCTGGAATTGCCTTCAGCCGAGTCTGGGGATATCCCACATCACCGCGGCCGGCTCTTCACCAGAGGCTGAAGTTGCTGCGGCAGTCGGTTCCAGCCATGGGGATACCACGAGAGGGGCGACGTCCCAAAATATTCCCCTGTATTTCTTGGATGCCACGTTCCGTGCTTTCATGAGACAAGGAGGTCTGCAGCACTTGCTGAAAGGCGAAAAGTTTATTCTGTGATTCCATATTTTTCATACCACAGACCAAACAATCGCACAGCATAACTGATGAAGCAGTTCCAAATTCAGAAAACTCGGCTTTCTTCCATAGCCGTGATATAAACTTGGTGGCGGATTCACCGGGGAACCTCTCTGCTGTATTAAACTGATATCTTTGAATGATCACTGGCAGACTTAAAGTGTTGCGCCACAAGTTAGTTGAACGATTGCGTATCAGACACTGCCAGGTATGTGAGACTCTGGACTGCCCCGTACGTGTGCGGTGCACCGGCCGTCAACAGTATGACTGCCTGGCACTCATTTTCCGTGATGTTGTTGGCCTGGAAGAAGTAATGCATCTCATAGATTATTGATTTATTGATTTATTGATTTATTGATTTATCCATGGTTTTAGGTGCTAATTGAATGCACAGCTAAAGAGTGAAAATATAGTCATTGTTTTAGATAACGAATCAACTATTGAACTCTAATATCTTGTCCGTAGAAGCTTAGACATTGTTTCCGTGAATGTTTCATTTAATGAATAGACAATTGTATTTCAGTACATTTCACAACAAGAATGTATCAACTAATTAGTTTCAGCAAGGTCTATGGCCAACAGTGACGTGAGTAGCCTGTTTTCATGAGGCTGCACACAAAGACACTGAATTAACTTTGGTGGACATCAGTGAATCTTAAGTAATGACCAATGTGTCATTAATAAATCATCCTCTAAGTAACAGGCATATATTTGAATACATCAGGAAGTCTCAGCTGAGAATTAGCTACCAATGAGAGTAAATGAGGGATTAGACCATCAATAAGGATTCCCTTAAAAGTGAGACATCGTGGTCAAGGTTTTGTTCCTGAATTCCTGCCTTCCTCAATTGTTGAATGATCTATCAATTTGTTTGTGTTTTAAGTGATTTCTTTACGCTTTTATGTTCAATGTTTTTTTTAACCATGTGTTTGACCTTGTAAATATTGTTTGATATTTTGTTTCTAAGTTTTGATTCAATTTTTATTCAAGTGAATAATGAGTAATAAAGTTGTATTTTTGACATCTCCAATCAACTGAACTTTTGACTCTCATTCAAAAATAAAATAAGAGTTCCTATAGCATCCTTTCTGCGTACTGGTTCCAGTCTTCAACACCGGCGTCAAATTCAGCTAACCGCCCAATCAGAGGCATGGCGAAATAAGTGGTTCCAACATGGGTCCAGAAAATCGGGGAGGTGGCTCAGCCAAGTAGGTTGCATCTGCGACAGAAACTAGTTTACTCTTTCTTGCCAGTTTATAAGGACATGCGGAGTCCACACCGAGTAAAATAAAGAACGTAGTTTTATTTACAATATGATATAAAGACTGCCCGGTCGATCCCTACTCGGTTCCTTTCTGCTCAGTACCTTACTGGCTGACCTTTTATACAATGGTTAATCGAGATCCCCCACCCCTAGCTTGTACTTCGCAAGGACCACAGGGAAGATAATCATTCCCACCTGTAGGTCCCATGTGGGATATTACACAACGAGGTCCAGTTTCAGGGATCAACGTCCTGTGTCCCAAGGGCTCATGAAAACCTCCTATCTGGAACATTCATGGTGGCCACTTAAAACAAGAATAAAACCACTTGCAAACACACCTGTTGATGGCCCTCAGGGATATGGGTGGCTTTACTCCAGGTTTTCATGGTCTTAATGGTTTTCAAGTGTGCTTCTCCAGGTTTCGCAGCACTCTTTTTGGCCACCTCTGGCTCTAGTCGATTTTTGAACCCTGCCTTTACCTAAGAGCGACTGTGGACAAATCAAGTCATCCAAAATTTGTACTTAGTCCTGCCTGTGGAGATGCAACAGGTGCCAGCAGCCTGCCAAACCTCTTGAAGTGAGTCCCGAGGCACAAATTCAAACTGGCCTAAGGCCTTCTAGCTGGGGCATGTTCTGCCTGGGTCACACCATTTCCCGAGCTGAAGACAGGGCCAGACCAATTTTTATGTCAGAGATTACTTAAGGAGGAAGTTTCTGCAGATATAAGAGCCTGTGAGTTGACTTAAATGTTAAACTCGATGAAAGATGCCATGTTTTTCTTACAAATTCAATATGCAACAGTTTAATTTTGTCATTTTAATTTATGAAATCATGTGTAGGGTGTGCCTAAGCGCCAGCTGCCATGGCACCCTGTGCATTAAATTAGCCTCTCACCAGGAAATTCCTTTTGGTTGCGGTGGGACCACATGCTCAGGTGGAATCATTTCCCCAACCATGTTTCTGTTGGGTCCAGGAAATCCAGGCCTGTAAATCTCTTGGTCCAACAATGAATTACTTTTCATTAAGCCAAATGTGAAGTCACAGCTAGTGCCCTTAACATTTCAACAACTCTGATTGGATAGTTTCATTCAGAGGGCTGCAGAGTGGCGCAGTGGTTAGCACTACAGCCTCACAGCGCCGAGGTCCCAGGTTCGATCCCGGCTCTGGGTCACTGTCCATGTGGAGTTTGCACATTCTCCCCGTGTCTACGAGGGTTTCGCCCCCACAATCCAAAGATGTGCAGGATAGGTGGATTGGCCATGCTAAATTTCCTCTTAATTGTAAAAAAATGAATTGGGTACTGTAATTTTTTTTTAAAAGGATAGTTTCATTCAGGTTTTACTGAGAAGCAGGTGTCTAGTCACAAGGAAGTGGTTTCTGTTCTTTTCCCAAAGATGCAAACATCAGGTTGTACTAAATGAATGTATGTCTTTTAATTCAACACCTATTCTGGGATCACCAAAGAAGGTTTTCTTGGTCTCTGTCTCTCGTTTCTCCTATTTGATGGGGAAGCAATGGTATAGCGGTATTGCCGCTGGATTAGTAATCCAGACACCCAGGGTAATGCTCTGGGAACCTCGGTTTGAATCCCACCACAGCAGATGGTGAAATTTGAATTCAATAAAAACAAATGGAATTAAAAGCCTAATGATAAACATGAAGCCATTATCATAAAAACCCATCTGGTTCACTAATGTTCTTCAGGGAAGGAAATCTACAACCCTCACCTGGCCTGGCCATGACGTGACTCCAGATCCATGCCACAATGTGGTTGACTCTGAAAAACCTGCCTCAAGGGAAATTTGGGATGGGCAATAAATGCTGGCCCATCCAACGATGCCCAAATCCCATGAATAAATATATTTTTAAAATATCCGCGATCTGGTGGGTGTGAGCAAAAATTATTTATTTTTCCCAATTAAGGCCACACGCTTTAGTGTCTACTCCAATCCGAGAGATAATTGGCAATTAATTAATCAAAGGCAAATATAAACATAAATGGAATTAGAAAGAAGGTGGGTTACTTTCTTTGTGCTAAGAAATCAAAGCGAATCATGGCTAAGAAAGATTAATTTTACCATCAGGAGTTCCTGGGAAACTTCCATGATATGTTCCTTTCTCTCCCGATATGATCTTAAAAATAGCACTGACATCCAGTAAGTGATTCTTCCGTTATCTCTGGCTTGCCGATGTTTCCATCCATTGCACGTTCTTATTGCTCCCAATTTTACTTTATGGTTGTTGGTTCTCAGGAATTTCCTCCTAATTTATCAGTAGGCTATCCAACTTTTCTGCCTTCTCACTGTGTTGAAATCAAAACTCAGTATCCAGTATTTTACTTTAACTGACCCTTGGAGAACACGATCGTGATGGTCAAGCTGCCAAGACCTTCGAGACACACCTCAGAATTGTGGAGCTCTTTATTTCCCCCAGTCTCTATATCCTTCAGTAACCTAAAGGCTTTTAAAGCCAAGCTTGGCATGACTTATTAATTATTTTATTTTACCCCAGTTGCTCTTTTCAATCTTGATAGTCTCCTGCACTTTAGATCTTTGCTATTCACCTGTTTCTCAATATTAAGTGGTGGTTAAAAAAAAGGGAGAGAAAGATAGGCATGTATAAAATAAGTAACTGTAAGGTACATGCTAAGAAATAGTGATCATCATTTCTGCCCCCTCAGTTAGATCACTGTGAGTGAAAAATTATTACAAGTCGCAATGGGTGTCAATCCAATTGGATTGTTTAGTTCCCAATGTGAGACACCTATTAATACCACATTCAGCAGTTTGGCACCATGAGATCTCAGAACATGCATAGGATATCAGCTGGTTGCAGGTTTCTAAAAGTGAATTGCTATAAAAACAAGCACTTGTTAAATTATTCTGCAACACACAGCTGGTTGCCACCTCACACTTGGAGAAGTGAGGAGGACGAGAGTTTATGTTAAAAACTGCATATCTCGTGACAGATTTTTAGCTTAAAATATTGAGATAGAAACATATAAATGTAATGCAATAGATTACTGTATAAACAGAGGTACTGAAAAGGGCTAACTATTTGACCGGATTTTTGAGATAAAAGGTTTTGGCTATGGTGAGAAGTGATGGTAGTTCTGAGAGACACAGCAGATTTTTTAAAAATTCATTTGTGGGATGTGGTTGTCACTGGTCAAGCCAGTATTTATTGCCCATCCCTAGTTGCCCTTCAGAAGGTGGTGATGAGTTGCCTTCTTGAACCGCTGCAGTCCTTCAGGTGTAGGTACACCCACTGTGCTGTTAGGGAGGGAGTTCCAGGATTTTGTCCCAGCGACAGCGAAGGAACGGCAATATATTTCCAAGTCAGGGTGGTGAGTGACTTGGAGGGGAACCTCCAGGTGGTGGGGTTCCCAGGTATCTGCTGCTCGTGTCATTCTAGATGGTAGCGGTTGTGGGTTTGGAAGGTGATGCCAAAGGAACCTTGGTGAGTTACTGCAGTGCATCTTGCAGATTGTACACAAGACTGCCACTGTTCGTCGGTGGTGGAGGGTTTGAATGTTTGTGGAAGGAGGAGCAATTAAGCGGGCTGCTTTGTCCTGGACAAAGAGACAAAATGGTTGCAGAGAAAAAACAGTTATGGTTTATTTATATGGCTCAGCGTCAAAATTTGTTTGCTAATGCTCCTGCGAAATGCCATGGGACATCTTATTACATTACAGGTGCTCGACACATGCAAAACTGTTGTTGCTGTTGTGAATCATAGAATTTACAGTGCAGAAGGAGGCCATTCAGCCCATTGAGTCTGCACCAGCTCTTGGAAAGAGCAGCCCACTTAAGTCCATACCTCCACCCTATCCCCATAACCCTGCAACCCCATCTAACCTAAGGGCAATTTAGCATGGCCAATCCACTTAACCTGCACATCTTTGGACTGTGGGAGGAAACTGGAGCAACTGGAAGAAACCCACGCTGACACGAGGAGAACATGCAGACTCCGCACAGACAGCGACCCAAGCGGAATCGAAACTGGGACTCTGGTGCTGTGAAGCCATCATGCTAACCACTGTGCTACTGTGCTGCCTCTAAGGAGATGGAGATCTCTGCAACCTCAGTGTAAGAAATAATAATATCTATTTTTGAGAAGAGAAAGACTATCAACTCTAATTTAGGAAGTGGTGTAGCCACCGAAGTTGGCCATTTCCCTGAATACAAAATGGAGGAACGCAAAGCATATAGGATAAAATGGACAATGTTTGCAGCGCCAGCAGGCTGCACCTAGCAGGTGTGGATTCTGTCTGCTAAGAAAGTAGACAGCACCGAAACGAACATTCCGCATACTAATGAGGCAATCACCAGGATAATTAGCATGTTAATGGAACGATTCCAGATATAATGGACACAAATGGGGAAGCAACTGCAACATTGTAAAGGATACCAGACACTCAGGCACCAACAGGGTTCGAAAACAAAGAGCCTGAGAGCCCGCCCAGTAGCTAAGGAACAGCCTCAGTATTGGGGGGGATTCAAACATATCGATTGGGAAGAGACCCAATCGATTCCAAGCAGGTAAGGGAGTCCGCCCAAAGGGGCGCGGATCCCTCGGACCTATAAAAGACAGGTCCCACACATGGTTCAGTCTTCTTGTCCAGCCCTCCTCTCTCTTTGACCAGCACTCCTCCGTGGACCAGCACCTCGACCAGCTTTTGCCAAGAAGACCCTGAAGGAGAGAGAGAGAGGTTCGGACAGCAGCCGCCAGCAAGTAAGTGTCTCACAACGATCGCTACCAGAGATAGACACTCCTGACCCCTTTTAACTTATACCAACCTGAAGTCTGCAGACCAGAGCAGAGCAAGAGGCCTTGTTCCCTGACCTGGCAGTTCCTTCGAGATAAGTATTAGTTTATTTAGCGGTAGGAATAGCTTAATCCTTTTAGCGTGTGCATGGGTAGTTATTATAATTGTATTATAATAAACTCAGTTGTTTGAACTTACTAATTGGTGTATGGTTTTATTGCTTTGAACTTCACCTTGAACTTGTGGCGGTATCTTAACGATACCTTGCGACTCCAGAGCTAAGTAAAGAAACAGAGCCAAATTGAGTGTTAAGCACACTCACCCAGAACGACCAACATTTAGTGGCAGATTCTGCCGGGACTCGATTAGAAGTGCCCCCCCCCCCCCCCCCCCCCCACTCCGAGAGAACCCAGAAATTTGAATTGGAAATCCAATTGGGAAAAGGAAAAACCACAAGTATTCAAGGAGTTCAATAATCATAATTCGGAAGTGTGTTTTTGCATGCGTAACTAACAGGGTTGTAAGGTTAAGCCGAGAGATTTTTGTTGCGTCAAACTGTCGGGAGTTTTATAATCAGAACATAGCGAAAGCCGTACCCGTATTTAAAAGCATTACCTTATCATCCCTTGTTCCAAATTAAAGAGAGAAAGAGAAAATGGCCATGCATGCAATGGAGCATCTCATGAACCCAGAGCAGTTCGTGGTCGCAGCGACCAGCAGTAGCAGAGTAGGCCAGTGTCCCGTATGGGAGCTGGAACTCAGGAAATATCTCAAAGGGAAAGGATGGCCCCTTTGGAGTGAGTTTTGTGTGAATGAGGAGACAGGTCCCGTGAGTATAGGACATACTTGGTGGGAGAACCTTTCTCAAATTCACAAGAAGAGTTTAGGAAAAGCACGCAAGCCGATGGCAATTGTGTCCTTCTTGGCACAATTGCGAGGCACAGAGGAGGTCGTTCGGACCCTCCGCAAAGAATTAGAGGAAAGGAATAGGATGAGCAAAGTGGATGTCAGGGACATCGAAAAGGAAAACCTAGAGTTAAGAAGGAAGCTGGCAGAGAATGATAGAGAGGTGGATGATGCCAAGAGGGCACATCAGTCTTGTCTAGCCCATCTGAGCAGTTCCCAAACCCAGTATGAGAAAGCCTATCAGGATGTGCAGCGAGCAGTTCTGATAAGGGAAAATTCAGAGAAGCAGGTAGAGGCACTGCAAAGGCAATGCTCTGACCTAAAGGCAGCTTTAAGAGCACACCATGCTGCCACCACTGAGCAAAGGCAAAGCACAGTGGATCACGCGAAGTGTAGGAAACAGATTGCGCAGCTGCAATCTCTGCTTTCTGTGCAGAATGGGTTCCAAGAGACATTTGGAACCCAGTTAGATGAGGAAAATGCCCCAAATTGGCAAGAATTGAGCGAGACAGCGCAGCGCTATGTTCAGGGAACATGTGCGCCAGCAGCGCAACAGAAAAGGAAAGCGCCCCAACCCCCCACAGATCAGATAGCACCCGCACCTATGAACCCAGCCACCACCCAAAGAAAGGCAACCACAGAAGGCGCACCCGACATCACCTACACCACCCCCTTAACCGTAACACAACTAAGGGACGCGTGTGAGAAAATCACCCCGTTCCTCCCCACTGCAGACCCCCACCAATTTTTCGCGAAAGTGAAGCAACAGGCTACCATGTACGGCCTGGATGAGCGAGAGCAAGTGAAGCTCACAGTTTTGAGTTTAGACTCGTCGGTTGTAGCAGCCCTCCCCGACCCACAGAACGTTGGAGGAGGCACACTAGAGGAAATGCATACATCTATTTTAGACGGAATAGGGTACAATAGAGGAGACCCAGTCGAAGGCCGAAATAAGTGTAGGCAGAAGAGGACAGAGCATCCCACAGCAGGAAGGCTGTGGATTTATTTCACTGCCGTTTTTGGCGATTTAGACCGAGCACATATAACCCGCGACAATATGGTTAAATGGACCCGCACCATAATCTACCACGCCACAGATACAGGACAGAATGTCTGCAGTAGTTATGACCCCTCAGAAGAGGCCCATAATGAAAAATGGGTTTTGTCCCGCGCTTGGGAACAATCCGTCCAAGGCAAAGTTAAAGTAAAGACCCCAGAAGAAGCTCAGGCTGCAGCAGATATACAGGCAGTAAGAGCGCACCAAAACCCCGCATGGGTAAATGAAGGAAAGAACAGCCCCCCACAGAAGCCGCAGGAATGTTACAACTGCGGATATTTAGGGCATTTTGCAAGGGAATGCAACGGCCCACAGAGATCTCAGAGAGGCCAGCAGACAGGCACTCTGAACAGGAACAAAGCTAAGCCTATCCACAGTATAGAGACGCAGTCAGGACAGACCAATGTGGATGGAATGGACTTACGGTGTTCGGGCTCCCCCACTTGGGTCTGTGACACCCTCTGGGACCAATCCGGAAGGCCGGATTAGATTACCCCATTAGAACTGGCCAAGTTCTTTATTATTATTGTGTTCCCTAAGTTATGCGAAATTAATCCTTAGGTTATGCTAAAGAAATTGCCTCTGAGTTCTGTATTATTTTCTTGTGTATGGTATTCCATGGAAAAGGTCATGGCCATGGTCCTCCATTGACAATTTAAATCTTAAACCTGGCGGTTTCCAGATGTCTGGTTCTGTCTATGGCGGCGCAAGCTTTGATGAGGTCTTGTGGTTGAGCTGTTGCGTTCTGTCTGATTCCAGATTAGCCTTAATGGAATCTGTGGTTAACGTGTCAATTTCTATCTAGGTCAACAGACTTTGGATGAGCCTCAATGACATTTGTGGTTTTTAGGTGCCGATTTGTGCAGTTGAGAGTTTCCTGTTTTTATACTCTGCAAGTCTTATCTAAATAGGTCATTTCAAAGCTGACCAAATTTTCCAGCATGCATGTAATCAGTCATTTTGCACGAGCAGGGCCTTGTTGCTACACCTCAATCTGTGCCTGTTATTGGGAAAAAGCACTGGGGTTGCAATCATTGAATATAGAATATTGTAATCTGCAATGGTGGCCATCGCCAAGTGGATTGGAAGCCTCCCCTCCATTTCCATCCCAATCCCATGAATCTACAGGGAACATCACTGAACTGATTATTATACTTGTGCAAGACTCCCTTGCAAATGTGGTGTTGTCACTGTCCAAACAATTTAGGGTCACATTCACACCTGATCAAGTCTTAGCCACAACTTTTAAAAACTAGAATAATAAAATTGTGTGACAAATGGAGGATTTTAGGAATATTGGGTTCTAAATATTGGGACAATTTAAGGGTTAAAAACCTGGGATTATTGTGTGTTTGAATGCTGTGGTCATGTTTTTAAGAAGGATTTTGTTTTGTAAAGGCCTGGGAACATCTAGGAAACAACAGGTGAAATTGACCAAAGGAATGCGGTTTGACTGGGGAAGTTCCTGGGGGGTTAATGTGCTTTGCAGCCTGCAGAGATTATTTGTTTTTTAGCTTGGAAAGATGATGTCATTGCTGAGTGGAGCCCAGGAATGCAGATAGGCAGTTAGTATTTGGAGAAGCTTTGGGAGAGAGAGAGGAGTTGAATCCTGATCTGCTTGATCCAAGTCCACAATTCTCTCACAGTAGGATAGCTATAGAAGAGTAATAACATGTAAAGTTTTGTCTGGGGACCAGGAAGAAGCTGAAATACGCCAGGTGAACCAGATTTTTGAAGATATTCAGCCAGAGTCTGAAATAGTTCTAACAGGAGCCAAATCTGTTTTAAAAATCAAGTATTACTCTCTGTCATGTTAATTTTATGATAGATTGAGAGCTGTATGTTTCTTTTCTTGTTGTTTAATGGAAAATTGAACGGTAGTGTTCAGGAAATTGAATAGTAGTATTTCAAAAATATTTTTATTCACCACATTTTCATCAGTTTCACCATACAAAAGTGTTTATTGTCAATTTGTAATCCCTGATTAAACAAACTGTTTTGTCTGGCTTCCTTACCAGTACCACCCGCACTGCCCAATCAGCAAACTGGATGGGCCTGATGATGCCTGCGGGGAAATATTTAAAAAAAGTTTTGAAAATATTGTAACTGTGGGAAAGTCAAATAAAAAAATTAGTTGGGTTGTAGATGAAATACAGGCTTGTATTGTTCTGAGTCAAGGTCAGATCATAAGTTTGTAGCTTGGCGGTGATAAAAGTGAAATGTTACACCAGCCTTTCAGGATCCAGACTGCAAATGTGCACAGCCAGTAAGTTAGATACCAGTGTGAGTGCTGGTATGGAGCACGATTCAGAAGTCACAATTCAAAACTTGTAAGCTAATAGGGGGCAGAGAGGGGGGTGGTACCAGAACATGCAGGTAAAAAGCTCTTGGTGCATGTGTTTCTTCTTTGTTCTCTTTCCATTGTTCTCTTTTTTTTGCCCTGCTGGGCTTTTGTTTGTGATTGTAAGTGTACTAACCATGTTTTTGCAATAAACTCAATCTCAAACTACCGCTGGACCCTGCCTCTTATTAGAAAATAAGGGATGCTACGATTTGGTGTTGCGAGCAGGGTCAATACAGGAAAAAGGAACTGGAGATCTGGACATCGGACCCAATATCAGGCACTGGAGGTAAGTATGCCTCTTTATTATAAAATGTCCTCAATGTTGTTTAAACTCAGTAACCTTCTTGCTCAACCTCAAACTTCTCCGGTATGATAGTCGGTAGATAGGCTCAAGTCCCTAACAGGCGTCTGGATTTCGGAGGTACACAGAATAGATAAACCACCCTGGCTGAAAAGCCTCACAGCTTGAGTCGAAACAAAAAATAATTGGTATTATGGCAGAGGAAAAGGACAAATAGTTGCCGACCACAGTCAAAGGCGGGCAAGCCCCGCCGGACGTTTCTGCAGACGATATCCTTTGGCAATTAAAAGAGTATATAGAGCAGCAGTTTGATTTATCCAAAACCTGTACCGATATTGAGGAAAAGTATGATACCTCCAAAGTACAACGGTCCTTAGAAGATATCAAAAGAATCTGGGGAAAAACAACCCGGATGAAATAAAAGGAACTAACCAAATGGTCCCTAGTTGTTATGGGCCAGGTTCGAAAGTGAAATGAAATTACGAGTCAATCCCAACATGATTGCGCACTGACCACTGTGAAAGAACAGCAGAGAACAATAAGCAAAAGTTTAAAAAGGAAAAACTTAAATCGGAAAAGTTAGAAGCCGAAGTAAAAGAACTTAAGAAGCAATTTCATGAAGAACCAGAAACAACACCGAAAATGTCAGGGACACCCCTCGGATCCCCCAGGAGTAAATCATCCCATTTGTACCCTTGCGTACAAGAAATAGAAGCAGAACAGTGAAAAAGTCAGTTACGCGAAGCTGGTCGAGAAACGGATTCTGGGTCTTCTAGCGGAGAAAGTAGTTCAATCGCGCGGTTCAATCCTCTGAAGAAAAAACGGGTTAAAATTAAGTCAGAAGAAACTACTGATGAAGGTGGCAAGAAAACAATTAAAGCTAAATATGCCCAGTATTTCCACCATGTCCCAGCAGACCCAGAAAAATTGATAAATGGTCTAAAGAATTGCCACACCCAAAGAAAGGGGGAATGAAAAGATGGGAACATTTAGAACGTTTAAAGGGCATTTATAATCTCCACCTGTGGAACTGTGTACAGATCCTGATGGTAATGGTACCTCGGCCACACAGGAAGAAATGAAATGAACTGAAAATCGCTTATTGTCACAAGTAGGCTTCAAATGAAGTTACTGTGAAAAGTCCCTAGTCGCCACATTCCGGCATCTGTTCGGGCGGCTGAGACGGGAATTGAACCCGTGCTACTGGCCAGCCTTGGTCTGCTTTTAAAGCCAGCTATTTAGCCCTGTAAAGAAGTCCGAGTCACCAGTGGGGACAAGGATTAGCAATTAGGGACAGGATGGGCTGCGATCAAGCGCTGGCTGTTGGTTTACAGCCCAGCAAAAACATACTAGGGAAAGATCAGGGCTTGCCAGCAAAAAGGGGCGGAGGAGGTGTCAGAGTATGACGAGCAATTCCGATCTGTCTTGTTGGAACAATCGGGAATGAACGATGAGGGACCAGACGATATGGACGACAACACTTTCGGACCTTTGAAAGCTGCCTTCTTCGCTAGATTAAAGCCAGAATTGGCAAAGATGCTGAAAGTCACTCTGCCCGGATAGGAGGCCCGAGAAACGACTTTTGCAGTATTAGTGGATCAGTGTAACCAATTAAACCAGGATATAAAAATATTGGAGCTAAACTCCAAACCATGCAGGCAGGATGGAAACCCAAGGATCCTAGCAATAACAACCGCCAAAAACAAATCCTGGAAAATGTTATCTCTGCAGAAAAGGTCACTGGCGAGGACCTGCAAAGAAAAATGACGACAAAAAGGATGTCAGGAAAACAGCCCGACACACAGACCAAGCACGCCCTCTGGTGACGACAACCTGATGCAAAGATTCAATCATCTTAAGGAGTTGCTGGAGGTTGCAAAAAACTAGGAGAGCCCGCCCTTGCTCCCCCAGCACCTCTCCTGGCACTGATCCAACAGTGGATGGATTGTATATCACTATGAGGGTGGGCTATTAAAATATAGACTGTCTCCTCGATTCAAGGGCCGGATTAACATGTTTGCCCCTGCAATACAAAAACTCTTTATCTCTAGATGACAAGATACAAATTGCCCATGGAACTGGGGGCCACGGTTTGGTAATCAGAAGAACTCAACCTATACTTATTGGAATTGGCCCACACGAATTGATCACACCAATTTGGTAGGCCCAGTGGGACAAACCCTTCAGGGCCTGGATGTCCTGACTCAATTGAATACCTCGTTGCATTTTGAAGATGGTCAGGTAACATGGTCTATCAGAAGCCTGAAGAAGGAGGAGTTGGAAGAACATCCAATATGGCTCAAAGGTAAGAATGATTGCAGCCTACTCCAGATGAAACCGGTAACGTTAACTAGGATTGCCCATTGTTATAACCTGCCTGATTACTACTGGCTGGGGACTTACTACTGGCTGGGGACTAATGGCAATCCCACAATCCTTAGTGAGTATGAGTTTCCCCAATTAGGGGGCGGAGAAATCATTAGCAGAGTCACCTGCATAAATAGAGCTGGTCAGTGTGGAACCAGCTAGACAGGAGTGAGCAGTGCTGCTGCACCATAAATCTGTAATTGTAAATAAAGTTATTTCTTTCAATTCCACAAACTTGTGCTGGCATCTTGCCTGTCATCCAACAACTAGAGGAGCAAGGTGTGCTGGTAAAAACACAGAGAGTCCTGTATGGCCAGTACGGAAACCCAATGGGATATGGCGTCTGACCATCCATTACAGGAAGGTCAACCAGTGTATTGATCAAAGGGCACCTTTGGTAGCCGACCCACCCACCATTTCTAATGACCTAACACCGGAACATAAATGGTTTTTGGTAATTGATATGACAAAATGGATTTTGGTCGGTACCATTGGCACTTGAGGTTCGACCATGGTTCGTCTTTACCGTCCAACAGCAACAGTACACCTGTACAAGAGTACCACAGGGTTTTTACAACGGCCCTATGGTATCTCACCTGGCCTTACAAAACCATTTGAAAGAGTTACCTACCATGCATTGCACAGTTATCCAGTGGATGACATCCTGTTGGTATCCAACACGGAAGGACAACACAAACAAGACCTATGTACCATGCTGGACACCTCCACTGGGGAAGACATAAAGCCAGCATTACCAAAGCACAAATTGTCCAAGCAGAGGTTGTGTACCTGGGACAAAAGATTGAGGACAGAAAGAGAGAACTTATCCAGGATAGGACCACAGCCATTCGAGCTGCCAAACAGCCCACTACCATCCAAGAACTCAGGTCCTTTTGGGGTTTGTGTAACTTTAACCAAAATTAGATTGACTCCTGCACACAGCTCGCTCAGCCATTGAATGACCTTTTGATGAGCCATCAATTGCACGAGAGACGAATTGCTTTACAAAAGTTAGGCTTTAATAAACTAGAACTTAGCCCTGCGGTTGTCTACAATAAAATGGACAACCGCCGGGCGCTTGACTATTTATACCTCGGCAAGGAGGCGTGGTTAATTCAGCCTCTCGACCAATCGGAGAGCTGTCACATGACTGGTCTCAGCCAATCGGTCGAGAGGCACATGACCGACCAGGGCCAATGGTAAGCCGGTGTTCTGCCCCAATGGCAGACAGCTATGCAAATCATATCACCACATTCACCCCTTGCGGAGAAAGAAGCCGGGGGGGGGGGGGGGGAGAACTGGTGATATGAGTAGCAGCCGGGAGGACAAAACTTTTCTCTCCTTTTATTAAATTTGGGGGCTTCCCACTGGGCCAGACAATAAGCAATATTACACAAAGTCCCAACAAAGTCCATGGAGCTGTCGATTCGATCAGTCTTTTCGTGGCCCGTGATGCTCTGGCAGGCCGCCACAGTGGAGGAGGTGATGTCAGGTCGGCCGATGGTGGTGGTTCCGCTGACGTCCTGGAGTCTGGGAACGATGGTCCTTGAATAGTCTCCGTCACCCGAGCTGGCTGTGGAGACGCCATGGATGGGGAAGGGGGAACCTGAGTGGGGCGCTGGGGGGAAAAAACAGGGGGGGATCTGTGGTGGAGGGGGGGAAGGCCGCACGCCGGCGGGTGCCAGGTCCCGGAGGGAGACCGTGTCCTGCCGACCGTCGGGGTACTCCACATACGCATACTGCGGGTTAGCGTGGAGTAACTGGATTTGTTCCACCAACGGGTCGGACTTGTGCACCCGCACATGCTTCCGGAGCAAGATGGGTCCGGGGGTGACCAGCCACGTTGGGAGAGGGGATCCGGAGGACGACTTCCTGGGGAAAACAAGAAGACGTTCATGAGGTGTCTGATTAGTTGCGGTACAGAGGAGTGAGCGGATAGAATGTAGGGCATCGGGGATAACCTCTTGCCATCGGGAAATAGGGAGATCTCTGGACCGGAGGGCCAGTAGTATGGTCTTCCAGATGATACCATTCTCCCGCTCGACCTGTCCGTTACCCCGGGGGTAGTAGCTGGTCGTCCTGCTAGAGGCAATGCCCCTGTTGAGCAGGAATTGACGCAGCTCGTTGCTCATAAAAGAGGACCCCCGACGCTGTGTATGTACGCGGGGTTGCCGAACAGGGAGAAGACGGAGAGGAGGGCCTTAATGATGGTCGATGTGGTCATGTCGGGGCAGGGAATGGCGAAGGGGAAGCGGGAGAATTCGTCAATTACCGCCAGGAAGTAAATGTTGCGGTTGTTAGAGGGAAGGGGCCCCTTAAAGTCAATGCTGAGATGTTCGAAGGGGCGGGATGCTTTGATCAGGTGTGCACGCTCGGGGCGGTAGAAGTGCGGTTTGCACTCGCCGCAGTTGTGGCAGTCACGGGTTACTGACCTGACTTCCTCGATGGAGTAGGGCAGGTTGCGGGCCTTAATGAAATGGTAGAGGCGAGTCACCCCTGGCTGGCAGAGGTCCGCGTGGAGGGAGCGGAGGCGGTCTATCTGCGCGCTGGACAGGGCATCAGGAGGCTCATTGAACTTTCCAGGACGATACAAGATCTCATAGTTGTACGTGGACAACTCGATCCGCCACCGTAAGATCTTGTCGTTCTTAATCTTGCCCCTCTGTGCATTATCGAACATGAAGGCTACTGACCGTTGGTCTGTGAGGAGGGTAAACCTCCTGCCGGCCAAATAGTGCCTCCAATGTCGCACCGCTTCGACTATGGCCTGGGCTTCCTTTTCCACAGAGGGGTGTCGGAGTTCGGAAGCCTGGAGAGTTCTGGAGAAGAAGGCCACGGGTCTGCCCGCTTGGTTCAGGGTGGCCGCCAGAGCAACTTCTGATGCGTCGCTCTCGACCTGGAAGGGGAGGGACTCGTCGATGGTGCGCATCGTAGTCTTTGCGATGTCCGCTTTGATGCGGCTAAAGGCCTGGCAGGCCTGTGTCCATGGCGGGAAGGTCGTGGTCTGAATGAGGGGACGGGCCTTGTCGGCGTAGTTGGGAACCCATTGGGCGTAGTATGAGAAGAAACCCAGGCAGCGTTTGAGGGATTTGAGGGTATTGGGGAGAGGGAGTTCCATTAGGGGGCGCATGTCCCGGAGGACTGGAGAATAGCCAATGTTGTTGCTTTGTTTGAGAAGGGTAGCAAGGATAATCCAGGGAACTACAGGCCGCTGAGCCATACGTCAGAGGTAGGGAAATTACTGGAGAGAATTCTTCGAGACAGGATCTCCTCCCATTTGGAAGCAAATGGACATATTAGTGAGAGGCAGCACGGTTTTGTGAAGAGGAGGTCGTGTCTCACTAACTTGATAGAGTTTTTTGAGGAGGTCACAAAGATGAATGATGCAGGTAGGGCAGTGGATGTTGTCGATATGGACTTCAGTAAGGCCTTTGATAAGGTCCCTCATGGCAGACTGGTACAAAGGTGAAGTCACACGGGATCAGGGGTGAGCTGGCAAGATGGATACAGAACTTCCTTCCTTTCTCCTTCCTTTTCTTTTATTCCTTCCTTGCAATGTTTGCCATAGTAGTTGTGGTCCCCTGCGTTTCGTTCCTCACCGGTTTTCTTCCCTCTGGTTCCAGTTATTATTAACTCTGCCTCCTCCTCCCTTGTGTCTCCTGGTTCCTCTGTTGGGCTTGGTTGAGGCCAATGTTCCCCCCCCCCCCCCCCCTTAACCCCCCCCACCCCTCCTTCCTTTCTGTGTCTTGGCTTTTCTTTCCTGATCTTAGGCTTCCTAGTTGTTAGCTACCACCAGGTCTTGGAACAACTGAGTGAATGGCTCCCACATGAAGAAGCCTTCTTTTGACCCTCGGATGGCAAACTTGATTTTCTCCATTTGGAGAAATTCCGACAGGTCCGTCAGTCAGTCTGCAGCTTTGGGTGGTGCTACTGACCGCCAGCCGTGCCGAGCAGGATTCTCCGGCAGGCGATCAGGGAGGTAAAGGCAAGGGTGTCGGCCATCCTCCCCGTGAAGAAATCTGGCTGCTCTGATACCCTGAAGACTGCCACTTTCGGGTATGGCTCCACCCCCCCACCATGGATTTCATTCTCAGCAGTACTTCTTTGGGAACCTTGCATTTTGGCTCTCCCCAAACAAACGCCATAATCAGTTTGTCCAACGAGTTGAAAAAGGCCTTGGGGATGCAGATCGGGATGGATGTAAATAAGAAGAGGTACCTGGGCAGTACATTCATTTTGATTGTCTGCACCCTCCTCGCCAGGGACAGCGTAGACGCAAAACTACTGGCCAAAATCCTAGCTAAAAGGCTGGGGGACTGTGTGTCAGAGGTGGTTGCAGAGGACCAGACGGGCTTTGTCAAGGGTAGGCAGCTAACTTCGAACATCAGGCGCCTGCTGAATGTGATCATGACCCCATCCGGGGAGAGAACACCTGAGGTGGTCGTCTCCCTGGACACAGAAAAGGCCTTCGGCAGAGTCGAATGGAAATACCTCATCGAGGTACTGGAGTGGTTCGGGCTTGGAACAGGGTTTACCGCACAGGTGAAACACCTGTATAACGTCCTCATGGTGAACGTACGGACAAACAGCACCAGCTCTAAGTACTTCCAGCTGCACAGGGGCTCAAGGCAGGGATGCCCACTATCCCCGCTACTCTTCGCCCTAGCGATCAAACCATTAGCAATTGCGCTCAGGGTGTCAAAGAATTGGAACGGGATCCGGAGAGGAGGCAGAGAGCACAGAGTCTAGCTCTATGCAGATGACCTGCTCCTCTACATCTCAGACCTGCTGAGCAGTATGGAAGGAATCATGGAACTCTTGAAAGAGTTTGGAGCCTTCTCGGGCTACAAACTTAACCTGAGCAAAAGTGAGATCTTCCTAGTGAGCCCACAAGGGGGAGGGGCAGAGCTGGAGAGGCTACCATTTAAACATGCCCGGCGCAAATTCGGCTACTTGGGGATCCAAATCGCCGACGACTGGACAGGGGATCCACAAATGGGGGAAGTTAATCACAGCTTTCAGCACCTCCCAGAACATGGAGGGTGAGACCTCCCCATTCTGGTTATTAGTAATATGCTCATCTATGACAGTGTTCTTCAAACTTTTTTCCTGGGGACCCATTTTTATCAACCGGCCAACCTTCGGGACCCAATCTGGCTGACCTTTGGACCCAATGCGGCCGACCGTTGCGACCCACGCCGGCCGACCTTTGCGACCCACACCGGCTGACCTGAGCGACCCACCATTTTCTCTTACCTTGTTTGCTGCTGATAAAAATGGAGGAAATGGCTTTGGGTCCCTTTGGCCCTCTTACACGCTCCTCCAATGGAACCTGTTGGATGAAGGTGAAGCCTTCCTGTGTCAGAAAGTACGGAGTCTCCATCTGTCCAAAGTTCTGCATTTTTTTCCTGTAAAAGTTTATCAAATAAACCCCCCTCAAACTTGCAAAAAAATAAATTAAATGAATAAAATAAATGAAAAAAATAAAAGTTAAATTAATAAAATAAATGAATAAAATGAATAAACCCCCCCCCCCAACCTGTAAAAGAAATAAAATGAATAAATGAATAAAACCCCCCCGAACTTGAAACAAAAAGCTGCAACCGTTTAAAAAAAGTGGCAGCACTGCGCATGCGTGCCCGATCATCGACGCGCATGCGAATAGTTTTGCGCATGCACGCCGATGATCGTGCGCGCATGCGCAATGCGGCTGAATATTTTTTACATGTTTGCGGCCATTTTAAAGGCCGCTTGAAGCCGGCATTATTAAAAGCCGGCTGCTGCAAGGGGATTTGCGCGATCGGGAGCGCTGCGAAGGGCGGCTCCGCGAACCTCCCGACACCCGCCCGCGACCCACCCGTGGGTCGTGCCGCCGAGTTGCAGATGGCCTGTGATATTTTCTTTTATCGGCCAGTGGGGCCGTGTCCAACCTCCATGGACACAGCCCATCTTCAACCTCACATCCACAGTGTAGTATGGTCGGAGATTACAATCACGGAGTACTATGCCCTCACCAGCCCTGGAAGCATTGATTTTCCCTCTGCAAAGAAGTCGATCTGAGAATAGATGTTATGTACTTGGAAGAAGAAGGGTGGGTGAATCGCCACGGTTCCACCACCCCATCTGCTCCATAAATAGACCGAGATCTTTCACCATGTTGGAGGTCTGTCCTGTTTTAGGGTTCAACCTCTCCATCTGTTTGGTCCTGTGCGCAGTTAAAATCTCCCCCCCTCCCCCACCATAATCAGACGGTGCGTTTCTATGTCGGGGATTTCCGTCTTGGCCTTCTTTATAAATTCTGTTTTGTTCCAATCGGGAGCATACACGTTCACCAGGACTACCGGTGCCCTGTCTAGGACACCGCTGACCATGATGTACCGCTGGGTCCATAACCGTCTTTGTCGCCATGAACCTCGTCTTCTTATTTAGCAAAATGGCTATCCCCATGGCTCTCGGCCTGCAGCAGGCATGTTAGGTCTGACCCACCCAGCCCTTCTTGACCCGCAGTCGGTCCTTCTCCCTCAGGTATGTCTCTTGAAGGAAGACTATGTCGGCTTTCATGTTTCTAAGGTGGGTGAAGACTCTCGATCTTTTCACTGGGCAGTTAAGTCCCCTAATGTTCCAGGTGACGATCCTGGTGGGTTTCTTTTTCCCCCAGCTCCTGTTGGATCAACCATAATTACCTGGTGGACGTGCCCCTGCCCTCCGGGGTTTCCCTTTGTTAGGGGGCCGTCCAAATTGGTCGCAGTCACTGTTCTCCCCATGAGGTTGGGTTCCTGCACTCGGGATTTCCCTTTGTCCAGGGGACATTCAACAGGGCCGCCAACTGTGTGTGCGCCTTGTGGATGAACCCCTGGACTCCGGGATTTTGCTTTGCCCAGGGACCCTCCCAGGTGGTTGCTTCAAGCGCCATTTTGTTCCAAGTCGCCACGTGTGGCGTGCTGTAGCTAGTCTCATGTCCTCCATCTTTCGTCACCTATTTCTCTCTTACGGTACCCCCCTCCCCTCCCCTCCCCTCCCTGTCTTCCTTCTCCCCCCTCTCCTATAGTCCGATCCCCCCGTCTCCTTTATCTGATCCCCCGCCTTCTCCCTTGCTGGGAACACGCCGCGGCTTCTCTCCACCGCATGAATCCCTGTGCTAGCTACCCCGCTGGTGTGGTGGCCACCCTCCTGGGAGTTGTTATACTTCTCCCGTCGCCCATTCTATGGGCTCCCTACCTGTTCTCTCCTCCATCTTACCCTATGCTTATCTACGCTCAGCTCCTCCTTCTCTATTTCACTGCTTTCGTCTTCCAAAACGAGGCCATGCTCTCCCGTGTAAAACGGCAATGGTTTGGCATTGGCTGTACAAGCTATAGGGGGGGAGAAATCTCTTTCCCCCTCCCTCCACTTATGTTAAAACCTTGTGTTGTTAGAGTCAAGTTCTGCGGGCTTCTCATCACTACCCCTGCCGCCACTTTTCCAGCCCGTGCTCTGTGACAAACGTGACACGTCTGCAAGGACCGTGAAAAAGTGCTCTCTGCCTTGGTATGTGACCCAGAGCTTGACTGGGTACTGCATTCCAAACCTTATGCCATTCTTGTACAACGTGGCATTCGCTTTGTTAATTCGGCCCGGCACTTGGCCAGGTCAGCCCCAATGTCCTGGTATATCCGGATCTTGTGGCCTTCCCAGCTGCAGTTATTCGACTGCTTGGCCCAGTGCAAGATTCTCTCCCGGTCTTGGTACCTGTGCATTTTCTCATTTATCGCCCTCAGCTGGTCCCTGGCTTTGGGCTTTGGTCGGAGCGATCAGTATGCTCTGTTCATTTCTGGTGAGCACAGTAAGAATCACTAGCTTTCGGAGCACTGCTCCTTCCTTAAGCTAGTGATTCAAAACAAACCTGTTGGACTTTAACCTGGTATTGTAAGACTTCTTACTGTGCTCACCCCAGTCCAATGCCGGCATCTCCACATCATGATTTCTGGTGAGTTAGGGAAGCTCTCCCTTCCCACCAGATTACCCAGCATTTGGGCCACTTATTTTGTAGGATCCCTACCTTCGGTCCACTCCGGTAGGCCCATGATTTGCAAGTTCTGCCACCTTGACCAATTCTCTTGGTCGGGTTGATTTGTGTTGCAGCCAGCCTCGCCACCTCCTTTTCCAGGGCGACAATCCAGTCGCCCTGTTCCGTTGCGGCTTTTACCAGGTCTTTGATCATCTCCTCCTAGGCCTCCAGTCGTTTTTTGGTTCTGTCCAGAGCCAACCGCATGTGCGGCAGAGCTTCGGCCAATGCGCCCTTCACCGCAGCCAGGATGTCTGACTTTGTCTCGTCTCTATGTTCTCTCAATGCTCATGAGAGGAACGTTCTCCAGCAATCCTCTGTACCTCCTTCCTGGCAAAATCGCAGACCTGCATATACCTTTTTTATAAATTTAGAGCAGCCAATTATTTTTCTTTTTCCAATTAAGGGGCAACTTAGTGTGGCCAATCCACCTAACCAGCATATCTTTGGGTTGTGGGGGTGAAACCCACGCAGACATGAGGAGAATGTGCAAACTCCACACGGACTGTGACACAGGGCCGGGATTCGAACCCGGGTCCTCAGCGCCGCAGTCCGAGTTCTAACCACTGCGCCACATGCCGCCCGACCTGCACATACCTAAACATCTCCCCCTGCCCCAACCCATATTTCGTCCCCAGCTCCTCCAGTTCCCCACACCGGCCCCCCCAAAAACAAATCATTTAATGGCCTAACTCTCCTCTTCTCCCATCTCCGAAAACTCCCATCCCACTTCCCTGGCTCAAATCTATGATTCCCCCGAATCGGCATTTCCTTTGACCCCACCCACAACCTAAAGTGCTGGCGCAATTGCCCCCAGATCTTCAGCGTCTCCACAACCACCGGATTCCCTGAATATTTTCCCGGGGCCATCTGTTGCGGCGCTGTTGCCAACGCCCTCAGCCCGACCCTCTGCACAGACTCTCCTCCATCCTGACCCACTGGGAGGGACCCCCTCTAACCCAGCTCCTCACCTTCTCAGCATTCGCCATCCAGTAATAATACAGTAAATTCGGGAGACCCAACCCCCCTGCCTGCCGTCCTCTCTGCAACACCATCTTCCTAATCCTATCCACCTCCCTCCCCATATAAACAAGGTAATCATCTTTTCAACCTCCATGAAACACATTCATTTTAGTTGCCTGTACCTGACCATGGTAGGTTCTTTACCCAGAGAGTAGTGGGGGCATGGAATGCACTGCCTGTGAAAGTAGTTGAGTCGGAAACATTAGGGACCTTCAAGTGGCTATTGGATAGGTACATGGATTACGGTAGAATGATGGGGTGTAGATGAATTTGTTCTTAATCTAGGACAAAGATTCGGCACAACATCGTGGGCCGAAGGGCCTGCTCTGTGCTGTATTTTTCTATGTTCTATCCAGCGACAAAGGAAGACCATCCCACCTTACCAAGTCTGCCTTCGCCCTCCCCACCAACCTGGAAATGTTATACCTACGGAGCCCCCCCCCCCAATCCCGTACCACCTGCATCCCCAGATATCTAAAGTGAGACCCCGCTCTACGGAATGGTAGCCCTCTCACCCCTGCCCGAGACACACACCACAAAATATTCACTTTAACTCAATTTAGTTTAGATCCCGAAAAAGACCCAAACACTCGAAGCAGGTCCAATATGCCACCCACTGATACACTCGGTTCTGATACATACAACAGCAAGTCATCCGCAGACAAAGCGACTCTTTTTTCCAACCCCCCTCACCATCCCCCTCCACACCTCCAAACTCCGATGGCCAAAGGCTCAATTGCAACAGCAAACAACTAGGGGGACATAGGGCATCCCTGCCTGGTCCCTCGGTGCAGAGCAAAATACCCCAAATTCATGTTACTCGTGCGGACACTCGCCCTCGACTCCCTGTACAGCAGTCTTACCCACTCTACAAATCACGGACCAATCCCAAACGCTCCAAAACCGCCATCAAATATCCCCACTCTACCCAGTCAAAAGCCTTTTCAGCGTCCAATGCCACCACTATCGCTGTCTGCCTTGCCTCCGCCGGCACCATAACTACATTCAATATACTCCTAATGTTCGAAAAGAGCTGCCTCCCCTTCACAAATGCCGTCTAATCTTCTCCTATCACCCAACCTTGGGTATTCCAAACCACCCAGGAATTCCTGCATTCCCTTATCCTCTCCCGGTGGTTCCGACCTATACAACCTCTCATAAAACTCCTCAAACACCCTATTAATCTGGTCTGGAGCCACCATCAACTTCCCTGCCGTATCCCGCACCTGAACAATTCCCTCGCCGCTGCCTCCCTCTGAAGTTGGCCTGCAAGCATGCGCCCTGCCTTCTCTCCATACTTGTAGATTGCTCCCCTCATCCGCCTTAGTTTGCGTACCTTGTGGGCAGCCGATCAAAGCTCGCCTGCAATTCCTTCCTCTTTTCCAACAGTGCTGGATCCCCATCTTCCGCATACCTCCAGTCTACCTCCAACATCTCATCTATTACCCTTTGCCGCTCCACCCTCTCCTTATCCACCTTTGCCTTAAACAAAATTACCTCCCGCCTTCAAATCTTCCCATTCCACCGCCTGCAAACCCCCCCCCCCCCCCCCCCGTACAATTGAACGCCACGTACTCCTCAATTACTTGCCCAAACTCATCACAAAATCCTCCATCCCCCAACAGCCTCACATCTAATCTCCACCCCGGGCCTCTGCACTGCCCCCTTCTCCAACACCATATCCACCCAATGCGGTGCATGATCCGATATCGGAATGGCCGAATATTCCGACCCCGACCAACAGCACCTTCACCACCACAGAAAGAAATCTATCCGCGAATAGACCTTATTAACTGAAGAGAAAAAAGAAAACTCCCATACCCAGGGTGCAGAAACCTTGCAAATATCCACTCTTCCCATTTCCGCCATTAGTCCAGCCAATGCCTTCGCCTCCCCCCCTCCCCCCCCCCCCCTCAACTGACGGGACAAGCGACCACGGCTGTACCTGTCCAATCTTCGTTCCTGCACCAAGTTCCAATCTTCACCCACTATCAACTCATGTGAATCCAAATCGCAATGGCCCCACACAACTTCTTTACAAACCCTACATCATCCCAGTTGGGACCATACATGCTTAGCAGTGCCACCAACCTCCCTCCAATGCCCTGTCACTATCACATACCTACTTCTTGATCCGCCACCACTTTCTCCGTCTGGAACCATATCCTTTTTCTAACCTGACCCCAAACCCTCGCGCCCTGCCATTGAAACCCGAGTAAAACACCTGACTAACCTAGCCCTTACTAAGCCTCACCTGATCCTTCATCATCAAGTGAGTCTCCGGCAGCATTGCTACAAACTTTTCAGGTGTGCCAGCACCCTCGACCTCTTCACTGGGCCTCCCAACCCCCTCACGTTCCATGTTTTTGTGGTGGGGAAGGCGCTGTTGGCCAGGGTAGAAATATCCACCATCATCATAACCCCTGGCACTGCCCCATGTGCTTGACCCGCCCCTATCTATTGTTAACATCGAAGCCCCTCCTCCCTCCCAGAATCCCCCCTACACTTCCTCTCGAAAAAAATCTCACCCAGTATCGATCCCCCCCCACCTTTTCACACCTCCTAGACCCATTGATACCTGCTCATCAGGCTCCAATGTCCGCAGCCCCTCCCCCACCACACTTCCGTTCACAAGCTGACTTAGGTCTGCTACTGCGGGAGCCCCTATCCAGAATGTGAACAGCAGCACCAGCCCACTGCACCTCCCTCTTCTGCTTTACCAGTTTAAAACCGTGTGGTACTTGGCAGCTTGTTCAGCTTTGGCTTAAGCCTCAGCGACCGATGTGCTCGGCCCAGTTCAAACGAGAGGGTTCCTCTCCCTCCCCCATCAGTTCTGCCAACATCTTGGCAAAGTACTCTGTCGGCCTCGAGCCCTCCACCCCCTTGGGTAGGGCCACAATCCTCAAATTTGCTGCCTCGAGTGGTTCTCCAAATCCTCCAGCTTTGCTCGCGGCCTCTTGTTGGCCTCGACCACATTCGCAGCTCATTCCCTCATCGAAGTGAGCCGGTCACTGTACTGCGACATGGCCTCCTCCACTCCCTTCATCTTCTCACTCTGCTCCCTCACCTCGGCCGGTGTCTTCGCCACAGCCAATCTCACCGGGGCAATTGCTTCCTCCACCAAAGCCTTCAATGCCACCACCATCTCCTTTCTCAGCACCTCCATATATTTTGCAATCTGCTTCTCCAACTCTAAGGACATCACCTCAGCCATCATCTCTGCCGTAAGTAGTGCAGTTCCACCCAGCAGTCCAGCCTCCGCCATCTTGCCAGCTCCTGGGCTGGTCTTCTCACTCAACTTCTCCCTTCTTTACAACTGTTTTCCTTTGAATTTTTGACATTCATTGCCTTCTTCATACCTTCCTACCCCCAATCACTCACAAATTGCCCACAGGACCGGGAATTAAAAGTCCTAAAAGCACGTCTCAACAGGAGCCACCCAACTTGCGACTTCCCCTCTCCATGCTGCCACCGGAAGTCCTATATAATAGTTGATAATTAACGTATAATCTACACTCATCTACTACTAATCTCTACACTATTATAAACTATGATCTGCTCTCACTCACACTATCTTTCCTTCAGTCTGTATTCTAGCTATCTCCTGCCTTCTCTCCCCCGCCCCGGAAATAATTACGCATCATCTGTGCAAATTGATTCCAATCTTCCAGTCCGGCATCAAACACGTCCAAATGTCTGAAAAGAGGCACGCTAAAGAACGTTTCCAACCTGTATCCCATAGAGATTGCAAGGTGGTTTAGCAGCGCGATAGCTGTCCAGTTTTTATACTTATCACAAGTTTTGTAAAGGCCACGCAGAATCCATACTGAATTTGTTGAAACAAAAACATACTTTATTTTACAACTATTATTACATACAGTTCCAGTAGTTCCCTACTGGGTCTTTCGTCGATGCCATACTGGCCGATCTATTTATACATAGCCAGACATGGTTAAAGGTCCCCAGCCCCCTTATTGAGGGAGTTTGTATTATGCAAGATCCAGGGGATAGTTAATCATCCCTACCCCATGGGACCCATGAAGGTTATAACAACTGTACTTATAGATTTAATCAGTATTGAAGTGACTTGAAGTGTGGTTCCTACAGCTTTACATCTGACATCTGCATCCCATTCCTGTGAATCTGTTAACTAATTAAATGCAAACCAATTTTAAGTATATGTTTACTGAGTCTTTGACACATGTATACATTAAAGTTCAGACCAGACCTGAAAAATTCCATTCATCAATAAGCCTGGGGCTGAAAACAAAGCAGTTTAACAATTTATAGAAAATATCAGCATGTTTTCCCTCCACCTCAAGCTTTTCATTTTGTCCTTCTTAGTTTTTCTGCAGCATGTACTCCTTTGTAGTCTGTCCAACTCTTCTTTTCCCAAGCAATAAACCTGCTTTCCACACCAAAGCTCTTTTCCAATATCACATGACAAACAATTCAGCAGTGGCCTGTAAATATTGTGAGCAGTCAGTATTCTCACTTTTTTTCTTTGGTTTCTGCCTTCCTGAAGTTGCTGGCTGTTCCTGGGGTACAATTTTTCAAGCATAAATAGTCCTCCAGTACCTCAGGTCATATGCTGCTTTGAACAGATGTGCAAACATAAAGGCTGAGAAATTTGATCACACTGAGCCTCTTTTGCAAGCATAATACAGACATCTAATGATCCAGTATATTGCAGTCTGTTAAGATCACAAAGACGCTCTGCAACAGGAGGAACATATCCCCAAAGAGAAAGAGTGAAACAGGACAAGACCCCAGGGTTCAAGATGCCAAAGATTGCAATTAGGCAGAACAATGACAAAACTCTTAGCTTTAGAGTCACAGCTATTAGAGGGTGTTATTTTAAATGCACATAATCAAACGCATGCTCAGATATGCAGACTTCATTGCCAACCTTGATTCAGTTGCAGAGATGTTATTGAGAGTCGTATTTCAAACTGGTCCATGAGTATGATAATATCTTTGTTTTGATAAGAAGTATATTAGAATCTTGAGGCAGTATGTTTGTGGACAACTCTATAACATCGGCGGCAGCACAATGGTTATCACTGTTGCTTCACAGTGGCAGGGACCCGGGTTTGATTCCTGCCTTGGGTCACTGTCTGTGCGGAGTCTGCACATTCTCCCTGTATCCCCTGTGGGTTTTCTCCGGGTGCTCCGGTTTCCTCCCACAAGTCCCGAAAGATGTGCTGTTAGGTAATTTGGACATTCTGAATTCTCCCTCTGTGTACCCGAACAGTAACTTCATTGCAGTGTTAATGTAAGCCTACTTGTGACAATAAAGATTATTGTTATTATTAAGCAGCACTGGACTTGCTGGCCCTGATTTTAGTCACTTCATAAGAGGACAAAAGTGCAGTTCGATGTTTTGAGTTTCATCTTCATCCACACATTTATTAGGCAAGATCAGGCATGCCACAAGATTGTAAACAGAAAATGTTGGAAATACTCATCAGATTAGGCAGCATCTGTGGAGAGAGAAATAGAGTCAATATTTCAGGTGACCGTTTCAAATCAAGAATAAATTATTAGAAAAGTAGATGCACTCCAATATTATGCTTTTCAAAAAGATCTTGGATGTTAGGGGGATGATAGGGGCCTCACGGTAGCATGGTGGTTAGCATCAATGCTTCACAGCTCCAGGGTCCCAGGTTCGATTCCCGGCTGGGTCACTGTCTGTGTGGAGTCTGCACGTCCTCCCCGTGTGTGTGTGGGTTTCCTCCGGGTGATCCGGTTTCCTCCCACAGTCCAAAGATGTGCGGGTTAGGTGGATTGGCCATGCTAAATTGCCCGTAGTGTAAGGTTAATGGGGGGGATTGTTGGGTTACGGGTATACGGGTTACGTGGGTTTAAGTAGGGTGATCATTGCTCGGCACAACATCGAGGGCCGAAGGGCCTGTTCTGTGCTGTACTGTTCTATGTTCTATGTTCTATGTTGTAGTTCTGAAAGTACAGCTTTCCCCATGAAGGCTAATGTAAACGAAAGAAAATAACCATTTTGTCAGCCAGGAAACAATAACTTATCATTTGTTTCCAATTAATTTACTATTATATATCAGTCACTGAAAGTTTCTCAATTAAACAGTTTGGAAGGGTCATCTGAGTTCAAAGGCAATTGCAGTTATTTAATTGTCATACACTAATTATTTGTCACTGATATTTCAAAAAGAAATAGACTTGCATTTATACAACACTTTTCATAACCACACAATATCCCAACATGCCTTACAGACACTGAAGAACTTTTTGAAGTGTAGTCACTGTTGTAATGTGGGAAAACACAGCAGCCAATTTTCACACAGAAAGCTCCTACAAACAGCAATGTGATAATGACTAGATAACCTGTTTTTGCAGTCTTGATTAGGGGATAAACCATGGGGTAATTTTGAGCCCAAGTTCGCGGTCCACAGGATCGCTGATGCATTGGAAAATCCAGACAGAATTTGGTGATGGCAACGCTACCTCTGTTGGTGTGGGGGCGGGGCAGAAGAGAGACGATCATCAGTTTTGATCAGAGCACTCTTTAAAGATGGTGCCCCTAAATCCTGGAGCTGGCCTTGCTGCTTCTATTGGGCCCCACCCCACCGGAATGATGGCATAAACCACGCCCACTCATTTTTTTTTATTCAGGGAAGCTGAAAGTCTGGAGTGAAAACTGGGCTGTGGAGCTGCACACTAGTTCTCAGTCTGGAAAATGTGGTGAGATTCCGCCCTTTGGCCAGGACACCAAGGATAACTCTCCCCCCCCCCCCCCCCCCCCCCCCACCATCCCAATCTTCTTCAAAATACTGCCATGGAATCGCTTACATCCACCTAAGGAGGCAGATGAGGCCTTGGTCTAACATCAGATCTGAAAGATAACACCTCCAATAGCACAGCACTCGTTCAGGACTACCTTAATTTTAGTGCTTAAGTCTTGGAGTGGGACTTGAACCGATAAAGTTCAAGAGGTGAATGCAGCTGACTGAGACACGGCTGATGCTTAAATGCATGATTTTGATTTTGAAAGTTAACCTGTCTTGTATTAAATTTTTGCGATCTAATCATGTAACATACCACACCTGATGAATAATGTTTATATTAACACAGGAAAAGAAAAAGCAGATTCTCATCAAATCAGATTATATTCTGATCCATTCCAGGGTGGACTGAATCCTTTCCTGTTGAATTTATATTCACTACATCCTTCAGCTAGTTTCAGTGGATGTTGCTATCCTTCAAACTAATAAAAGAACAAACAATGCCAATAATCTGAGCAATCATCAGCAACTCCTTAGAAACATTTCCTCTTTCAGGAATTTATACCACCAATTCAAAGTGCCAAATTGCTTGTGAGCTATAAAACAGGACCCCTGTCTTTCAATGGTACTCAAGTCTAACTTCCACAATAAGCAAGACTTTCGAGACTGAATACATCAATTTACTGCATTGCGCCTCAGTGCAATTCTTTGATGGTTCAACTAAGATTTTGAGATGTGAGTAATTCTGCTATTACTTGGATATCATGGACAAAGTGATAAAGCTGTTAATTATAAATTCAAGGAAATAAATATGTGCAATATTTGTATTTAAAAAAAGAAAGGTAATCCTCTGGTAATTTGTCGATCAGTCCAATGATCTGCCTTATCTAAAATAAGTTTATCTGTGAGTCATTGTATTTTCTTTTTTTATGTATGTTTTTATTGAGTTTTTGGTTTACAGAGCAGATATATAAACATGAACATACATTAGGAGAGGAAACTTAAAAAAACAAAGAGAGAAAGCAAAATAAAAATAAAAGTAAAACTAAAACTATTTACACATAAATAGGGATCACCTATTTACATACATACATCACAGTTCCCTTCTTTTTCCTCCCTGCAGTATTAGCAGTGGCAGTTGTGGTCCCCTGCGTAGCTTCTCCCACCTCTTTTCTCTTTGACTTCTCCTCCTCCCCTCTTTGTTTCAGGTTTTTGCACTTTCCCCCCACCCCTCCCTTGTGTGTCATGTTTCTCTTGTTGGGCTTGGTTGAGTTCCATGTTTCCCTAACTCCCCCCTCTCCACCCCTCCCCCGGTCCTCCTTACTATGTCGTGGCTATCCCTCCTGTTGCCTAGTTGTTCTACAAATATTGTCTTGGAACAACCAAATGATTGACTCCCACATTTTGTGGAAGCACTCTTCCAATTCTTGGATGGAGGAAATCCGACAGGTCGGACAGCCAGCCTGCAGCTTTGGATGGTGCTGCTGACCGCCAGCTGAGCAGGATTCTCCAGCGGACGATTAGGGAGGCAAAGGCATCAGCCCTCCTCCCCATGAATAGATCTGGCTGCTCTGATACCCCGAAGACTACCACTCTCGGGCATAGCTCCACCCTCACCCCCACCACTTTGGACATTGCCTCGAGGAAGGCTGTCCAGAACCCAGCAAGTCTGGGGCAAGACCAGAACATATGGACGTGGTTGGCCGAGCCTCCTTGGCACAGTTCGCATCTGTCTTCCACCTCCTGGAAGAACTTGCTCATTCGGGTTCTGGTTAAGTGGGCTCTGTGTACCAAGTTTAGCTGCATTAGGCTTAGCCTTGTGCATGTGGATGTGGAGTTGACCCTGTGCAGTGCTTTGCTCCAGAGACTGCATCCTATTTCAAACCCCAAGTCCTCTTCCTACTTCTCCCTCATCTCATCCAGTTGTATGTTAGCTCCCCTTTGCTGTTGCCCGTACATGTCCCCACAGTTCCCTTTCCTTAAGATGTCCACGTCTAACAGGTCCTCCAGGAGTGATTGTCGTGGGTACACCCTTGTGTCCCTTTGTTGGAAATTTTTGATTTGTAAATACCTGAGTTCGTTGCCCCTGACAGTTGGAATCTTTCCGTCAGTTCTTCGAGCATTGTTAGCCTGTTGTTATTGCAAAAGTCCCGAGCTGTCAGCGTCCCCCCTTCCTGTCTCCATCTTTTAAAGGTGGGGTCCAGAGTCGTCGGCGTGAACCTGTGGTTATTGCAGATAGGGGCCTTGTCGGACATTTCAGTTAGTCCGAAATGCTGTTGTAGTTGGTTCCATGACCGATGTGTTTATACCACCCCTGGGCTCGTTGAATATTTATTAGGTGGGGATGGGAGCAAGCCGTGGATAGGGCCCAGAGGGAGGTCCCTCTGCAGGAGCCCTCCACCATAAGCACCCACTTGGCTTCTGGCTCCTTTATCCACCCTTTTATTCTCTCCGCTGTCGCTGCCCAGTGGTAGTAATGCAGGTTTGGGAGGGCTAGGGCCCCATGGATCCCGGTCTCTGCAGTACTCTCTTTGGGATTCTTACATTCTTCCCGCCCCACACAAATGCCATATCAGTTTGTCCAGTGAGTTGAAGACTTTGGGGATGTAGATCGTGACAGATCTAAACAGAAAGAGGAACCTGGGCAGAATGTTCTTTTTGATCGTTTGCACCCTCCCTGCCAGGGAGAGTTGAAGTGTGTTCCGTCTCTGCAGGTCCTTTTTTACTTCCTCCATCAGGCTGGTAAGATTCCACTTGTGGATCCCTGTCCTGTTGTGAGCGATTTGGATACCCAGGTAGCGGAATTTGTGTCGGGCCTCAGCATTGTGTTTTCCATACAAGTAAAATTTTGTAAATTCACAAATTTTCCCATTTCTTTAGAGTGAAAGTACTGGATTTCCTCTAGTTCCATCTAGTTTTTCTTCAGCTTTTAATTTTTCTGTTATTTAAGCATTTTCCTTTTGATAATGGGTCTATTTTTTCACTTTTGTGAAATGATTAATTCCTGTATGACCAAATACTTGGAGATTATGTTCATCGTGATCAATAATAGGGTTAAGGAATCAGTGGCTGTGTTTTCATTTTATAGATAAAAGGTTGACCTGTGTTAACAGTGGTGCAATCCAAGCAGAAACATAATGGGCAGGATTCGCCATTTCTGAGACTAATAGCTGGATTCTCTGATTTTGAGACGAAGTGTTGATGTCGGCGTAGAAATAGGGGCGTTTTACAACAGAACGAATGGCACAACAGCACTGATTCAGTTCTATGCAAAACGGTGCCGGATTAGCCGGGTCCATGATTGGCACTCATGAGGCTCACACGCCGCAGCCGCACTTAAATGATCCATTCCCCCACACACACATTCCCAGCCAACATGATGGCTGGAAGGAGAGCGACGCTGAGCTGGACACCCTCATGGACACTCTGTACCCGGCCCAGGAGGAAGGCCGCCAGGCACGGCCATTTGCCATGCCTGGGCGTAGGTGGCAGAGGTGATCAGCGCCATGGGCAACATTGCCCGGACTGGCATGCAGTGCAGGAAGAAACTCCACAACCTCCTCAGAGCGGCCAGGGTCAGTTGGCTGCTCCGTGCCCCTAGCACTAATCCCCCCACACACACACAATCTGTAACCCGGGGGACAGCCGAACCCTCACCTTGCCCCACATACCAGCGCCCATACCAACCACCATGGTCAGGTGCCCTGGCCACTGAGGCCACCATCGACCCAACCCCTGGGCTGCATGCGCGGACCATCCAACGGTTGTGCTGTTTGTGTCCCCCCCCCCCCCCCCTCCCAACCCCCTGCCCCCAGGAGGCGGCGGCGCACAATCGCCGGGAGTGAGAGAAGCTGGAAAGGGACCACCAGAACAGTGGCCCCTCACCATGCCCGAGCAGAGGGAACTGGACGTGGTCGGCTGCCCAGAGGAAAGGGAGGTCGCTGAGGCACAGTTCAGCGGGGGGCGAGGAGGTGAGACACTACTTTGTTGCGGATCCCCATGACACGTGTGGCCCCCCTCACTCCCCCAACCTCTCCTTAACTCGCATTCCCCCCCCCCCCCCCCCCCCCCCCCCGGCCTGCTGTCTAATCATATCTGTCGTCTGGTGTCTTACAGGACCTGCCGGAGATGGGGCTGGTCCATCCGAAACACTGCGCCCACAGCCAGTGCCAGAGCCAGTGCCCCCCAGACAGCCGAGCACTGATGGAGAGAGCAGCCTGAACAACAGCATCCTGCCCGAGACAGGACACTCCGGAGCTTGGGTTGGAGGAGGACACGGACTTTCCGTCACAGCTGCCGCCTACACTTCCACCATCCCAGAGACTATCATCTCGATTGGGCACATTAGTGAAGAGACTCCTGGAACACTATCTGGTGTGCACCATACATCGCTTCTGGTACAGCAGGTGAAGGTAGGAGCAGCCTAGGGACCGGACGATCGGAAGGCAGGCCAGCTCCAGAAACCAGCTGTTGTCCTGACGGATCCCAGCCACAGTGCAGATGCAGTCAGAGACCCAGGGACTACAAGAGAGGCTGGCAGCGGGCACCCAGCACCTCCAGGCGTAGGTGGAGGAGCCCATCCGCGTGCAGGAGCAGGGGGTGGTGCTGGTCATGCGTGCCACCCAGGCCGACATCGTACGGGTGGCGTCCATGGCCGAGGCATTGGGGGCGACAGTTTTGGCTATGGATTGGCGTGTTCAAAACCTGAGGCATTCTGTGCATGTGGTGGCCGAGGCAAGGCAACCATGTGCCACAGCCACCTGGACATTGCAGCGGTGCTCCTGAGCATGGCCCAGTTTCAGCAGACCATGGTTGGGAAATTCGGCAGCATTGCCAAGGTGTTGGCCGACAGGACACAGACACAGACGGAGTTGGTCTAGTCCTAGAGGGAGATGGCGCAGTCACTGGCTGATGTGACACAGACCCAGACGGTGGTGGCACAGTCGCAGCATGATGTGGCGCAGTCCCAGACGGAGATGGCCCATTCTGTGTGCTCTATAGCCGTGTGCTTGTGGACCCTGGTTGAGATGGCAGCGGGTCTCCAGGACTGGCGGCGCCAGGTGGCGGGGAGCCTCAGGGGTTAGGTCCACTAGCACCCCTGTTCCAAGGAATATTCCGGGTGCCAAAGGGCACCCCGAGGGAGAATGAGGTGATGAGGCTCGTGCCGGTGACCCCCGCAGGAGAGGTGCCAGAACACCGTAGCATCTCAGACTTCCCCTCCACCCCCAGTCCCTGGTGCATCTGGTGGGAAGGGCAGCACCACGCCACCTGGGACACCCAAACAGCCCCATAAACACCCGCCAATGGGGACCAAGGCCACAGGGAAAGAATCACAGCAGGCCGCCTCCACTCCTGTTTACCGTCTGGGGAACCATCTGGACGTAGCGTTAGGACATGTAAGGCCAGAAAGTTAGACACCAGTTAAGTTGGCACGTATGCAGGGCACAGTTTAGTTATGGGGGCTAGGGCGCAAATCTGTAAATATTTGTTCACATTAAACATCTGTTACACTGTTACAACGTGTCTCGGTGCTCTGACAGATGAGTGAGGGGTGGGCTGGTCTGGGCTGGCAACAGTTGGGGGGAATGGGCGGACGTTGTGCGTGGCCTGGCCCCCTGCAACCCCGACCGTCCCCACCACCATCACCCCAAGTATTCGATGGGACCCTGTGATGGAATGACCAGCTCGCATGCAGGGGTTATCCAGGTGGACAGTGGAAAGTGCTACCATGGGCAGGTGTCAGACATTGTCAGACAATGTGGAGCACAAAAGCTCATCGCAGAGCGGGTTTTCATCGTCCTCCATGGACCAAACCCAGCATTACTGCCAACCCAGGGTCCCCACCCCATAGTGCGGCAGGTATTTATCATGGAGGGACTTGCAGGCGAGTGTGTGGAGGGGGGGGGGGGTGGAGGAGTGGTGTGGGGTTAGGATGCGGTGTCCGTGCCTCTGGCCAGTCCCCACCCCCCCTAGTTGGTGTACCCTGGAGGCGATAAGAGCATCCTGTGCACTTTGACCCTGGCGCACATGTTGTGTGGCCTCCCGTGCCTGCCTGGGCCCCATGTCCTGCCCATCGTCCCCCTTCCACACATCCTCCTCACTGGACGAGGCCTGTGTTCATCCTCCTCCAGCTCGTCACCGCTCTGCTGAGCGATGTTGTGGAGGACATAGCAGGCTGCTACGATGCGAACGACCCTCTCAGGATCATACTAGAGGGCCCCTCCAAGGCAGTCCAGGCACCTGAACTGCATCTTCAGGAGGCCGAAGCACCGTTTGATCACACGCCTGGTTGCTGGTTGGGTGTCGTTGTAGCAGGTCTCCGCGTCGGCCTAGAGAGCTGCTGGCGGAGTGGAAAAAGCTGCAAATGGACTTTAACCTGCAATCATCCAGGAAAGCAGTGCACCAACTCCGCCAGACGCGGGGGACCTTCTATGAACACGGGGACAAGGCTGGTCACCTACTGGTTCATCAGCTGAGAAAACAGGCAGCCATGAGCGAAATAGCGCAGGTAAAGAACATCAGAGACAGACTGGTAGCAGAACGGAAGATGTCAATCAGGCATTCGAAACCGTCTACCGAGGACTGTACACCTCCGAGCCCCCTGACATGGACGCGGGGATGAAACTGTTCCTTGACGGCCTGGAACTGGGGCTGTGTGTGGTGTGTGTGTGTATGTGGGGCTGGAAGCACCGATAGACCTGGGAGAAATCATGGAGAGCATCAGCTCCATGCAGGCGGGGAAGGTGCCGGGATCCAACAGGTTCTCGGCGGAATTCTATAAAAAATTTGCGCCAGCCCTGGCCCCACACCTAAGGGATATGTTCACGGACTCGCTGGCAAGGGGCACTTTTCATCCTATGGATGAAATGAAATGAAGCTGGCGCAGGCCACAATCTCACTGAAACCCAAGAAAGATAAAGACCCGACGGAATGCAAATCATATAGACCCATTTCACTGCTGAATGTAGACGCAAAAATATTCGCAAAGGTCTTGGCAAAAAGGCTGGAAAGCTGCGTACCAGAGATGGTCGCAGTGGACCAAATGGGCTTCGTCAAAGATAGGCAACTCACTGTGAACATCAGGCGGCTGCTGAATGTAATAATGATGTGGAGATGCCAGCGTTGGACTGGGGTGAGCACACTAAGAAGTCTTACATCACCAGGTTAAAGTCCAACAGGTTTGTTTCGAATTGTTTCGGAGCCGAAAGCTAGTGATTCGAAACAAACCGAATGTAATAATGACACCCTCCGGAGAGAGAACATCAGAAGTGATCGTCTCCCTGGATGCAGAAAAGACCTTTGACAGAGTCGAATGGAAGTACCTCCTCGAGGTACTGGAACGGTTTGGGCTAGGAGCGGGATTCACTGCCTGGTTGAGACTCCTGTACAATGCTCCCAAGGCGAACGTTCGAACCAACACCACCAGCTCTGAATACTTCCAGCTACAAAGAGGCACAAGGCACGATGCCCGCTGTCCCTGCTCTTGTTCAAGCTGGCAGTTGAACCCCTGGTTGCAGGGGTGAGGGTGAAGCCATGCCCAAATGTGACAATCTTCAGGATATCAGAGCAGCCAGAGCTACACATGGGAAAGAGGGCCTACGCCCTAGTTCTCACTTCCCCAATCGCATGCCGAAGAATCCTGCTCGGCTGGCGATCCGGAGCACCACCCACAGCTGCAGACTGGCTTGCTGACCTTATGGAATTTCTCCACCTGGGAAGATTAAGTATGCCATCCAAGGGTCGGAGGAAGGCTTCCTAAACGCATGGGGGCAGTTTGTCGACCTGATCAAGAACCTGTTTCAGGCCAGCAACAACGAATAAGGTGGGGAAACGGGAAAGATAGAAAGGAAAGGGAGAGGAAAAAGAATAATAAAGATAGGGTGGGAACCATAGGAAGAACGTGCAACCTGGCCGGGGGGGGGGGGGGGGGGGGGGGGAGACACAAAAGGGGACAACGTGGGAGGGAGGAGGCAACCACCACCCCCCCCCCCCACACCCCCACCACCCCACCCCCACTTGCTATGGTAGGAATAAGGCTAGCATAATGCTATAACCTTGACATCCTGTCTGAAGTGCAACATTGACTCTCAACATATCCATCAAACCAAAAGCACCAATCGATAAAAGCAAGAGAATGTTAAATTGTATTGCCTGAAAAATGCAAGTTAGAGTAAACTGTGGCCAAACTTTATTCTGCTATGGCTAAACAATGTGAAATTCCGGTTCCTGAGACATAGGGTAGCCTTTGGCTGGGAGAGGAAGTGCAGAAAGGAGCCACAAAGCTGATTCCTAGGTGCCTAAGAGCTAAACATTCTGAGGGAAAAACAAGAAGTTTTCAGTTATACAAACTTTTCATGACCACCAGACATCTCTGCCAATGAATTATTTCTGAAGTTTATTCACTGCTGTTACTTAGGAAACATGACAATCAATATGCACACAACAAACTCCCGCAAACAACAATGTGGTAATGGCCAGATATTGTGTTCGTGTGATGCCGATTGAGAGATAAATATTTGTCAGGAAAGCAGGGATAACACTTGTGCTCTTCTTTGAAATAGTGCCATGGGATCTTTCACATGCACCCAAGCAGGCAGATGTGGCTTCACTTTAACATCACATTTGAAAGATGGCACTGCTGGCCATCGGTCATGCTCTGGAGTGGGACTTGAACTATGAACCTTTCAAACTTGTGGTCCAGAGATGAGAGTTCTATCAACTGAGATATGGCTGACATACAAAAGACTAAAAAGTTTGCAAAAAAGTTGTCTGAGAGGTCATCTATAAGGATATACAAAATAGTTAAGGATAAGGATATATAAAATAGTTAAGGGAATGTGAGAGTTCAACCAATGGACACAGGTTCGAACTTGCAACGGTTAGCTGTCAAAAATTCTTCACATAGAGCATTGGCAGCACGGACAGGATTCTGGGCAAAAATAGAAGACACTTGTATTTTTTAAGTAACTGTAGATGGGTGAATTAGAATGGGCTTAATTCCATTCCTCAGCTGTAAATAAGAACAGCAACTCATATTTATAAAGGGCCTTTCACATAATGAAATATCCAAAGAGCATTATAAGGACATCCCAGGAGCATTATAAGACAAAGTGTGACACTGAGCCACAAAAAAGGTGTGAAGGTCAGATGACCAAAGGCTTGGTCAGAGAGGCAAGTTTTAAGCCTTAAAGGAGGAAAGTGAGGAAGAGAGGTATATGAGGGAATTTCAGAGCTTGTGGCCTAGGCAATCCATGGCCACTAATGGCGTACAATTATGATTCGGAATGGTCAAGGGGCCATAATTAGAGGAGCACATATACCTTGGAGGGTTGCGATGTTAGACGAGATTACAGAGATGGGGAAGGGGAAGGTGATTGGAAAACAAGGGTGAGAATTTTAAAGTCAAGATGTTATTTGACCGGAAGCCAGATTAGGCCAACAGGCTCAGGGGTGATAGGGAAACAGGACTTGCTATGAGTCCTACAGGAGGCATAGGCAGCAGTGGTTTGGATGACCCAAAGTATACAGAGTAGAATATGAGAATTCAGTAAGGGATGCATTGGAATATTCAAGATGTAATAAAGGCATGGATGAGGGTTTCAGCAGTTGAGCTGAGGCAGGATGAAGTTGAAAAATGTTACAGAGGTGGAAAATGGAGGGCTTAGAGATGGCATGAATAGGAGATCGGAAGCTTGTCTCAGAATGAAATGCGACACCAAAGTTGCAAATAGACTCATGTAAACTCAGACTATTGCCAAGGAGGGGGATGGAATAGGTCACTAACTAACGGAGTTTGGAGCCAGGACCGAAAACAATGGTTTCAGTATTCCCAATGTTGAATTCTGGAATATTTTGTAATCTGATTCACCACAGCTCAACTAATTGATATTTTATATATGATGCCATTCAATACTGCATAATTTAGAATATTTATTTATCTGTAATATATTAGCATGAATTCAGCAATGCCTCATTCCCACTTGAAGGCAGCACAATTGGACACAGTTAAAGCACAAATTTCACCATACACTCACCAGCAAGTGAGGATTCCAATTATATCATGATTTTCACCATACATTCCCCCCTTGGAAAACTCTGAAAATAAAAGGTTTAATGTATTTAATTAATGCATTTTATTATTCCAGCAGAAAAGGGTTTCACATGGCACAAAAATTATAATTTCTTGGGTTCTTTTTGGATGAAACAATTTTTAAAATATTCAGATGTGACAGAATTAAGGACTAACCTGGTGTAGACTACTCAAGATTAATTTGCTTCTAGCACAAACTCCATTTAAACATCATTATAGCACCACATTTCTGTTAAAAGTAAGCTAATTCTTACCATAATCAATATTTTCCTTGGTAACAGAGCTGGAGTATAGAGCTTTTATAAGCAGGGTCAAATGTGTGAAACCTCCTTCCTAATACCATTTGTTTTTCAAGGCTTTGTACTGTATATTTGTTTGTTCAGTGATTGTTAATTAGACTGCTAGCTGAGTCCTACATTGTGATGGAAACTGAGACAAACTCTGAATTATAGACAGAGAAAGAATTCACAGTGCAGAAGGAGGCCATTTGGCCCTTAGAAAGAGCACCCTACCTAAACCTACACCACGACCCTATCCCCGTAATCCAGTAACCCCACCTAACCTTTGTTTGTTTCCTTGACTGAAACAAACAAATTATGTATTTAGATTTAGATCAGATTGGTTAATTGCTTTTATTAGCAGGTGGTTCCTTTGATCCAAAAAACTGATTTGTTCTATTGTGAATATGTACAAGCTGCTGTTCGTTGTGATTAACATTCTGGAAATTAAAACATGCATTTAGTGAAATCTATTTGCAATCTACATGCATAAAGTATTGTTGGATTTGTTGTGGCAGTCTCTTAAATTAATCAGAAAATTGCATAATAAATTATTGGAGAAAAAGAAAATCAGAAAGTTTTCCTAAAGAATTGCTTTCGACGCCCTGGAGTTAAATACTGAATATTTGAGGCAGCAAATCAAGCAGAATATGAAGTGCAACAGCTCGAATTTGGTCAGATTAACTTGAACAAAATAAGCTATTTTTTTCACCAAGGATATCTTTATAAGCGTTGTACTAATTCGGAGAGAATGCGCTTGTGTAATGTGAAACGACATTGAATCCATTAAGCAGACTGCTATAGTAGTTGTTAGTCACCGTGACAGATTTGTGTAAAGGAAGAGCATAATAAAAGGTACAGCTTCAGAATCATTTAAAACAAAAGGCTGTTTTCTGTTGGATGGCCAAGAGAGAGAACATGGTACAAAAAAGTTTAAATTGTGACAAAAGCAAATATATCGGCGACTTTAAATTATTAACACAAAGTATTGAAGCAATGTGCATGTTAATAATTCTGAGTTTGTTTTGTTGCTAACGGTTTGATTCCACATGAGCTAAAATGCATTAATTAGTTGTGAACGATGCGGAATGGTCTGCACACCATTTTTATTCGCGGCATCAAATGGAAATACGGGCAAATGCTCTGATTTGGTGCACTCAAAATGTGAGAGGATTTGTTGTGATAGGATTGATACAAACCTGCCTGAGGCGGACCCTGTGCTGGCGGCACGTCAGGCTCGCTCCCGCCCAGCGGACTGAGTCATCCGTGCACACGCGATGTTCCTGACGTCGCGGTCACGCAGCGGAACATGGCGGCTTAGTAGAATCTGCGATCGCGGAGCTGAGCGGCTCTCAGCGCCTTTCCACAGCAGGTGAGTGAGGGATTGGGGCTGTTGGGTTGAGTAGTCGCTGGGGCCGTTTCTCTTTTTTTCGCGGAGGCCGGGCAGGGTAGGTGAGCCGTGTGTCTGTCCCCCTCCCCACCATATCACACGGGGAGCCCCAACCGCCGCCGCTCGCGCCAGGCTGGGAGGAGGCGGTTGCAGCGCGCGGCGCAGTTCGAGCCCCAGAGACAGAGCTCGAGCCCCCGGACCTGCGCCCTGGGGTGGGGGGGAACAATCAGCCTCGCGCCCCCGGCCGGCTCACCTGTCGGCTCCTTGACTCCAGCGCCCGCAGGAGCCGGAGCTTCAGCCAACAGCAACTGGATGATGGGATTCCAGGGGCTCTCCTGACGGGAGCATAGGTTGGAGGGGTGGGAGGACTTTTTGCGGGTCTCCATTGCACCGCTGAGGAATGCATGTCTTATTTCCAGTTTTACTTTAATTCTCTCTTCAATCTCGTTATCCTCCAAAGGCATCGTGTCCCCATCTGCTACCTAACGCCTCCTTCCTTTTCCACTTTGTTCATCTCTTTCCCCCCTCCTCCCTCTTTCCGTCTCCCTCAAAATGTTCTTTTTTTTTGGTTCCGCGCTGCCGCCATTGACAAGTGTTTTGAAAGTTGTGCGACTTTTCCAGTTACAGGTATGCGTTTCGGGCTATGTTGAACGTACATTGGGGTGAGGCGGCCGCAAAAAAAAAACTTTCATGTGTTCTCAGCATTGTTTGCTGCCATAGCAGCGCCTTTTAAGGGGCAGGTGTTTGGTTTCTAGGCCTCGGAAGTGTTTGATTTAAGTTACGCGATTGGTTTGCTGAGGATGATGAGTGATTCTCAGGTAAAATCAGCTAAGCTTACAAGCCCGCCCCCAAATGGGCAGACTTTACCCCCCCCCCCCCCCCCCCGTTTGTATGAAGCCATACTTCAGAATGTTTGGTGGAATGTGTTTAATCATAGAAAGGTTACAACATGGAAGGAGACCATTCAGCCTGTCGTTTTTGCTGGCTTTCTGAAGGAACAATCCACCCGGAGACACTCGCCACCACGTCCCGGGAACTATGCACATTCTTCCTTTTTGAGATGATCCAATTCCTCCTTGAATGCCTCAATTGAACCTGCCTCCCACATACTCGGGCATTGTGTACTTCACCATTTCCTCTTTGCCATTGCCTGAACTTTGTGTCGCCTTGTTCTCCGCGTGAACAGTTTCAGTCTCAGTACGCTGTCAAGACCCCTGATGGTTTTGGATGCCCCTAGCAAATTTCCCCTCTGCCTTTTCCAAGAAGAAACAGCTCCAACTTCTCTAGTCTGCCTATCTAATTGAAGTTCCTCTTCTCTGGAATAATTTGTGAGAATCATTTGTATTCGCATCCTTGCTAGTGTGGTGCCCAGAACTGGATGTAATAATAATCTTTATTGTCACAAGTAGGCTTACATTAACACTGCAATTAGGTTACTGTGAAAAGCCCCTAGTCGGGCAGCGCCTGCTCGGGTACACAGGGAGAATTCAGAAGGTCCAAATTGCCTAACAGCACGTCTTTTGGAATTAGTGGGTGGAAACCAGAGCACCTGGAGGAAACCCACGCAGGGAGTATGTGCAGACTCCGCACAAACAGTGATCCAGCTGGGAATCGAACCTGGGACCCTGGTGCTGTGAAACCACAGTGCTAACCACTATGCTACCGTGCTGCCCTCATAATACTTTCGTTGAGATAGCACCAGGAATTATACAGTTTTAACTGTTTAGCTTTTGGACTCTAAACCTGTAGATGCTATATGTTTTATGAACACTTCTCTCAATCTGTTCTGCCACCTTCAATGATTTGTACACCTACACACAGGTCCCTCTGCAACTGCATCCCCTTTAAAGTTGTATTTTGTATTGTCTGTTCTTTCTACAAAAATTCAACTTTGTGTGTGGGGGTCTCGGGGAGAACGTTTTTGTCTCCTTGGAGAGAAAGTTACGCAGCTGCAGATATGAGCGTGTTCCCTTTTGGGAGTTGGAGCTTCTCTCGGTTTCCTCAGGGTCACCAGTCTGTTGTCCACATACACGTCCTCTACTGTCAGTGTCCTTCTGTCCTCCTCCTCTGTCCCCGTCCCAAATGTGGCATCTATCCGTGCCGGTGCAAGCTGATGGTCGTTGCAGATTGGGGCGCCCTGGTGGACATTACCAAGTTCAAAATGGCGCTTAAACTGGGTCAATGTCCTTGAGGGGGGGGGGGGGGGGGGGAGCGGGCTACTACCACTTGAAGGTGGCAGTTTCTCCTGGAGTGTGTATGGGTGTCCTTAGGGTGGCTACTACCACTCTGCTCGTGAAGTGGGGGGGGGGGGGGGGGCTGCTGTTGCCATCGTTCGGAGAGACGTCCCATGCAGGAGCCCGCCTCCATTTGGACTGTTCCTTTTATTCTATGAGCTCCAACATTGCTCAAGTTATTTGTGTGACATTGTAACAAGTGTCTTTTCGAAGTCCATGTGCACCTCATCAACCTTCTCAAACTCCAGCAGTTTGCCGTAATGAATCTATACTGGCTTTCCTTAATTACCTGCATTTGCCTAAGTGACTTCATTTTTTTGTCCTGCATTATCATGTCTAAAAGCTTCTCCATAACTGAAGTTAAACTGTCCTGCAGTTAGTAGACTTGCCATTACACCCTTCCTTGAACAAGGGTGCAAGGAAGTCTAAGAAAATTATGGCCAGTGCCCCTCTAATTTCCACTCTCTGTTCCTTCAGTATCCTTGGATGTGACTCATTTGGTCCAGGTGCCTTATCATCTTTAAATGCAGGCAGCTTATTTAATATCTCTTTTTATGAATTTTAAACATCTTCAAGTGCTTGAATGACCTCTTTTGCCATGACCTGGATAGCATATTCTTTCTTGGTAAAGGCAGACACAAAGTATTTGTCTAATACTAAAAGGCTTGTTCCCTACTCCCAAATGTAAATCCCCTTTTTGCTCCCTAATTGGCCCCATCCCTCCTCTTATTACACTTCTATTATATGCCTATTGAATATTTTGGGATTCCCCAAAGCTGCCAGTCTGATATACTGTCTCTTTGCTTCTCTTATTTGCTTTTGCAATTCCCCTTTGAACCTTCTCCGTTCAACCTGGTTCTCAATTGTATTATCCACCTGATATCTGTCATAAGCACACTTTTCTGCTTAATAATTCTTTTTTGTTTTTGTCACTCGAAGCTGTGGATTTGTTTGCCCTACCTTTCTCCTTAATGGCAAGATACCGTGACTACTTGAACTATCTGTTCTTCATGGGTGGGTATCCCATTGTTCAACCACAGTTTTGCTGCTAATCTCGATTCCAATTGATCTGGGTATGGGTATGAGCCAGGTCCATTCTTAACTTATTGAAGTTGGCTTTCCATAAGTTAATTATTCTTCTGAATCATTCCTTCTCCTGTTTCACAGCCACCCTAAGTGTTATGATACAATGATCACTATCTCCTCGGTGTTCTCCGATTGACACTTGATCCGTTTGGCTCACCTTAAACCCAAGAAGCAGGTGCATCTATACCTCTTTACTCATTGGACTGGTAATGTACGTCTGTAAAAAAAAAAAAAGAACTCCTGAACACACTAGGAACTCTTTCCCTTCTCCGCTCTTTACAGTACTACTATACCAGTCTAGACTCGGGTAATTAAAGTCTCCCATTATAACAATATAAATTCTTACCCTTCTCTGTAATTTCCTTGCAAGTTTGCTCCTTCACGTCTTTGCCAATAGTTGGTGGCCTGTATAGCAATTTAATTGAACCTTTTTTATTCCTTCGATCTAATCAAATAGATTCATATGCTTGCCTTCGGTGGTGAACACACTGTTCATATTTTTATGCAAAGTGACTTTTTCACAAGTCATTCACTTGTTAGCATTCTTAGTATATTTTTGCAAGTTGAATTGTTTAACGTTTGTGTCCTCCATAACTCCGTTCGTAGCACTCTTAACCTCGTGAGTGGGTTATGGGTTCAAGTTCCATTCCAGGACTTGACCACAGCAATCAAGGCTTATACACCAGTGCGGTCCTGTGGGAGGTGTGCTGCTGTTGGTGATGGCGTCTTTCAGATGAGAGGTTGAGTCGAGGATGCATCTGCTGCTCGGGTGGATGTAAAATACTCTATGGCACTATTTTCAAGAGAGGTGGGGAAATGATCTCCAATGTCCTAAGACCAGAAGACATAGGAGTAGAATTAGGCAACTCGGCCCATCAAGTTTGCATCGCCATTCTATCATGGCTGATATTTTTCTCATCCCCATAACCCCTGATCTCCTTATTGATGAAGAACCTATCTCCTAATATTTATTCCTAAATCAACACTTCAAAAAACAGATTATCTGGTCATTGTCATGCTGCTTTTTGTAGGAGCTTGCTGTGTCGAAATTGGCATCTACATTTTCTGCATTGCAACAGTGACGACTCTTCACAAGAACATCAGAGGCTGGAAAGCACTTTGATTCTGAAAGGTGTTCTCCATGTGTGCAGAATTTTCTTGTGTTTCTACTCCACGTTGCAGAGTGAAGGTAGAAACAATTGAGGGTTCCCCTTGAGTAGCAATGCACAGTGCCTCTGAGATTGGGCTGCTTAAAGGTCTTCAAAATCCAAACAGTTAAAATGTAGCTTAATTTGCCAGTTGGGGTTGTGGGTGTATTTTTGTTTTGCTTCTAGCATTATTGGAGAGAAGAGATTTGCGCACAGTACTTTTCTCAATCTTGGACATGAAACAATGTTCTTGCCAAAATTGTGTTTTTCTTAGGAAATTGTAAGACTATTTAATTTTGTGAGCAGCTGACAGTGCTTCAACACATAAAGGACTATGCATAGATACTGGAAACTAAATCCGTTGTCTACTTTGAAATTTTTTGTTGGAGTTGTAAAAAAATTGTATTGTAGATTTACAAGGAGGCACAGACTCTTGTTGAAGAGTGAGCCAGATCATCATTACAGTGGAAAGATATTATTTTCCTTGAGTAACCAAATTGTTATTGGGAACATTGTTTTATTATGTTGTTGTGCACTTCCTGAAATCCTTATCATTGAAGGAACATGACATGTTACTTGTTGAGGGAGTAATGTTTCTCTACTTCAAGGAAATATTTGATCCACGCTGCACATACATGTTTCATAGAATTTACAGTGCAGAAGGAGGCCATTCGGCCCATCGAGTCTGCACCGGCTCTTGGAAAGAGCACCCTACCCAAGCCCATACCTCCACCCTATCCCCATAACCCAGTAACCCCACCTAACACTAAGGACAATTTGGACCCTGAGGGCAATTTATCCTGGCCAATTCACCTAATCTGCACATCTTTGGACTGTGGGAGGAAACCGGAGCACCCGGAGGAAACCCACGCACACACGGGGAGAACGTGCAGACTCCACACAGACAGTGACCCAAGCCGGGATTCGAACCTGGGACCCTGGAGCTGTGAAGCAATTGTGCTAACCACTATGCTACCTGTGTGTGCTCAACGGGTGTGTAATTTTTCATGATGAAAAGGTAGATGGAAAAACTAGAGCTGATGACTATCTGCTTTTTTTTAGACTTTGCAATTAATTTAATTGGGACAAAGGAGGGAGTAACAGACAGATGATTAGATATAAAATTAATACTTGTATTTTTATGATTGCTGGAGTATGCTTTTTTGATCTTCTGCGATACATAAATTAAAGTGATCATTTCCAATACTTAAGAGGAATTTCTGCTTTTAAAAAATGTTATCTTTCCTAGCCATCAATGAATACATTTTTATGCAACACTTCGGTCATAAAACAAGTATGTTGAGACTTTTTTTTATTGACTAAAGCTAATATTGTAACATAGCATTCTGTCTTGAGAACAAAATCTGACATTTAGTTCTCAAGACCGTTTGACACATTGCATTTGGTTATCGTCGTTAAGTAATACCAGCTTGTGTATGCAGTGCCTTTTATTTAAGTCAATCATAAGTTGTGCATGTTGCATTTCATCATGTGGGTAAATGGAAGGACAGGGCAAAGTCTTTTATTATAATGCATTTTTTCCACCATAGATTGGTTTTTGGAGTCCCCAGCCGTTCAGTCCCTATAATTTTAACTGTCAACCGACCATCGAGAAATGCAAGTTTAACTAATTTGTTTGAACACGGCACAGAAATGATCAAATAAAGTTACAATAATAAATGCTATGGTGGTTTATATATGGTGTACGCTCTCGTTGACAATTTTATCTCTGCTTTTTCTTTGCCATTGCCACTTTTAAAAAGTATGTTTATTAGAGTTTTACATAATAACAAACAAGCAACAAGAACTCCAGAGTACAAAAATTACAAGGAAACAAAACAATATAATTAACTTAAAATGCTGTTTAACCTCTCTCTCTCTCCTTCTCTCTCTCCTTCTCTCTCCTTCTCTCTCCCTCTCTCTCCCTCTCTCTCCCTCTCTCTCGCTCTCTCTCGCTCTCTCTCGCTCTCTCTCGCTCTCTCTCGCTCTCTCTCGCTCTCTCTCGCTCTCTCTCGCTCTCTCTCGCTCTCTCTCGCTCTCTCTCGCTCTCTCTCGCTCTCTCTCGCTCTCTCTCGCTCTCTCTCGCTCTCTCTCGCTCTCTCTCGCTCTCTCTCTCTTTAAAAAAATAGTTGCCATCTTGGGTAGAACCTCTCTACTGAGCACCTGATAGTGAATTCACTAAGTGTAGGAATTACATTAAATCACCCTACTAAGCAGAGGCATTGGGCACAATGGAGGACCTCCAACCAAGTATTATTCGCCTTTGGATTATCAATGAGGCAATGGCAACAAATGGCAACCCCAGAGTGAACTGCCAGTGAATCCATAAACCTCAAAAGTAGTTACCAGTGTACATGGGTTTAAATCCACTCAGATTATCTCTGACATGGTGCTAAAAAAGGAAGCCCAGAAGCTGACAAGTTTGAGACAGGACTAAAACATATGCATATGGTTAGCTGGGGGCACGCGAACAGCGATCTCATCTGTCCACAACATGTGGAAAAAATCCTTGATGGTAAAGTGCGTCCAATGTAGCACGTTGAATTGAATTAGGCTCAACCAGGCACATGAAGACCTGGAGTTTTCCCTATACAGGTCTTCCCTTCGAGCCTTGCTAGTAAGTATAGGGCCCAACTTACCCTCGCATTTTGCCCTCACTCCGTTGAGGTAGGTAGGGATCAGATGAAGAATGTAGCCATAGGTCCCTTGCCAGGCTGAACCAAGGATAAAATCCTCAAGCAAGGAGGAAATGGAGTCAATGGAAAGGAAGGAAAAGCCGTACTAGAGAAGTTGCAAACTTGAAAGTAACTAACAGGGTAGATTTGGGTAACTGAAATCTATCAGCTGGCTCTCTAAAGCTGACAAACTTCCCTCCACAAACAGGTCACCAAAATGCTCCGGCCTTTCACTTTACAAGATGTAAATGTCGGGTCCAATCCAGAGGATGAGAAAATGAAGTGCAAGAGTGTGCTTCCATTTGGCCCCAAATAAAATTGGGGTCACTGACCAACAACAAACATTTTTGGATGCCAGCAGCCCAGTAATGAAACAATAAATTTGAGAGGGCCAAGCCCCTGCATGTCTGTCCCTTGCAGCAGATCGCTGCGCAATCTGGGCTTTTTACCCACCCAAATAAAAGCAGATACCAATTTGTTAACCTTAATAAAAAAAGAATTGGGCAGAAAAATGGTGAGACATTAAAAGAGAAATAAAAACCCAGGATGTAGGTTGACTTTTAATTGTTTTAATCCTACCTATTAAAGATAGAGGAAGGTTGTTTTACCTTTGTAGTCCATTTTAACATGATCTTTATTGTCACAAGTAGGCTTACATTAACACCCAATGAAGTTACTGTGAAAAGCCCTTAGTCGCCACATTCCAGTGCCCGAGGGAGAATTCACCTAACAGTCCATCTTTCGGCACCTGTGGGAGGAAACCGGAGCACCCGGAGGAAACCCGCAAAGACACTGGGAGAACGTGCAGATTCCGCACAGACAGTGACCCACGCCGGGAATCGAACCTGGTGCTGTGAAGCCATAGTGCTAACCACTATGCTACCGTGCTGCTCATTATTGAGCAGGCTTCAGCAATTCAACTTATGAAGTGAGGCCCAATCGTGGGCCACTTGGACCCCCAAGTAGCAAAATTTGTATTAGAAAAGTGGAAAGATAAAGCACCTAATTGGACTCTCCTTCCAGGGAGGTTAACCGGAAAACATTCACTCTTGCCCAGATTTAACTTGGAGCCCGAAATGGAACAACAGTATTAATAATCTTTATTCTGCCATTGATCGAGGGAGTTTTGGTCTGTAATATATATAAAAGTAGGTCATCTGCATACAGTGATAACTGATGCTCCACACCCTCACTATTAATACCTCTCCATTGACTAGAGGCCCGTAGCGCTGTAGAGAATGGCTCTATTGCCAGGGCGAACAAAAGTGGAGAAAGTAGGCAGCACTGTCTCGTACCCCTATTCAAGGAAAGTAGTGAGTATAGAGTGTACAAACGCTGGCTGCAGGGGCATTGTACCCTGTCAAGTGGTTTTTCAGCGTCAAGAGATAGTTCACCTTGGTTCTGATGTTTAAAAGGTGATGTATATTGGCCTAATTTACAAAAGTCTGTTTGATCCTCTGAGGCAAGGCTCCAGCCAGACTGTCAAAACCTTGGCAAGCAGTTTAACATCTCTGTTTAAAAGTGAGATAGGTCAGTATGAACCGCACTGCTTGGTCAGACCCGTGTCCCTTTATAAGGAGCATGAAAATAGAGGCTTGAGTAAGGGTCAGAGGCAATGAACCCTGGGACAGGGAGTCATTAAACCTATCTAATAACAAAGGTACGAGCTGTTCCGACAACCTTTTTTACAAAATTCAATCGGAAAGCCATTTTGGAAAGGCAACTTGCCAGTCTGCATCAGCCCGATGCACTTTAAAATCTCATCGGAACTTAATGGGGAGTCCAAGTTACAGCTCTTGTCCACCTCAACAGTCGGGTCGAGCAGACTGTCCAGAAAGTCGGGGCATGAGCAATTTTCTGTCAGGGGGTTCCGACTTATACAGGTTGTAGTACTAGGATTTAAAAGCTGCGTTGACCTAAAGGGGCGGAAACAAGACTGTAGCCCGGATTGAATAATGGTTGTAAAACATAAAACAGCGCACAACTTGTGTTTTTGAACAAAGGAGTCTGCATCCCTCGTAATTCCAAAAAATGGTCTTTATCCGGAAATAAATTTGAAGATGAGCTGGGTAGGCCAAGCAAAACTTCCACACTTATAGAGGATAGATTTCACTCTTTAAAAGCGGCTTTTTTTAAAAGCGGCTTTTTTTTAAAAGCCAAATCTGCACTTGTGTCCTGGTACAGCCTAAAGGAGTGGCCTTCCCACTTGAGATCACAATGCTTCCTTGCCCAATCACCACACTAGGTGGATCGCCAGAACAAGGTTGAAGTGAGTGATGGGCTGGTTCTAATTCTGGGAGGGTGGGGGAGGTAAATACACCCTCATCCACCACCTTGTGGAACATGTTCGAGAAATATTCTTCGTAATTTTAACGCTGGTATTGTTCTAACATTTACCACCTCCTTTGGCTGGGGAGCCAATGTTCATGTGTAAGCCTGACGGTGAGGGTAATTTGACAATTGGGAAGCAACAATGACCTGAAGGCAGGTGAGACCCTTAATGTTCAACATTGAGCTTCACAGATGAGTGTTCTCGTGCATCAGTCGCTGAAAGTAAGTGTTCAGGTACAGCAGGCAGTAAAGATGGAACATTGTATGTTGGCCTTCATAGCTAGAGGATTTGAGTAGAGGAATAGGGATGTTTCACTGCAATTGTATAGGGCATTGCTAAAGCCACACCTGGAGTATTGTGTGCAGTTTTGATGTCCTTATCTGAGGAAGGATATTTTTGCTATGGAGGGAGTGCAGCGAAGGTTTACCAGGCTGATTCCTGGGATGGCGGGACTGTCGTATGAAGAGAGACTAAGTCGCTTAGGATTATAGTCATTGGAGTTTAAAAGAGTGCGAGGGGATCTCGTAGAAACTGGTAAAATTCTAACAGGATTAGACAGGGTAGGTTCAGAAAGAATGATCCGATGGTGGGGGAGTCCAGAACTACGGGTCATAGTTTGAGGATAAGGGGTAAACCTTTTTAGGACTGAGGTGAGGAGAAATTTCTGCACCCAGAGAGGTGAACCTGTGGAATTTGCTACTACAAAGTAGTTGAGGCCAAAATGTTGTGTAATTTCAAGAGGGAATTAGATTTAGCACCTGGGGATAAAGGAATCGAGGGATATTTTTAGGGGGGGGGGGTGCAAGGTGGGAATCAGGGCATTGAACTTGATGATCAGCCATGATCATAATGAATGGCGGAGCAGGCTTGAAAAGCCGAATGACCTAATGCTTCTATTTTCTATGTATGTTTCGATGAGTTACATGGGCGCTGAACAGGTCTGATGTCAGAATTTTTTAATAGTGTGATTGAAAAGGTGAATTTGTAGGATATTGAATGCTGGGATGAAATATGGGCAAAGAGATTTGTGAAATGATTTCCAGAGATGGGCCAAGGCAGTTGAAGACTCAAAAGGAAGGGCTCTGGTGGAGGGGGAAAACCAGAGAGATGACTTTAAGTGCTTTGGAATGTTTTTACTATGTAAAGATTTAATACAAATGTAAGTTTTTTTTTGATGTTGAGGTGCACCTTTTAAGTGGAATGGTTATGTTTTTTTAAAAAAAATGTATTTATTCAAAGTTTTTCAAAAAGTTTTACAGAACACTCCAAAAAGGAAAATAATACAAAGAGAAAAGGGCAACATGCCAACCAAACAGAACAACTTAACCCTCTAAACGATAAACAGTTTAACAAATTAACACCCAACTCAAAACAAAATAGGGCAAGCCCCCCCCCCCCCCCCCCCCGGTTGCTGCTGCTGTTGACCCGTGAGAAAGTCAAGGAACGGTTGCCACTGCCCGGAGAACCCCTGCAAGGACCCTCGCAAGGCTAACTTTATCTTCTCCAACCTAAGAAATCCCGCTATGTCATTGATCCAAGCCTCCACACTTGGGAGCTTTGCGTCCCTCCACAATAACAAGAGCCTTCTCCGGGCTACCAAGGAGGCAAAGGCCAGAACTCCGGCCTCTTTCGACTCCTGCACTCCCGGATCCTCTGATACCCCAAATAACGCTATCCCCCAACTCGGTTTTACCCGAGTGTCCAAGACCTTGGACATGACTGTTGCAAAGCCCTTCCAGAACTCCGCAAGCGCCAGGCATGCCCAGAACATATGGGCGTGGTTTGCTGGGCTCCCCGAACACCTCGCACATCTGTCCTCCACCCCAAAAAATGTACTCATCCTCGCCCCTGTCATATGCGCCCTGTGTAACACTTTAAACTGGATCAGGCTGAGCCTGGTGCAAGATGAGGAGGAATTGACCCTGCCCAGGGCGTCAGCCCACAGGCCATCATCCAGCTCCTCACCCAGCTCCTCCTCCCATTTGCCCTTCAACTCCTCCACCGAGGCTTCCTCCGCCTCCTGCAGCTCCTGATATATCTCTGAGATCTTACCCTCTCCGACCCCCACACCCAAAATCACCCTGTCCTGTATTCTTCGGGCGGGCAGTAATGGAAATTCTCCTACCTGCTTCCTGACAAACACCTGAACCTGCATGTGCCTGAAGGCATTTCCCGGGGGTAACCCGCATTTTTCCTCCAGTGCCTTTAAGCTGGCAAAAGTCTCGCCAATGAATAGATCCCCCAGCCTTCTAATACCTGCCCGGTGCCAGCTTCGGAACCCACCATCTATCCTGCCCGGGGCAACCCTATGGTTATTCCGTATCGGGGACCGAACTGAGGCCCCCGTCTCCCCCCTGTGCCGCCTCCATGGCCCCCAAATCTTCAGCATCGCCGTCACCACCGGGCTCGTGGTATACCGCGTCGGTGGAGGCGGCAACGGTGCAGTCACCAGTGCCCCCAGCCGAGTATCTACACAAGACGTCGCCTCTAGCCTTTTCCATGCCGCCCCCTCTCCCTCCATCATCCATTTCCGAATCATCCTCCAACTTCTTTTCCTGGCCCCATGAATGCATCACAAAGAGCTTGGTCTTCCCAACATAAAACTTATGCCCCGAGAAGTCTCCAAACCCCCTGAGGGCCTGCATAACCTCCCCCATCCCCTGTACCGGGTCTGTAATATACAAAAGCAAATCATCCGCATATAGTGAGACGCGGTGCTCCGTGTTGAAATGAATGAAATGAAAACCGCTTATTGTCACGAGTAGGCTTCAATTTCAATGAAGTTACTGTGAAAAGCCCCTAGTCTCCACATTCTGGTGCCTGTCCGGGGAGGCTGGTACGGGAATCCCCCCCATAATTAGGTTCCCCACCTCCAAATCCGGGATCCGACTTAGCATTCACTTCATGAACCCTGCATCGTCCCAATTTGGGGCATTTACATTCACCAGCACCTCCCGGGCCCCCTGCAGCCTACCACTCACCATCACGTACCGGCCCCCTTTATCCGCCACAATGCCCACCGCCTCGAAAGTCACCCGCTTGCTCACCAAAATTGCTACCCCCATGTTCTTTGCGTCCAACCCGGAGTGAAAGACCTGTCCTACCCATCCCTTCCTCAGCCTGATCTGATCCGCAACTTTCAGGTGTGTCTCCTGTAGCATGGCTACGTCTGCCTTCAGTCCCTTTAAGTGCGCAAATACCCAGGCCCCCTTGATCGGCCCATTTAGACCTCTCGCATTCCACGTGATCAGCCAGAATGGCTGCCGACTAGCCATCTCCTTTTTTGGGCCAGCCACGTGCACACGTCTCCCTCTACTTCCAGCCCCCCAGGCGAAGGCTCCCCGCCCCGACTCTCCCTATTATCTCCAGCTCCCCCTCGATCAATACAGCAGCAACCCAGTACCCCCCCCCCCCCCCCCCCCCCGGCCAAGCAATTGCTTGACCCCCCCACTCCCCCCATTGCACTCCCGTAAGTCAGCTGACTCCTGCTGACCCCGGCTGCTCCCGTCTCTACCACCGATCCCCGCAGAACTCCCTCCTAAAACCCAAGTCCCCCACCCCCTGGAAACCAATGTGCACTCCAGTCCATTACCCGCTCCCTGCGTCCGGCCCCGCCCCCTCTTTCCGCGGGAAAAGAAAACCCGCGCTCCTAATCCGGGCTGACCCTGCCCTCTATGGCACAGCTCCATTCTCCTACAACCTCACCCCCATCCCCAGAGGCCCAGGGTTCCCGGCCCCTTCTCCCCCCCACCGAACGCGGGGAACAACCCCTCCCAGATCAGCGCCCGCACAGGAAAAAAAAAGAAACACAAATATCACCCTCTCCCACTCCACAACATCCCCCAAAACATGCTACAGACCACTAATTTGCATCCAGCTTCTCATTTTTGATAAAGGTCCACGCCTCGTCCGGCGTATCAAAATAGTGGTGACGGTCCTGATATGTGACCCAGAGTCACGTAAGCTGCAACAGCCTAAACTTCACCCCCTTTCCGTGGAGAACCGCCTTGGCCCGATTGAATCCTGCCGTCTTCTTGGCCAGCTCTGCGCTCCAGTCCTGGTAAATGCGAATTTCAGCATTCTCCCACCTGCTGCTCCGCTCCTTCTTCGCCCATCTCAAGACGCACTCCCTGTCGGTGTAACGGTGAAACCTCACCACCACAGCTCTCGGCGGCTCATTCGCCCTCGGTCTCCTCGCCAGGACTCTGTGCGCCCCATCCAGCTCCAAGGGCCTCGGGAAGGCTCCCGCGCCCATCAGCATGCTAGCATCGTGGCTACATACGCCCCAACATCCGATCCCTCCGCACCTTCAGGGAGACCCAGAATCCGCAAATTCTTCCTTCTCGACCTGTTCTCCAGATCCTCGAATTTCTCCTGCCACTTTTTATGGAGCGCCTCGTGTGCCTCCACCTCACTGCCAGGCCCAGGATCTCGTCCTCGTTATCAGAGGCCTTCTGCTGCACCTCTTTAATCGCTGTCCCCATGCATCCTCAGGGTCTCTACCAGCCTTTCTATTAACGCCTTCATAGGGGCCAACATATCTGCCTTAAATTCTGCAAAGCAGCTTCGTAGAAACTCTTGCTGCTCCCGCGACCATTGAGCCCACGCTGCCTGGTCTCCGCCTGCCGCCATCTTTCTTTTTCGCACCCGTTCTCCTCTTCTCTAATGCCCATTTTTTGACCGCACCGCTCCTGGTCCACTCCATACAGTGCTGGGGGAACCTTACTGCCGTCTTCCCACACCAGGAATTGTCAACCAAGTGCCACTGGGGCTCCTTAAAAGGGCCCAAAAGTCCATTTTCGGCGGGAGCTGCCGAACGTGCAACCTACCCAGGCATAGCCGCAACCGGAAGTCGTATGGTTATGTTTCTAAAGGAACAACACTATAAGGGGCATCTTTAATATATTAGCAGTCTGAACAAAATAGCCTTACAGTCAGGCCCTGTCCGTACACGTAGAACCACCCTTGAATAAAGAATTCACCTTTTGTTACTGATCTTGTCTTGAGTGGTTAGTGCCTTGTGCATAGTACTATCTATCACAGAGGTTTACAAACACAAAATATGGTGGCAGCAGTGGGATTTTGAAAATCGGCATTCCAAGTACTGCTCCACACATTCAAATAAATACTAGCCACCACCGTTGCCTAGGCCCTAAATATTGGTTCCACTGCTTCACACAACAGCACTTTAGGCAACTGGATAGGGTGGCACAGTGATTTGTACTGCTGCCTACGATGCTGAGTACCCAGATTCGATCCCGGCCCCGGGTCACTGTCTGTGTGGAGTTTACGCGTTCTCTCCATGTCTGTGTGGGTTTCACCTCCACAACCCAAAGATGTGCAGGTTAGGTGGATTGGCCAAGCTAAATTGCCCCTTAATTGGAAAAATATAACTGGGTACTCTTAATTTATTTTCAAGATGTTTAGACAACTGGGTAAACTTGTATGCACTTGGGCTGAGAGATTGGCTTTGATTTGATTTATTGTCGCATGTACCGAAGTACAGTGAAAAGTGGGTAGTTACAGACTCCAGTTGGACTCAAAATCCAGAGATTCTGAGGAGCAGATTTCTCGCACCTGGTTCAGCTAGGGCAGGTGTGACTGCGCAAGACAAGAGGACCTGTTTAAAAATCACAATCGTCATCTTTGGAAGATCAACACAAATATATGGCTAGTAGGCTACCTGATTTGACAGTGAAAACTGGCAAACCCACCGTGTTAGTTGTGGCATAGTCCAGGCAATTGATCAGAGAAGGCAAGCTTCAAGGGTAGCTTGCAGAATAAATGTGTGAATTGAAATGAAGAAAATAGCACTATTACTGTCTTCTTTAGAAGCTTCAAGATTACTCACAGTACCATCTTGCAACTGCTTGGATTTGGAACAAACTTGTAACATCAGGAACTGTCAGTACCCCTCAAAGGACTGTGAAAACATTTTAAAAGAACTGTGACATGTGGCTCTTCAGCCAGTTATTGCTGCAGTATTTCTGACTACCTGTACAGGAGGGGATTCATTTTAACTTCAAGTAAAGGTAATTAGTCATTGCAAAAATGATAGCACAGTTTCCTACCATCAACTGGAAAGCAGTAGACCTATCAGAATTACATCTTTTCAAGCAGGGTCCAGCTTTATTTTGTTGACCTAGCAGGTGCAGAACTGGAAAAGCAGGTATTGCCATTGGCAATGACGGCCTACATTGCCTTAAAATTTAAGGTCTCACCCAAGGAGCTGAAGGATCCTGTGAAAATCTGAACCACAGCAAATTGACTTTGAGTCTAGCTCAATTTTCATGTCCATTGACTCAAAGTTTGGCTAGAATGTCAGCTATTGACCAATTTTTCAGTCAATGTTGAGCCATGAGATCCAAGTGTGATTAGAGGCTGAACCAGTGGACTGTATCATTGAGCTAATGATTGCATACAATAGAGGCGTACCAAAGGTATCTCTTGGACCAACCCAAGAGTTTTCTGTGGATGTCTTGTTTACAGATTCTTGGATAATTGTGGGTATTATTTTGGGTCAACACAATTCCTATGTACTTTGAATACGATGGAAGCATTGAGTAAGGAGTGCGGACCCATTTGCAGTGGGGTCAGGGGTTGCTGGAAATGGGGTTGGGTCACTGGTAATGTCACTGTTGGAAATCTAAGCCAGATGCTACTAATGAGAGTCTTAACAAAACCTAGCAGACTATAAGAAGGCTTCACACCCTGGCAAGCTTAGCAGTCATGCAAATCCATGATCTTGAGTAGGTGATGTGAACTACCATTTTAAGTCCATCCCATTGAACACATTGGTTCAGTAATTCCATTGGAGGTGTTTGCAACAATTTGTGTTCTTTGGAGGGCGCTCGTACTTCTGGGTGAAGGCAGACAGTGGTGCCACCACAAATATTTTTACCTCTGTATCTACTAGGTAAATGGCAAGCCATAATAATACCGGTGAATACCTAACTTACTGCATACAATGGTTCACAGTGCAATGTTGTATTTATACTGGATAATTTCAAATCATTACAGAGCTTCTAGAAATTAGTTGAACTTGGACTCATGATTTGCAGTAAATTCAAGGCCCAAGTTGCTGAGATAATATGGATTTTGCACAAGCTTTGTCATATCTTTCCTTTTGAGGAGTGGTATACTGTCATGCCCACTTGCTTTAGCTTATTAGATAATTCAAAATATGCAATACATGAATCAAATATTTTCTTCATTTGAATTTTTTACTACAATGTCTGTTTAACTTGTACTTTATAAAATATGAATTGAAATGCTGCATTAAGCTTTTCTAGTGTCCCATCACTTCATGACGATCCCAGACCAGACCCCAAAAGTGGCTAGGATACTGGACCAAAACCCCAATATTTTATTTTAATTTTGTAAGACTGAGGTAGGATACTTTGCCCCAGGGGTGATTTCACGAAACAATGGCGATATGGTATTAAAATAAACTTTATTACAGACACAGTATTAAAAATTTTAACAATACCCCAAAAAAAGCTTACAATTACCACTTAAACTATACCCTCAATTGCTATTTTATTCCCACTTAAACAAGAAAGAAAACAATCTCCACTCTCAATCAACCTTAAATACCAATGGCACAGAGGCATACTTGCTTCACAGTGGCTTTTCACAGTAACTTCATTGCAGTATTAATGTAAGCCTACTTGTGACAATAAAGATTATTATATTCTTTGAGAAAGATTTTTGTCACTGCTTTACAGAAAAGATCTGACTCCTGTCAGAAATTCTGGTTATATGTCTTCAAAAGCTTTTCACTTGTTTCAGCTCCCCCTTGTCCTCAGACATCTCTGCACTGCTTTAAAGACTGTTAATCCCTTTTAATTAACCTACAGTGAGAGCAGAACTGTCTCACTTGTGGACACAGCTTCATTCCGCTCAGAACCAAACTGAAAATGCTTTTTCAAAAAGCCTGAATCCGTGGCTCCACCCAGCAATGACCTCATCTCACCAAGCTAAAAGTGAATCAACTCCCCAGGGAATCTCCTGGTTAATTGCACCTCTGGCTTCCAAAAGCTTGTCTTTTAACCTAAGAATAATTTAAAACATGATTTCAGCAGTCAAGCACCTAACCCAGGCTTTTAATCCTGACTTACCAAATACATATACAATATATCAGAAATTCCTACATTCATTGCAAAGTGATACCAACAAGATATGGGAATGGCCATGTACTGTAACGTTCTTACTTACAAGGTGCTCACACGGCAACAAAACATGATTTTACAAAAAAGCAATGTTTTGAATATGGTGAGGAATGAATTTAACGGGCTTGAAATTTTGAGACCTATTTCAGTCTGAGAATATTTTGGCAGTTCCTGTTTAACGGCATGTAATTAGGTAACGACAATATGCCTGACCCAAGAATGTTAACGTAAATACAGTTATTTAGAAGTTCTGGGAAAACCCTTTGTGCTTTCGATCAGTATTATGTTGTTACATATGGATGTTAGTTGTGGTTTCATGGATTGTTAATTTATATGAGACACTGGTGCATGTTACCAATTACCCATATCAAGTAACTTTTGAAACACCCAAAAACACAGCAGTTACTCTTGGGGAAGAAATATTTGTTAGACATTGCTGCAGTCATGTATCATTCATAATATATTGAATTATGAGCAAAAGAGAGAATTGTTTTTACCCTTTCAGTGAGTAAATAGGACTCAATTACTAGTAAGAAGTCTTAGAACACCAGGTTAGGTCCAACAGGTATGTTTCGAATCACTAGCTTTCGGAGAGCAGCCCCTTCATCCGGTGAGCTGCGCTCTGAAAGCTAGTGATTCGAAACAAACCTGTTGGACTTTAACCTGGTGTTGTAAGACTAATTAGTGTGCCCATCTCCACATCAATTACGAGTGCTTTTGATGTTTTCATACTTCGGATATTAAATTATCTTTCCCTCCAGTGGTTTGAAGAAAAACCTTTTTTGTTTTTGCAATTATATCTAGTTTTCAAAACTAATCAGTTTTGCATATTGCATTGGGTAAATAGAGACAAGGTCCAACAAGCAAGTTTTTTTTTGACAATTGTATATTACAGGATGCAGGGAATGTCAGTCAAGTAGAAATCCTCTTCATTAGATGGTGCTGCAGACAATAGAAAGAGAAATCTTATCATCTGAGCAGGATTATACCCAGGTCCTTGCGACAAAGCTCCAACTCTCCTTGTTGTCAGATCTCCCTCCACTTGGATCAACTTTATAATCTGCATGGACAAGTGTTTGCATTATTGCTTTCTTTATTAGAAATGATGCCTGACTCCCCAACCTGGAAGGCGTTTTTCCTTGTCTATACAGTTGTGGGTGAGAGTTGGTGAAACAATATTGAGCTACATTTCTGCAACCATTCTGTTATGAAGATATTTTCTGTATGGAATAAAGGTATTCACTGCGATGAATGTTTGTTTACAGATTAGTTTATTGAAATGAAGCTATCCAACTTTTCCTGATATTACTTGAAAATATATTGGTTTGATATGCCATATGTGCACTGGGGGTAAAATCTAATTTGCCGAGCTCAAAAATGGCATTTCAAAAGCTCAGAAAAGCATCACGATGCTTCAGAGGCATTACAAAATACTCAAAAATGAGTTAATCGTAGTGGTAACAAAGCTTGGTTTTAAGCTTTGGGCTTGAACTTGGAAGGGTAATTTCATGCATAATGAACTAAAAATGAATAGTGAAACATTGGTGAGACACTGAAACCAACTGCTTTTAGAATCATGCAATGGATCTTTTACAGCTTCATTAAGGCATAAAGGATATCTCTTTTCAAAAATACTTGCGTTTATATAGTGTTTTTTTTATGACAATTGAATGTCTAAAATGTTTTACAGTCAATTAATTACTTTTAAAGTGTTGTCATTGTTGTAATGTAGCAAACGTAGAAATCAATTGGTGCACAGCAAGCTTCTACAAATTGCAATGTGACAAATACCAGATAATCCATTTTTGTGATAATTGAAGGATAACTATTGACCAGAGCACTGGATAACTGCAACTCTTTGAAATAGTGTCATATTTGTTATGCCTGCCTGAGAAGGCAGATGGAACCTCATTTTAATGTCCCATCCAAAGACTGCACCTCCAGCCGTGCTACAGCACTCCCTATGTACTCTACTGGGATTTCAACCGTGATTTAAGTTTTTCAATGGGATTTAAACCTTGACCCGAGGGGTAAGAGTGCGACAAACTGAACCATGGATAACACTAAAAGATAACTTTCTTTTTATTTTCTTCACATTTGATCACCTTTCCTGAGCTTAGCCAAAATTCTGCTGCCTATATCCTAATTCCAATCGCCTGTTCACCATCACCCCTCTGCAAGCTGATCTACATTGGCCCCCATTCTTAAACATTTCTGTTTTAAAGTTAATATCCCTTCATGCGCTCACTTCAGTTCCACAACCGTCTGCAAACTCCAAATCTAGTTTTTTGTACATTCACGGTCTCCATCATCCCACCATTAGTAATGTCGGGGAGCACGGTAGCATGGTGGTTAGTATAAATGCTTCACAGCTCCAGGGTCCCAGGTTCGATTCCCGGCTGGGTCACTGTCTGTGTGGAGTCTGCACGTCCTCCCCGTGTGTGCGTGGGTTTCCTCCGGGTGCTCCGGTTTCCTCCCACAGTCTAAAGATGTGCGGGTTAGGTGGATTGGCCATGCTAAATTGCCCATAGTGTCCTAATAGTAAGGTTAAGGGGGGGAGTTGTTGTGTTACGGGTATAGGGTGGATACGTGGGTTTGAGTAGGGTGATCATTGCTCGGCACAACATCGAGGGCCGAAGGGCCTGTTCTGTGCTGTACTGTTCTATGTCTCTCATATTTGTAACTATATAATGCCTTTCCTGACCACTCCAAAGCACCTTACAATCAATGAGTTCAGTAATACTTTTTAGCCTGGCATCTAATTAGTTCAGTATTTTTTAGCGTGGCATCTAGTTTAGGCACAAAGTGAGATAAAGAACAATATGGTAATGCCAAGAAAATGTGTTCCAGTGCTGTTAGTTGAAGGATAACCGATTCAAGGAGAAGTCTTCACCCATTTAAAATAATGCTTCAGAAATGACCATCTAAGAGAACAGATGTGACATTGGTTTAACTTTATATCTGCAAGTCAACATCTCCAACAATGCAGCACTCCCTTACTCCTACCCTGGAGTGCCATTCTAGATTTTGTGCTCCAGTCACTTTAGTGAGATTTGAACTCCGCTTAGACTTAAGCCAAGGCTGATGGCTTCTCCATGCGTCTCCACTTCTTTAATATCCTCCTTAAAATGTGTGCTTTTTATTAAATTCTTTATCCTAATGAGTGACTTCTTTGATTTCATGTATTTTTGTGATTTATGCTCCTGTGAAGCGCCTTGAACTATTGTGCTTGGTTAAAGGCGCTTTATAAATAAAAGTTTTTATTGGAGTGCAACTGCTGCCTCGCGGCGCCGAGGACCCTGGTTCGATCCGGAACTGGCTCACTGTCTGTGTGGAGTTTACACATTCTCCTCATGACTGTGTGAGTCTCACTCCCACAACACACAAAGATGTGCAGGGTAGGTGAATTGGCCATGCTAAATTGCCCCTTTATTGGGGAAGGAAGAATTGGTACTCTAAATTTTTTTTTCAAATTGTTTAAATGAAAGTGTTTCCCTTGCATATGATATCGATGACCAATGCTATGATATTCCTGTTGTGCAGTGGTTGGGTGCAGGCTATGGATAGGTGAAGTTGGAAAACTATTATTCTTATGCATTTTAATGCCAGTGGATGCGTTTGTTTTGAATTTTAAAAGTTTGTCTTCAAGACCGTGCTCTTTCAATGCTCGCTGACCAAAAACAAAATGTGCGTGTTGATCTAATTTTAACATCTCAAATGTAGATCTGCTAAGGAAACGATGGAAGAAATTTGAGCCAGCAGAAAAATCACTGGGAATCTATGGCCAAATTTTGCTAGAACAATAATGGTGTGTTAACGCTTGGCATTTGAAAGTTGAAGTGATTAAGAGGTATGCTGTAATCTGTGAACCTCCAGAATTTAATTAAAAAACCTGTGGAGTTGAGTGTCCACTAAACCTGCAACAGAAAGTTAAATCTGGTGATCAACGTAATTACCTTTTTAACAATGTTATAATTCATGTAATGGAGATAATGTAATTCTGTCACTATATTTGCACTTCATCATTTAAAGTTAACTTGGTGCTTGTTTCATTTGGATTGTGAGACCAATATTTGTCTGTAAACCAGCTTCCTGTACGTTATTGCTTCACCTGTCATCAGTGCATAACTTTTTTGTAATATGGTGCTAAATTGTTACTTCCAACATGTGGTGTGGTGCAGTCTTTGCCTAAGGTATGAGATAATTGAATTGATGGAGATTACCTCACTGACTTCGAGCTGACTTGTAACTTTTAAACTTGCACTGACAACATTTAACCATCAAAGATTTTCATCTAAGAACTGGGGTTGGTGGTTTTCAGTTCAGTTTGATGTGGGTTGGGTTGATCACCAACGTATAACAGTGCTAACCTCCGTAAATAGTCAGTCTTGGACCATAAGGATGGGAGGTATGTAATCTTTTGCAGCGTTGTACAATTGGAAGGACTCATGGTTCTTGAGATCTCAACAGGTTTCCTTATGTAATTTCTGAATTTATTGGAGGTTAATAAGTATTTATTTCAATAGTTAGCAATTTGCATTGCATTATGTGTCTACCAGGATGGGCGATTGCAAACTCCATGCACCTTGGTCTTTTTTTGTCTGTCTAGTAATTCCTATGAAAACAGTTCCACTGTTGGAGATCTTGAAGGAAAGGCCCATTAGATAAGTCAAATTTTGTGTACCTACCCTGCCATTCAAACTTTAATGTCTGGTAGAAAGTAGGATTGATGATTGAGTTAACACAAGCTTGGTTAGAAAAAGATTTTGAGATGCATTTAAAACAAGTAAGTAATAGGATGGAAACTAAGCTGTGAAGGAATTTAACTATGAGGATTTTAAACTTGTGCACGGTGTAGGTAAGTGAGAATGGAGCTGGAAGGCGAGCAGAACTATGTGGCACAGGCTGTGTGATGTCTAAGGCTTTGAGCAAGTTTTTAGTTTTGGCAGGATGTTGGAGAAATTAAGTCCTGCCTTAAGGAAAGCATGGGTCAGGATTCCGTATCAGTGGAGGAGAGGTGCGTGGAAGGTGGCAATGCTGGGGAGGTGGTAGTCGGTAGCATTAACTGATACCTATGTCCTGTGCTCTTCGTTATTGCCTTGCACCCTGGATGAACAGTGATAGTATTTTGCACCTATAACAGTCTTTTATTTCACAAAGTCAAGTGCTTCATTCCAGGGACCCTCAATTAAATATTTACAAGCAGTGGCAGTTTTATACTAACTTGAGTTTATAAGCAACTTTTCTAACATTACCCCATTTCATAGGAAGTATTTGGCTGTCTTAAAGGTACAGGTAAGTTTAGACAATGTTCCATTTTATTTGTAAACATACTGCCACAGGGGAGCCTTAGCAATATTCAAATTTTACCCTGACTCATCTGTGATACTCGGCAATCCAGACAGACAAAAACTTTAGTTAATTTAAGGGCATGTCTGTTGGTGGGTTTATTTGATGGGTGATGCCTGGCGCATGCAGAGGTACAGAAGACTGGAGTTTATGAAATACCTATTATTGCCAACAGTTGATCGCAGTGGGAAGATTGGAAAAGAATGCAAACAGTGGAAGGTAAGGGCAGCCCAACAACAAAGCACGGTGGCACTGTGGTTGGCACTGCTGCGTCACAGTGCCAAGGACCTGGGTTCAATTGAGACCTTCGTTGATTGTCTGTGTGGTGTTTTCACATTCTTCCCATGTTTGTGTGGGTTTCTTCCTGGTGCTCCGGTTACCTTCCACTGTCCAAAAATGTGCAGGTTAGGTGGATTGGCGCTGCTCAATTGTCCCGTTGTATCCAAAGATTAGGTGTGGTTACAGGGATAGGGTGGTGGAGTAGGCCAAGGTAGGGTGCTGTTTGAGGGTTGGTGCAGACTCTGGCCAAATGGCCGCCTTCTGCACTGTCGGAATTCTATGACAACTTGGCTGGATAAATTGTTTTTGAGAGATCGGATAGCATGGGAAGGATGGAATTTCTCGGATAGGGAGGGTGGATGAGATGATGTGATTAAGGCAAAATGGCAGGGACAATTGTTTGATACAACTCATTATTTGGAAGATTTTTCTGCTAAATTAAATAGTTGCTCAATGGAAAAACTGTCAGATGAATTAAAAGAGTACATCAGTGTTGATTCAATAAAGAAAGATATTAAGTCTTGTTACGACCACCTGGGATAGTGCGTGGTCAATTCCAGCCCCACTTGACCCGGAGTCCCAAGACAATGAAAATTAACAGAATTCTTAGAAAATACAAAGGTTTTGGTCTTTGGCTGCCATCAGGTTTATAAATGTAAACAATTAATCTTAATAACAACTATAAATATGCAGCAACTACAACTGGTTAACTATCACCTAATTCTTAACCCCCCCCCCCCCCTTTAACTAGCACCACCCTCCAAATATATGTGCACAAGACAAATAAATAGAAGGGAAAGAGGGCTGTAAAATAATGATGAAAATAAAAGGATAAGGGTCTTTGTTTCAGATGGACATCTTCCAGTGCATCCATCTTCAATCTAGGCCTTCAGTTGGAAGTTTTTTGTTTTCAGTCTGTCATGGGTTTTGCTGTAGATTCATCCAGGTTTCGAGAACTTCTCTGCAGCTATGAAGCATTTCTCGAGAGAGAGAGAGAGAGAGAGAGAGAGAGAGACGGACAGATGCTCACAGCTGCTCCTCTGTGTCCATGATTAGACTCTCACTTCCCGCGTCCTCTGCAAACCATCCCAATCGAGTAGGACCCAATCACCGCCTGTCCCTGGACAGAATAAGGCCGTTGGCTAATTCATTGGCTATCAGTCAACCAATTGAACCCGATCCCATCAATTTCAGGTGCCAAAAAGTCCTGAGTATTTTCTGTTAAGAAGCTAAACCTCCATAGCACAGTGTACCATTTTGCAACTTTTGAGTTTCTCACTTCGGCTTGACTTAAAGGCATTATAGAATCATAGAATTTATAGTGCAGAAGGAGGCCATTTGGCCCATTAAGTCTGCACCGGCCCTTGGAAAGAGCATCGTACAGAAGCCCACAACTCCACCCTATCCCCTAACCCCACCTAGCCTTTTCTGGACACGAAGGGCAATTTAGCTTAGCCAATCCACCTAACCAAAGATGGACTGTGGGAGGAAACCGGAGCACTCTGAGGAAACCCACACATACACTGAGAACGTGCAGACTCTGAACAGACAGTGACCCAAGCCGGGAATCGAACCTAGGACCCTGGAGCTGTTAGCAACTGTGCTACCATGCTGCCCCTATATATCCATTAATTATTTTTTATTTGTTCATGGGATGTGGGTGTCGCTGGCTGGACCAGCAATTGTTGCCCATCCCTGAGGGCATTTAAGAGTCAAATGGGCAGCACGGTGGTTCAAGTGGTTACCACGGTTGCCTCACGGCACCGAGGTCCCAGGTTCGATCCCGGCTCTGGGTCGCTGTCCGTGTGGAGTTTGCACATTCTCCCAGTGTTTGCGTGGGTTTCACCCCCACAACCCAAAAGATGTGCAGGGTAGGTGGATTGGTCACGTTAAATTGGATCGCCCCTTAAATGGGAAAAATGAATTAGATTCTCTAAATTTAATTTTTTAAAAAGAGTCAACCACATTGCTGAAGGTCTGGAGTCGCATGTAGGCCGGGCCAAATAAGGATGAGAGATTTCCTTCCCTAAAGAACATTAGTACACCAGATGGGTTTTTACAAGAATCGACAATGACGTCATGGTCATTATCAAACCTTTAATTCCAGATTGATTTAATGAATTCAAATTCTAACATAGCCCTGGAGCGATTCGAACACATGTCCCCAGAGCATTAACCTGGGTATCTGGATTACCAGTCCAGTGACAATACCACATACCACTGCCTCCCCATATCCATGGATCAAAATTATAATCACAAAGTAAATAAATGGGAAATAAGGGAATCAACAGGAAGGGCCCTGCCGTACCTCCCTCCCTAAAAGGAATGAAACATCAGTGCACAGATATTTCATTGAGGTATGCAAGACATTAATCACAAACATATCCATCCTCATTATTATATCAGTTTCCTTCCCAGTTCCTGCATTGGTAACCAGTCATCCCGTAAACCCGTGACACAACATCTGCTATCACATTATCTCTCCCAGGAATGTGTACAATTTTAATATTGAACTGTTGTAATAATAAACTCTAACGGAATAACCTTGCGTTCCACCAAGAAATGGGAAATCAGGAAATCAACAGGAAGTGCCCTTACAGTCTGTACTCTTAATTTCTGCTCAATTTAACACCAATGAACATGGCACCACACAGATTCAAGGAAGGAGCAGTTACAATATTGCTAATCAAGGACTTTTGTCATGGAACAAGATCAGCAGTTAGCTGTTTTCTTCGCTCGCTGTTGAAATTTATTACAGACAAAGTTCAAGGAAATCAAATGTTTATTTCTTGAATCATTTTGAACCCTGCCTTTTTCAACTTGGGGGAAAACTGTCCCAAATTAGACTTCACATTTTATAACTACAAGCAAGTCAAAAAGCCAAACCCGAGACAAAATGTATTAACATGCCTAGGCATGGTTTTATATGCTTTTGTATTGCTTTTCTTGAGTATGAAGTTTTTAATCCGTTAAAATCTTTGGTGTAGAATAACTAGGGATCTTTTATTTAAATAAGCACTTCTATATTAAAGATACTCATGTGGCTGCACATGCTTTGTGGGTCTGCTAGTTTGTATATCGCTTCAAAAATGTGTAATGTATTTAGTGTAAAGCTTCGCAAGTACCTTTTGACTTGAGCAGTGAATAATAACTGAAAATGTTAAATAATCTATCAATGACGAAGAATCTTTAATAATGAGAGTGCCAGCTATTTCTGCTAGTCGCTGGTTCTCAACGTTGATAACACAAGGGGAGAAATAAATATTTTGACCAACCATATTTTCAATTCCTCAACAGCAACAATATTTTTTGTATGTAGCTTTTGAAATTAATGGTGAGCTGCTGCTTCGAACCACTGTAGTTTCTGGTGTCGGTACAACTACGGACAGTGTGTTGGGAAGGAAGTTCCAGGATTTGGCAGCACGGTAGCATGGTGGTTAGCATAAATGCTTCACAGCTCCAGGGTCCCAGATTCGGTTCCCGGCTGGGTCACTGTCTGTGTGGAGTCTGCACGTCCTCCCCGTGTGTGGGTGGGTTTCCTCCGGGTGCTCCGGTTTCCTCCCACAGTCCAAAGATGTGCGGTGGATTGGCCATGCTAAATTGCCCGTAGTGTCCTTAAAAGTAAGGTTAGGGGGGGGGGGGGGGGGGGGGGGTTGTTGGGATACGGGTATAGGGTGGATACGTGGGTTTGAGTAGGGTGATCATTGCTCGGCACAACATCGAGGGCCGAAGGGCCTGTTCTGTGCTGTACTGTTCTATGTTCTATGTTCTATATTTCAAAGTCGGGTTGGTGAAAGATTTGGAGGGGAACTTACAAGTGGTAATGCCCTGCTCCTGCTGTCCTTGCTTTTTCTACATGGTAGGTGTCACGAGTTCGGAAAGTGTTATTGAAGGAGCCTTGGCAAGTTGCTCGGTGTATCTTTTAGATGATCCACACTGCAGTACATAGTGTGCTGGTGATGGAGGGAATGAGTGTTTAAGAGTGCAAATAATGTGGCTGCTTCATCTGGGTGATGTCGAGATTCTTGTTTTGTTGGAGCTGGACACATCCAGGCAAATGGGGAGTATTCCATCTCATACCTGACTTTTACCCTGCAGATAGTGTACAGGTTTTTGAAGTCAGGAGATTGAGATACTCGCTGAAGAATTCTCGGTCTCCTGCCCTGGCAGTATAGCATTGGTATTTAGCTGGTCTGAGGACACTGTCCTGAGGAATTCCTATAGCGATAATTGGCAAGTTATTTTGCATACATGAAATATGGGTGGGCCAAGGGTCAGTAAAGCACTAAATGACATCTCAGACAAAATGTCATATACGAGGGAAGAAAAAGTTGTTTATGGCAACCCTGAACATTATCAAGGATAAGTAAGAAGACTCCAATTTACGAAGTAGCACCCCTAGAATTAAGTGGCCAAACCAGAATTTGGACTTAAACCCAAGTTGAATCTTTTGGTCAGGTTGAGTCTTGCCGATTTAAAATGAAGAATTGTATTTAGCTAATGAGGATGGGTTCTTCATTTTTAAACTCTGGTGACAATAGGAAGTAACTTGTGTTTACACATTTGTGAAGGTCTGCTGTTCCCTACTGTCGTTGTCCTCACATACTGGCATTGTCCTCACATACATTGTCCTTGCATACAGTATAATGTCTCCTGCCAGTGGTGGCCATTTCGAGGAAAATTTGAGTCCTTGTTAACATTTTTTCCCCCTGCCAGACATACATATATTTGCATAAATTGTTTCAAGTTGCTCTGTTGACATTGTCTTTGTGTAGCAATCATTTTATCTTATAAGTAAAGATATTGAGTTTGTTTGCAATTGTCAAGGTTGATCATAAGTTACTTGTGTTAAAGGTGAGCTATCCTTTTCAGTAAAGTGCCTGGGCAACCAGGAGAACAGCTATGAAGCTGAACTAGAGTGCTCTTTGGAGAGATAGTGGCACAGTTGTACTGGCGCTGAACTAGTAATCCAGAGTAATGTTCTGGGGAACAAAAACAGAAAATACTGGACAATCTCAGCAGGTCTGACTGCATTTGTGGAGGGAGAAGGGAGCTAACATTTTGAGTCTGGGTGACTCTTTATCAATGCTCTGGGGAAATGGGTTCAAATCCCACCATGGCAGATGGTGAAATTTGAATTCGGAAAAGAAAATCTGGAATTAAAAGTCTAATGGTGACCGTGAAACCATGGTCTAAAAAAAAAGTCTGATTCACTAATGTCCTTTTAGGAAAGGAAATTTGTTGTCCTTGCCTGGCGTACATGTAATTCCAGATCCACAGCAATGTGGTTGACTCTTAAATGCCCTCCGGGAGGGGCAGTAAATGCTGGCCCAGCCAACGATGCCCACATCCCATGAACAGATTTTTTAAAAAAAACTGAAGGATTAACCCAACGCAAATAGTTTTCTTTAAATATAGAAATTATGATGTAGACACAGATCAAGTCCATGTTGATGTTTATTCTCTACTTGAGTGGACCGAATCCCAAATGCTTGTCTTGTTCCCGTATCCCCTTTTTTTAAATTACATAACAAATCGCCTATTTAACTGATGCTATATATTGGTAGATCCTAATCATGACATCAGGTAGTGCATTCACGGAGGGGAAGGGGTGAGGGCAGTGATGCAGAAATGGTTGAGTGCCCTGTCAAACACAGTAGAGGGAAATTTTCGGTTCAGGAAAAAGGAATGCTAAAAAGTGCAGTTTTGGAAAATAGCTTCATTGCAAGTTGTGCCGGAGGTGGAGTCCTTGCAGGAAGTGGGGTGTGAGGAGTTGTAGTTGAGGAGGCGTTGGCTTGTGATGAGTATTGGTAGTCAGTCTGTCACCACAAATAGAGACTGAACAGTTCAGGGAAGGGAGTGTTGGGAGTCGAACCGTGTGAAGGGGTGAGGGGTGGAAATTAGAAACCAAGATCAACAACATTTTTTCAGGTCCATTTGAGAGCATGAAGCAGCACTGATACAGTCATAAATGTACTTGGGAACCGGGGGGTGGCGATTCTAGTGGGGAAGAGGGTGGCGGCTGAGGTGGTGTCGGACAAGGAGGGCAGATATATCATGGTGAGGGGTAGGCTGCAGGGAGAGAAGGTGGTGCTGGTGAACGTATATGCCCCGAATTGGGATGATGCTGGCTTCATGAGGCGCTTGTTGGGCCGCATCCCGGACCTGGAGGCAGGGGGCCTGATCATGGGGGGAGATTTTAACACAGTGCTGGATCCCACACTGGACCGGTCCAGTTCAAGGACGGGTAGGAGACCGGCGGCGGCCAAAGTGCTGAGGGGATACATGGACCAGATGGGAGGGGTGGATCCCTGGAGGTTTGGGAGACCGAGAGCGCGGGAGTATTCCTTTTTCTCTCGCGTCCATAGGGTTTATTCCCGGATAGACTTTTTTGTCCTGAGCAGGGGGTTGATCCCGAGGGTGCAGGATGCCGAGTATTCGGCCATAGCGATTTCGGACCATGCCCCGCACTGGATTGATCTGGAGATGGGGGAGGCACGGGACCAGCGCCCGCTCTGGCGCCTGGATGGGGGGGATGCTGGCGGAGGAGGAGGTGTGTAAGAGGGTTCGGAGAAGCATTGAGGGGTATCTGGATACCAATGATACGGGGGAGGTCCAGGTGGGGGTGGTCTGGGAGGCTCTGAAAGCAGTGATCCGGGGGGAGCTGATCTCCATCCGGGCCCACAGAGAAAGGAGGGAGAGGAAGGAGAGGGAGAGACTGGTGGGAGAGCTTCTGGAGGTGGACAGGAGATATGCGGAGGCACCGGAGGAAGGGTTGCTGGGAGAACGGCGCAGGTTGCAGGCCAATTTTGACTTGTTGACCACCAGAAAGGCGGAGACACAGTGGAGGAGGGCGCATGGTGCGGTATATGAGTATGGAGAGAAGGCGAGCAGGATGTTGGCGCATCAGCTCCGTAGGCGAGATGCGGCTAGGGAAATTGGGGGAGTGAAGGATGGGGGTGGAAATGTAGTGCAGAAGGGGACAGAAGTAAACGGGGTCTTTAGGGACTTTTACGAGGGATTGTACCGGTCGGAACCTCCGAGGGGGAGAGAGGGGATGGAGAGCTTCATGAACAGGCTATGTTTCCCAAGGGTTCAAGAGAGGCTGGTTGAGGGGCTGGGGGCGCCGATAGAGTTGGAGGAGCTAGTCAGGGGGAATCGGGCAAATGCAGTCAGGTAAGGCCCCGGGGCCGGACGGGTTCCCGGCAGAATTTTACAAAAAATATGCGGACCTGGTGGGTCCCCTGCTGGTGCGAACTTTCAATGAGGGGGGGGGGGGCTTTGCCCCCGACGATGTCGCGGGCACTGATCTCTTTGATCCTATAACGGGATAAGGACCCCTTGCAGTGCGGATCATATAGGCCTATTTCACTCCTTAACGTAGACGCTAAGTTGCTGGCGAAGATCCTGGCTACCAGGATAGAGGATTGTGTGCCAGAGGTAATTCATGAAGATCAGACAGGGTTTGTCAAGGGGCGGCAGCTCAACACGAATGTGCGGAGACTGCTCAATGTTATCATGATGCCGGCAGTGGAGGGGGAGGCGGAGATAGTGGTGGCGCTGGATGCAGAGAAGGCGTTTGATAGAGTTGAGTGGGGGTACCTAATGGGAGGTGCTGGAGAGGTTGGATTTGGGGAGGGATTCATCAAATGGGTGAGGCTGCTTTACGCGGCGCCGATGGCGAGTGTAGTCACTAATGGAAGGAGATCGGAGTATTTTAGGCTTTATCGTGGGACCAGGCAGGGGTGTCCCCTGTCCCCCCTGCTCTTTGCACTGGCGATTGAACCGCTGGCCATGGCGTTGAGGGAGTCAGGGAAGTGGAGGGGTCTGGTGCGGGGGGGGAGGAGCACCGGGTATCGCTGTATGCGGACGACCTGCTGTTATATGTGGCGGACCCAGAGGGGGGAATGCCGGGGGTGATGGAACTGTTAGCGGAATTTGGGGGCTTCTCGGGCTATAAGCTGAACTTAGGAAAGAGCGAGGTATTTGTAGTGCACCCGGGAGATCAGGAGGAGGGAATTGGGAGGCTCCCCTTCAGGAGGGCAGTGAAGAGTTTAAGGTACCTGGGGGTGCAGGTGGCCAGGAGTTGGGGGGCTCTTCATAAGCTTAACTTCACAAGACTAGTGGAACAGATGGAGGAGGAATTTAAAAGGTGGGACATGGTGCCGCTATCGCTGGCGGGCAGAGTGCAATCCGTCAAAATGACGGTTCTCCCGAGGTTCTTGTTCCTCTTCCAGTGCTTGCCCATCTTTATCCCTAGGGCCTTTTTTAAAAGGGTGACCAGCAGCATCATGGGATTTGTTTGGGCGCATGGCACCCCGAGGGTGCAGAGGGTCTTCTTGGAGCGGAGTAGGGATGGGGGGGGGGCTGGCGTTGCCCACCCTCTCGGTGTACTACTGGGCGGCCAACGTATCGATGGTGCGTAAGTGGGTGATGGAGGGGGAGGGGGCAGCATGGAAACGGATGGAGAGAGCGTCCTGTGGGGATACAAGCCTGGGGGCCCTGGTAACGGCGCCGTGGCCGCTCCCTCCCACGAGGTATACCACGAGTCCGGTGGTGGCGGCTACCCTCAAGATTTGGGGGCAGTGGAGGCGACATAGGGGAGAAGTGGGGGGCTCGATGGAGGCTCCGTTAAGGGGGAACCATAGGTTCGTCCCGGGGAACATGGATGGGGGATTTCGGGGATGGTATAGAGCGGTCATTAGACAGCTGAAGGACCTGTTTATCGACGGAAGGTTTGCGAGCCTGGGGGAGTTGGAGGAGAAATTTGGGCTCCCGCCGGGAAACATGTTTAGATATCTGCAGGTAAAGGCATTTGCTAGACGGCAGGTGGAGGGATTCCCTGCGCTCCCCGCGAAGGGGGTGAGTGACAGGGTGCTCTCGGGGGTCTGGGTCGGGGAGGGGAGGATATCCGATATCTACAAGGTTATGCAGGAGGTGGAAGAGGCGTCAGTAGAGGAGCTGAAAACGAAGTGGGAGGGGGAACTGGGGGAACAGATCGAAGACGGGACATGGGCTGATGCCCTGGAGAGGGTAAATTCTTCCTCCTCGTGTGCGCGGCTTAGCCTCATCCAATTCAAGGTGCTGCATAGGGCCCACATGACTGGGACGAGGATGAGTAGGTTCTTTGGGGGTGAAGATAGGTGTGCCAGGTGCTCGGGGAGTCCAGCGAACCATGCCCATATGTTCTGGGCATGCCCGGCATTGGAGGAGTTCTGGAAGGGGGTGGCGAGGACGGTGTCAAGGGTGGTGGGATCCAGGGTCAAGCCAGGATGGGGACTCGCGATCTTTGGGGTTGGGGTAGAGCCGGGAGTGCAGGAGGCGAAAGAGGCCGGTGTGCTGGCCGTTGCGTCCCTAGTAGCCCGGCGAAGGATTTTGCTACAGTGGAAGGACGCGAGGCCCCCAAGCGTGGAGACCTGGATCAATGACATGGCGGGCTTCATTAAGCTTGAGAAGGTTAAATTCGCCCTGAGAGGATCGGTGCAAGGGTTCTTTAAACGGTGGCAACCTTTCCTCGACTTTCTGGCTCAACGATAGGGTACTGGGACAGTAGCAGCGGCAACCCGGGGGGGGGGGGGGGGGAGGTGGGGGGGGGGGGGGGGGGGGGGGGGGGGGGGGGGGGGGGGGGGGGGTCGTTGATTATGTTAGCTTATTTTATTTAAATTTGATTTATCTAATTTTAATTTATGGTTAAGTTCTCTTGGTTGGGGGGGGGGGGGGGGTGGGGGAATGTGATACATGTGATGTTACGGTATGGGGGGAATTGTGGGTGTTATGGGGCTGTTAGTTGCATATTACTGCTTTTTGCTATACTTTTTGTTATATTTTCTGTAAAAAATTCCAATAAAAATTATTTAAAAAATAAATAAATAAATGTACTTGGGGGGGGGGGGGGGGGGGGGGGGGGGGGGGGGGGGGGGGGGGGGGTGGGGGGGGGGAGGAATGTTTTGGGAGGGGCCTGAGTTTGACTGGAACAAGGAGTTTTTCACATACCCCACTAAAAGATGGGAATGATTGGCGCCCATGTGAGTACCCATAGTCGCCTTTTATTTGCAGGAAGTGAGATGAGATGACTGAGAAGAGAACAAATTCAGCTGGGTGGAGGAGAGTAGTGGTAGATGGGGTTTGTTTGGACCTTTGCTCAAGGAAGAAATGGAGAACACTGACAATCCTGGTGGGGGATGGAGGTGTGGAGGCATTGGACATCCATGGTGAAGAAATGGCAGTTAGGGCCGAGAAATTGGAAATGGTTGATGTGACGTAGGGTACCAAAGGAATCGTGAATGTTGGTGGGAAGAGACTGGACAAGGGGAGAGAGGATAGTGTCCAGATGGGAAGAAATGAGTTAAGTGGGGCAGGAATAGTCTGACATGATATGTTGGCTGTGGGTCCTGTTTGCGGATTTTGGGAAGGAGGTAGAAGAGGGTTGTGGGGGCGAAGGTTGGAGGAAAGATTTCCACAGGAGATATGGCCAGTGACGGTCCTGAAAACAGTGGTGTGATGTTCAGTAGTGGGGTCCAGCAGGAGGTAAGAGGAAGAGTCTGAGGGTTGGTGCTCAGCCTCTGCAAGGTAGTGGTCAGTATGCCAGACAACAGCACAACCCTTATTGCTAAGTTTAATGAAGTCCAGGTGGACCTGAGAGAACGACAACAACCAAGTTCAGAAGGAGACTGGTTGGAGTGAGTGAGAGGAGCAGTGAAATGAAGACAGACAGCCAATGTCACACCAACCGTTCTCAATGAAAAGCTAAGGAGCAGGTGGGAGGCCAGCCGGAGAGTACCAGGTAGACAGAGAATGCTGCAGCTGAGTGAAAGGTCAATGATATTGACTGGATAATGTGTGTTGATTGGCCATGACAGAGTAATATTGGAACCCCCAAATCACTTTGCTCTACCATGTTACCCAGCCTTCCTCTTTAAGTGTAATTTTATTTTCAACAAAATATATCACCATCCAATCACTGAATCCGATTCCATTTGCTTATTTTCTGTCTCCAAATAGCTTTATTTGTAATCTATTATTTATCATACCTCTCTTCGTTGTATTGTTTGTTTGTAAATTTGAATGCCATCCCCTCTCCTTTTTTTAAACAAAATCATTAATGTACGAGGTGAGATGTAAAATCTAGATACAATATTCGCTGTGCTTGAAGTGTTATAACTGAAACGGCTTAGTTTTTAACAATTCAAATGCAGGACGTGGGTGTAACTGGCTCGGCCAACTCTAGTTGCCCTTGAAGGTGGCGGTGACCTGCTTTCTTGAACCTCTGCAGTTCATGTAGTGTATGTACACCCATAATGCTGTTAGGGAGGGAGTTCCAGGATTTAAATTTTTTTTAAAATTCAAGGCATTTAACAAATATACATATAATATCAGAGGAACAACACAGCAACCCAATAAACAACCACAACCCTCCAACCCCACTGATAGCAACACCCTGCCACGACCTGCCTTCCCCATTTTAACCCTCTTGCCCCCCCCCTCCCCCCCAATTGCTGCCCCTTGAAGGAATCGATGAACGATTCCCACCCCTCTACCGACCCTGGCAGAGCGAACTTCACCATCTCCAACCTCTGGAAATCTGCCATGTCGCTCACCCGCACCCTTGCTTTTGCCGGCTCCAAGTCCCGCCAACCCAACAAAATCCGTCTCCAGGCTGTCAGGGAGACATACCAATATCTCCCCCCCCCCCCCCCCCCCCCCCCCCCCCCCCCCCCCCCCCCCGCAACTCCCAGGTTTTCTGACCCACACCAAATATCACCACACCAGCACCTCGGACATCATGTCCGAGAGCCTCTGCAGAGCCCCCTCGGTTTTGGACATGCCCAGGACATGTGGACGTGATTCATGAGCCCCTGCGCACCGCCCAGACTTGTCCATCACCTCTGTAAAGAACTGCTCATCCTCGCCACCACTTTGAACTGTATGAGGCTTAATCTTGCACATGACGAGGACGCATTCACCCTCAGCAAGGCCTCCGCCTATGTCCTGCCTCCCCCCCCCCCCCAAAACAACCTCCTCCCATTTGCGCTCCTCCACCGAAGTGCCCTCCCTCTCCAGTTCCGTATAAATATTGAACACCTTCCCCTCCCCTATTTCGTCCTCCGATAAAAGTTTGTCTTGCAACACTGGAGATGGCAGCCCCGGGAAGGAAGGCACCTCTCTCCTCACAAAATCCCGAACCTGCAGGTGCCTAAAACCATTCCCCACAATTCCTCCAGCTCTTGCAGGCTCGCAAATTTGTTCGCTATGAGCAAGTCCTTAAAATAGTCAAATCCCCAGCTGCCACCACCCCTGGAACCTCGTGCCCAGCCGGCACAAACCTATGGTTGTCGCAAATCGGCACCCACAAGATGTACTCCCCAACCCAAAGTGCTGCCTACGCTGCCTCCATGCCGTTAAAGCCAACATCACCACTGGGCTTACGGAGTGGAGTTCCAGGATTTTGACCCAGTGACAGTGAAGGAATGACTCTATATTTCCAAGTCAGGCTGAATGATTTGGAGCAGAACATCCAAGTGGTGGTATTCCCATGTATCTGCTGCCCTTGTCCTTCGAGACGGTAGTGGTCATTGGTTCAGAAGGTCTCAGGAGTCTTAGTGAGCTCCTGCACTGTACTGTTCATCGATGGTGGTGATGTTGAATGATTGTGGAAGGGGCAGTATTAAAGTGGGCTGCTTTGTTCTGGTTGTTGTCTAGCCGAGTGTTGTTGGATCTGCACTCATTCAGGCAAGTGGAGAGTATTCCATTACACTCCTGACTTATGCCTTGTAGATGGCATTCAGGTTTTGGCGAGTTAGGAGGTGAGTTACTCAACGCAGAATTCTGAGCTTCTGACTTGCTCTTGTAGCTGCAGTATGTATATGGCTACTCCAGCTCAGTTTCTGATCAGTGGTAACCCCCCAAGATGATAGTGGGGGATTCAGCGATAGTAATGCCATTGCATGTCAAAGGATGATGATTAGATCCTCTCTTGGTGGAGGTGGTCATTGCCTGGCACTTGTGTGGCACAAATTATACTTGCCATTGCCAGCCCAAGCCTGGATATTTCCCAGGTCTTTTTGCATTTGTACATGGACTGCTTCAATATCTGCCGAGTTGCAAAATGATGCTGAACACTGAAGTCTTCAGTGAACATCTGTACTTCTGACCTTTTTGATGGAAGGAAGGTATTTGATGGAGCGTCACCTGAATGCCCAAGTATCTAAAACGTGCCCCCACTACCTTGAACGGTAACTCACCTGAGCTCCTCTCCTTCCCTCTGGTCTCGATCGGGAACACCTCGCACGTTCCTATGTTCAACCTAAAATCCACATAATGCCCCCATTGCCACCCAACGGGTCTGAAATATATAACATCGGGTTGTCTGCGTATAGCAAAACCCTGTGCTCAACGACAACCCCCAATTCTTTGCCGCTCCTTAAGTGCCATTGCCAGTGGCTCTATAACCAAGGCAAAGAGCAACGGGGAGAGCAGGCACCCCTGCCTTTCCCACAATGCAGCCTGAAATATCCCGAACTCGCCTGGTTCGTCCACACACTTGCGACCGGTGCCTTGTACAGCAACTGGACCCAGTCCACAAACGCCTGCCTGAACCGCCCCAGCACAAATATTCCCCCTCCCCTGGTCGAAAGCCTTTTCCGTGTCCATCGCCACTGCCACCTCCACCTCTTGCCCCTCCGAAGGCATTGGAATTACATTGAGCAGCCTTCTCACATTTGTTGACAACTGTCTCCCTTTCACAAACCCCGTTTGGTCCTCGCCTATCAACCCCAGGGCGCAGCCCTCAATTCGCGAAGCCATCACCTTTTCCAGCAACTTGGCATCTACATTCAATAGTGAGATTGGGCAGTATGACCTGTACTGCTCCAGATCCTTGTCCTTTTTCAATGTCAAAGAGATGAATGCCTGTGTTCCTCCACTCTTCCTAGCCTCATTATATGCCCACACCTGCAGTTGCCCCACGGCCCCCCAAACCTTTTATAAAACTCCATCGAGAACCCATCCAGGCCTGGGGCCTTCCCTGCCTGCATCGCCCCCATACTCTCCATCACCTCCCTCAGCCTGATTGGTACCCCAATCCCTGAACCAACTTATCGTTGTCCCTGGGAAACTCCAGCACGACCAGGAACCACCACTCTCTCGCTCTGCCTCATACAATCTCTTGTAAAAAGCCTCAAACGCCCCGTTCACCACCACTGGGTCCAACACCACCCTTTCTGTCTCACCCATTACTCTTCCTCAGCTGGTGGGCCAGCATCCTACTTGCTTTCATAGATTTCATAGAATTTACAGTGCAGAAGGAGGCCATTCGGCCCATCGAGTCTGCACCGTCTCTTGGAAAGAGGACCCTACCCAAGGTCAACACCTCCACAATATCCCCATAACCCAGTAACCCCACCCACCACTAAGGGAAAGTTTGGACATTTAGGGCAATTTATCATGGCCAATCCACCTAACCTGCACATCTTTGGAATGTGGGAGGAAACCGGAGCACCCGGAGGAAACCCACGCAGATACGGGGAGAATGTGCAGACTCCGCACAGACAGTGACCCAAGCCGGAATCGAACCTGGGACCCTGGAGCTGTGAAGCAATTGTGCTGTCCACAATGCTAACGTGCTGCCCACTCACCATACTCCTATACTACCCCTCTGCAGCTGCCCCACCGCCTTCCCTGTGGACATGAATCCGAACTCCGACTGGAGCCTTTCCTCTGCTTCAACAACCCTGCCTCTGGGGCCTCTGAATACCCTTTGTCCACCCTCAGAATCTCCTCTAACAGCCTTGCCTTCTCTGCCCGTTCCGCCTTCTCCCTATGCGCCCGAATTGAAATAAACTCTCCCCGAACCACCACCTTGAGTGCCCCCCACAGCGTGTTGGCCCTGGGCTCAACCTGTCCAAGCTTGGCTTTCTAACCGTATTAAAATCTCTCCCCATGATCAACCAGTGAGAGTCCAGGTCAGGAATCGCCCCAGTACCAACCTCATGAAGTCTCTATCATCCCAATTTGGGACATAACTGTTTACCAGGACCACTGGCATCCCCTCCACTTCCCACTAACCATCACCACCACAGTCATTGCTCCTTTTCCAGCTGTTCTACATCAACCAAACCCTTGTCAGCAAACCCCCATCCCCCTCCCCTACTTCGAAACCCACCCACTGCACTTCCATAACTAGCCTGCCAGCTAGCATGGTGTCCCCGCCCAAGACCTCCAAACCCCCTGGCGTGCCAAAATAATATTCACGCTTCTGTAAAGTTACCCAGAGGTGGGCCGGGTACAGCATTTCGAACCTCACCCCCTTATTGAGAGGACAGCTTTGACCCGATTAAACCTGGCCCTCCTCTTCGCCAATTCTGCACCCAGGTCTTGAGACACCTGCAGCTCGTTTCCTTCCCAGATCCGCTTCCTCGTCACCTGTTGTAAACCCCCCCCCCCCCCGCCCCCCCCAAATCAGCTGTAATAAGACAATAAAAAAGGCAAACATGTGTAAAAAAACAAAACACATATACAAACATTTCACAAACCAAGAAAATTCCCACCATTAACCCTCCTCAAAACCATGTTTCTTAATAAAGTCATTTGTAGCCATGGGGCGTTGTGAACTTGTGTTCCTGCCCCATAAAAGTCTCCCAACAGTCTTGTGTCATCCTCGCCGATCTCAGAATCTTCTCCTGGAATTTATTCATTTGAATTATCACCGCGGTGGCTCTCTGCCTCTGTCTTGGCGATTGGTATGCCCGGGGCCTTCTTGCAGACCCCCTCGTCCACCAGCTTTGCAAACTTCTTCGAAACATAGGCATGGCACTCATTCCCTCTGGCAGACCCCGATTCGTAAATACTGCTGCTTGGACTGACTCTTGGCCATCCACCTTTACCTTCGACTCCTGACAGGGAGCTCCTCAGCATTGCTGTCTCCCAAGTCCACAATCAGATCGCCGTGATCCATTACCGGCCTTTCCACCTCACGGGTTGTCGCACCTTGCGATTCCAGGCACTTTTCTACCCGCTCCAAAGTCCAGTGAAGAGGGGTACTGCTCCCTCAATCACCAGTCCTCTTGCATCTCTTGCCGATGCTGCCGGAGCTCCCCCTTCATCAACACCATCAACTGCTCCACAGGCAGTGGGATGGCTGACGACGACGCTCCTGACTCTGCCAAGCTTTCTGTAACTGCGTCAAGCAGACCCTCCACCTCTGGAGCAACACATTCTGCCGGGTGTGGTAACCCACTGGCATTCCACTTTTGGAGAATTCAACTCCCACTTATTTTGCACAATCTTCCATTAACTGAGCAGAAAGGGCCAAACTTCAAGCAGGAGTCACGCTGTGTGTGATTGATAGCTCATGGCAGCCACTGGAAGTTGATGGAATAACTTTGTGTATGTTATTGTTTTCCCTCTGCTGAATTAACTTTGGTTCATCAGAAGATTTTTTTCACCCCAAGTAGGTTATTTACTGTAGTTATAGTCTTTTAAGTTGCTATCTAGAATCTCCCAAAAATACCCTTTTTATGCAGGACTTGCCTACTGGTTAACTTTTTATTGTATAGCCTAACCATTTATTTCAGCAATGGAAAATTTAGAAACCTATAATCAGCTCTCAATCTGATTTATTTTGTCAGACAAGCATGGCAGTCTTGCAATTATAATTACTACAGACTGCAAACTGGAATGAAATGAGCTTAAGAGTCTGGGAAATATCTGTAGGCAGATCAGTTAATACTTTTAACCTAGGGAAGTTTGTTGAATCATGCCAAATCCACAGAGAAAGGGCAATGCATGGGCAGAGAAATGTTGCTTTAAAGATTTATAAAATATATAGTGAAGCTTTTTATTTTGCTGTGTCAAATGTAATTTTACTTTTTTGACTTCAAATTTAATATTCAGTGGCTTGAAAAGTAGAATGGCGTACAAATATGTTGGAGCAAAAGCTTTTGGTTTGATTGGTCTTGTGTTCACTGGTAGATTTGAAGAAAATTGAAGGACACAGTTACTTGAATTTGTACCTGTTTCTCATTGCAGAGTGGCACGCTTTGGTATGTGGTATGTTGATTTTTGGGGTGCAGTTGATATCCTGCTAGATTGAAAACTTTATATGATTTTAAAACGTGACAGAAATATTCCACATAGACGAGAAGTTTTTTTTAAAATTTAGAGTACCCTCATTTTTTTTTCAATTGAAGGGGCAATTTAATATGGCCAATCCACCTAACCTGCACATCTTTTAGGTTGTGGGGGTGAAACCCATGCCAACATGGGGAGAATGTGCAAACTCCACACACACTGACCTGGAGCTGGGATCGAACCCGGGTCCTGAATGCCGTAGGTGCAAGTGCTACCCACTGCACCACCGTGTCGCCCTGTGAAGTGTTTTTTTTTCTATCAAATTTTTCTCTTCATAATTTTGAAAACATGCCTTTGTTCTTGTCGGTAAATTCTCCTGTGTTTCAGCGAGCATTTTCATTTGCCGAGATATCTGAGTAAATTTGCAGAATGCTGTAAAGGTCTTTGTGTTCCTGAACTAAATTTTGTCATTGGAAATGTAGCACGTTTGACTGAACATTTTAAATTAGCACACATGTCATTCACATTTATTGGCTTTGCAATCTAAAATGTTGATTGAACAATGGGGAGAGGGCGGTGTAAAATCTCCAATGCTTTGTGATGGCAATCGAATGATTCCTGGGAGAGAGACAAACTCCTGTCATCAAGACTGCAATATTCGTGTTTCTGGCTTTGAAACAATGGCAAAACCCTGGTGGCGTCAGTTAGTCATAATGGCCAACCATTGATGAAAATCCTAGGATCTAGATAAAGCCTGCATATAACTTGTCACTCTGGTTTATTGAATAGTTGGAACCAGAGCACTGAAGATGGGTTTAATTTAGACCATTGTGGTGATGGGCAGCCCAGCAGGCCAAACTCCCAGTGCCCTTTTTCTGTATTCACTTAAACATGGAAGTGCATGAAACTGAACAGCTTTAGAATTGATTTCAAAACTGATTATAACTGGAGCATAAACAAAGTCGTTTTTATTTTGTAAAGAGGTTAGAAAATGGATAAATCTCAGTTTTCATTTATACCTCCCCTACATCTCGGACCCGTGGAATGGCTTGAAGGAAATGATGAAGCTCCTGTAAGAGTTTGGGTCCTTCCTGGGCTGCAAACTCAACCTGGGCAAGAGCGAGGCATTCGAGATGAACCCGAATGGGGAGGGACGGAGCTAAACATAATAGATAAAGTGTGTGTGTGGCCAATAGCAGCGCACATAAGGGGTGGGGGAAACCTAGGGTTTCCATCAGGAAAGACAGACGAGGAGGCCACAGGAACCACCCCCCTCGGCAAGGCCATTGGAGCAACAAATACAAAATGAAAGAGAGCTTACAGCATCCATGATTGGAGAAAGGGCTCAAGATGGAGCCCGAACAACAACAAAGGGAGGATGTGGGGGGGGCGATGAAAGGGGAACATGTAAATTGTACTTACGAAGCGTCGTGCTCACCTATTGCATTGTGAACAGATGTAAAAATTCAATTTTTTAAAAAAAATTTCATTCATGCATTTTATGTGAATTAGGCCATATTTGTTTGTAGTAGTACTGTGTCTTGATATTGCAAAGTTGAGGTTGCAGACACTGGTTTCTGTGGCGTTAGTTGACAGGCATCAAGAGTTGAGATTCTCGAATCATACTATCTTTTACTTAGATACAAGGCATTACTCCAGGTGTAGAGAATTTGAGGCCAGGAATGATTGGTGATGCGTCCTGGGCTAGAATATCTGACTATAAACCTGAAACTTGTGTAATGTGCCCAGAGAATGAACGGAGAACTCTATTCAATTTATTTCAACTGCTAGTTTTGTATGTGGTTTCACATGAACCTGTTTTCTCGGAAAGACAGTGGAATAATACTGCTATACCCTGTTTTAAAGAGTCCCAAAACCTGTAGTTTAACTATACTACAGTTAAATTTATTATTGGCATCTGTCCATTTTGGGAGAGGATGGACGGTGCCCAGGGTGCATGTCACTTCTGTATTGAACATCTTGTTGTGGCTGCAGAGGCTGATTTGTGAATGGCAACCCCTTCTGCAGCTGGCACAGATGAATAGCACTTGCTCAAGGTTGACTGATGATTTTTCCTTCCCGTGGTCTCTTCTGCCATCTGGTCATTTATTTTCTCTGCTTTTTCCACTCCCTTCCTAATTGCTTGTCTCCAGGCACGCCAGTCAGCAGCAAGGACTTTCCATGCATCAACTTGAAGTCTTGCTCGCAGTCATCCTTGTGTTGCAGATATGGTTGACCTGTTAGTCTCGCGCTGATAGCAAACTCACCATTGAACATGCTGTTGGGGATGTGGCTGTCATCTGTTCAGTTCATCTGACCCATCCAATGGAGTTGCCGCTGACTGAGAGGACAAACATGCTGGAAATCCTTACATGCTGATGCACTTCCATATTTGGCACTAAATCTTGCCAGGTGTTGCCCAGTATCTGTCTGAGGTAACGGAGGTGGAAGCTGTTCAGCTACTTTTGGCTTGCATACGTTGTCCATGGCTCACTATTATAAAAGAGGTGCTGAGAACACCAACTTGTTACACCGCTTTGTATTTTTGGTTAGTTTGATGTTGGTCCACGCTTCACGTCTCTGATTTGACATGACCACTGCGTCTTGGCAATCCTGATGCTTGTTTTGTCATCAAGGGACAGGTTGCTGGTAATTGCTGATGCAAGGTCTGTGAAGCTGTTGATGACTCCAAAATGAGGTTGTCAATGTTATGAAAAGTGGAGTCTCTCTGAAACTCCTTGCAGGAAAGACTGTTGACGCCTTGGGCCAGATTCTTCAGACAACAATGCACTCTGCACTCAGCCAGTGTCAAAGTGGGATCGTCTGTGCAGCACTATCTATAACTCCTCTCTCTTCCTGTGCACAGTGAGTGCAGAGGCATGCTGACTGATTTTTAGGGCTTCAAAAATAGAGCCAGTTACAGCAGCTAAAGACTAAAGTCCTCATGGATGACGAGCAAGCTCCCAGCAAACATCTAGGTGAGCTCCCAGCAAACATCTAGGTGCTCTGAGCTGCCAGAATCAAGTCTCAGCAGACTGCTTGGCATGGTGTCAATCAATATTGGTTGAAACTATGCTATTGTACAATTCTGGGATGCAAGAGAGATGTATGAATGAATCAAAGCAACAGATCCCGCAGCAACAAAATCAGCCCCCTTAGAAGATGAACACGGGGATGATCGCCACAAAACTTACCAAGCAGATAGAAAGATGGGTGGAGCACTATTTTGAACTCTATTCAATGGAGAACATTGTAATTAATCGCAGTGCCATTCCAGTCGTTACAATGGAGGAACTGGGCAATAGAATTCAACAAGGCCATTGACTGACTGCCTTGCCAGTAATAAAGCTCCAGGGAGCTACCTGAAATCATGACCAGTGGAAATCAGCACTCTTGTAATATCTCCACAAACTTTGGTATCTCTGAACATTTTTGCATCACACTTGTCTTAAAACACATCCTTCATTCAAGTAATGGTACAAAAACAAAGGGAATCACAGTGACTGCAACAATAACTGAGGCATATCCTTGTTAAGTATTGTGGGGAACGTCTTTGTCCATGTTGGCATTACGCATTACCCTGATTCTGTGCATTCAATCAGCATTTAACATATATTGCCAAATTTTCCAGGCGATAAATCAGTCCAAATAGCTAATTAGAATAACCTAACAATGGACCAATCAAAATGAAGGAAATAAAAATATCAAAATCGCAAAAAAAGCCAAGAATAAACAAAAGCCAAAAAGACCAACAATTTTCCTAAAACAATGAAAGGAAAACCAGGTTTGTGATCAGAAGTGAGAGATTATTGCACAATAAAGTATAGGGGCGAGCACTATAAGAAATAGAAATGACTTTATGCTAAGGAAGCAGATACCAACTAGTTCAAATATAGTAAATTGCGAAAGATGTGAAGCAACATTGACGCACTGTTTCTGACTCTATCTCTGTGCATCCTTTTCTAAGGTAGTTAGTGTGGTCCGGTGTGGCTTGGCTGGGCGCCCGGTTAAACATGGAGCCCAGTGGGAAGGGTGCCTGCCTCTGGGAGACTAGTCTAAACATGTTCTATCCAAGATAAGGAGGCTGGAAATGAAGAATAGGGTGGAGTGGTGCATCTGATCCTGTCCGTGGGTGAGGGAGGAAGTTTGAATGTACAGTGTGGATTGACTTGAGTGAGAGAAGAAGGCACGCAACAAGATTATCATTCTGTGTACGTGCAGGGAGTTCTTCCGAAAAGGCAAAGAAGGCAAGGTTATACAGTATACATGGCTGTGGAAAGTTTGAGAAGGGATTTGAAACAGCATTCAATGCATGCAGCATTGAAGGAGTGCTGCAGAAGATGGACAACCACCAAGGTGTTGCTTTACTTTGCTTCTTAATTTGACCCTGTAAGACATGAAGTCTGAAAGATGGCTAACATATGTGCATTAAATAATGAATACTCCACTACTCCCAAAAGGAAGAGGCAAGCCATCGTTTTGGAACAGAACTGAGCAGCTCTATAACACGACAACACTGAGAAGGCAGCAGCCATAATGAGTTCACTTGGGCTCCACCTAACAGCTCTGTGCACCATCAAAAAGAATCCAGGTAAGGTTAGTGGGCGAAGTGCCATGCAGATCACCTGTACTCGGTGCCAGAAAATAGGTATAGAACATAGAACATAGAACACTACAGCGCAGTACGGGCCCTTCGGCCCTCGATGTTGCGCCGACCTGTGAAACCATCTGAAGCCTATCTGACCTACACTATTCCATTTTCATCCATATGTCTATCCAGTGACCACTTAAATGCCCTTAAAGTTGGCGAGTCTACTACTATTGCAGGCAGGGCGTTCCACACCCCTACTACTCTCTGAGTAAAGAAACTGCCTCTGACATCTGTCCTATATCTCTCACCCCTCAATTTAAAGCTATGTCCCCTCGTGTTGGTCATCACCATCCGAGGAAAAAGACTCTCACTGTCCACCCTATCTAACCCTCTGACTATCTTATATGTCTCTATTAAGTCACCTCTCAGCCTTCTCCTCTCTAACGAAAACAACCTCAATTCCCTGAGCCTTTCCTCGTAAGACCTTCCCTCCATACCAGGCAACATCCTAGTAAATCTCCTCTGAACCCTTTCCAAAGCTTCCACATCCTTCCTATAATGTGGTGACCAGAACTGCACGCAGTACTCCAGGTGTGGCCGCACCAGAGTTATGTACAGCTGCAGCATGACCTTGTGGTTCCGAAACTCAATCCCCCTGCTTATAAAGGCTAGCACACCATATGCCTTCTTAACAGCCCTATTACCTGGGTGGCAACTTTCAGGGATTTATGTACCTGGATGCCGAGATCTCTCTGTTCATCTACACTACCAAGAATCTTGCCATTAGCCCAGTACTCTGCATTCCTGTTACTCCTTCCAAAGTGAACCACCTCACACTTTTCCGCATTAAACTCCATCTGCCACCTCTCAGCCCAGCTCTGCAGCTTATCTATGTCCCTCTGTATCCTATAACATCCTTCAGCACTATCCACAACTCCACCGACCTTCGTGTCATCTGCAAATTTACTAACCCATCCTTCTACACCCTCTTCCAGGTCATTTATAAAAATGACAACAGCAGTGGCCCCAAAACAGATCCTTGCGGTACACCACTAGTAACTGAACTCCAGGATGAACATTTGCCATCAACCACCACCCTCTGTCTTCTTTCAGCTAGCCAATTACTGATCCAAACCGCTAAATCACCTTCAATTCCATACTTCCTTATTTTCTGCAATAGCCTACCGTGGGGAACCTTATCAAACGCCTTACTGAAATCCATATACACCACATCAACAGCTTTACCCTGATCCACCTGTTTGGTCACCTTCTCAAAAAACTCAATAAGGTTTGTGAGACATGACCTACCCTTCACAAAACCGTGTTGAGTATCGCTAATCAACTTGTTCTTTTCAAGATGATTATAAACCCTATCTCTTATAACCTTTTCCAACATTTTACCCACAACCGAAGTAAGGCTCACAGGTCTATAATTACCAGGGTTGTCTCTACTCCCCTTCTTGAACAAGGGGACAACATTTGCTATCCTCCAGTCTTCCGGCACTATTCCTGTCGACAAAGACGACATAAAGATCAAGGACAAAGGCTCTGCAATCTCCTCCCTGGCTTCCCAGAGAATCCTAGGATAAATCCCATCTGGCCCAGGGGACTTATCTATTTTGACATTTTCTAAAATTGCTAACACCTCCTCCTTTTGAACCTCAATTCCATCTAGCCTGGTCGACTGAACCTGAGTGTTCTCCTCGACAACATTGTCTTTCTCCAGTGTAAACACTGACGAAAAATATCCATTTAATGCTTCCCCTATCTCCTCTGATTCCACACACAACTTTCCACTACTATCCTTGATTGGCCCTAATCTTACTCGAGTCATTCTTTTGTTCCTGATATACCTATAGAAAGCCTTAGGGTTTTCCTTGATCCTATCCGCCAACGACTTTTCGTGTCCTCTCCTCGCTCTTCTTAACTCTCCCTTTAGGTCCTTCCTGGCTAACTTGTAACTCTCAAGTGCCCTAACTGAGCCTTCATGTCTCATCCTAACATAAGCCTTCTTCTTCCTCTTGACAAGTGCTTCAACTTCCTTAGTAAACCACGGCTCCCTTGCTCGACAACTTCCTCCCTGCCTGACAGGTACATACTTATCAAGGACACGTAGTAGCTGTTCCTTGAAAAAGCTCCACATTTCGATTGTACCCATCCCCTGCAGTTTCCTTCCCCATCCTATACCTCCTAAATCTTGCCGAATAGCATCATAATTGCCTTTCCCCCAGCTATAATTCTTGCCTTGCGGTATATACCTATCCCTGCCCATTGCTAAAGTAAACATAACCGAGTTGTGATCACTATCACCAAAGTGCTCACCTACATCTAAATCTAACACCTGGCCGGGTTCATTACCCAGTACCAAATCCAATGTGGCCTCGCCCCTTGTTGGCCTGTCTACATACTGTGTCAGAAAACCCTCCTGCACACACTGCACAAAAACTGACCCATCTATAGTACTCGAACTATAGTATTTCCAGTCAATATTTGGAAAGTTAAAGTCCCCCATAACAACTACCCTGTTACTCTCGCTCCTGTCAAGAATCATCTTTCCAATCCTTTCCTCTACATCTCTGGGACTATTCGGAGGTCTATAGACAACTCCCAACAGGGTGACCTCTCCTCTACTGTTCCTAACCTCGGCCCATACTGCCTCAGTAGACGAGTCCTCAAGCGTCCTTTCTACCGCCGTAATACTTTCCTTGATTAACAATGCCACACCCCCCCCTCTTTTACCATCTTCTCTGTTCTTACAGAAACATCTAAATCCTGGAACCTGCAACAACCATTCCTGTCCCTGCTCTACCCATGTCTCCGAAATCGCCACAACATCGAGATCCCAGGTACCAACCCATGCTGCAAGCTCACCCACCTTATTCCGGATGCTCCTGGCGTTGAAGTAGACACACTTCAAACCAGCGTCCTGCTTGCCGGTGCCCTCTTTCGAACTTTTAACCCTATCCCTGACCTCACTACTCTCAACATCCTGTACACTGGGACTACAATTTAGGTTCCCATCCCCCTGCTGAATTAGTTTAAACCCCCCCGAAGAGCACTAGCAAATCTCCCCCCCAGGATATTGGTACCCCTCTGGTTCAGGTGAAGACCATCCTGTTTGTAGAGGTCCCACCTACCCCAGAATGAGCCCCAATTATCCAGGAAACCAAAACCCTCCCTCCTGCACCATCCCTGTAGCCACGTGTTCAACTCCTCTCTCTCTCCTTATTTCTCACTTCACTAGCACGTGGCACGGGTAACAACCCAGAGATAACAACTCTGTTTGTTCTAGCTCTCAGCTTCCACCCTAGCTCCCTGAATTTCTGTCTCAAATCCCCATCTCTCTTCCTACCTATGTCGTTGGTACCTATGTGGACCACGACTTGGGGCTGCTCCCCCTCCCCCTTAAGGATCCCAAAAACACGATCAGAGACATCACGAACCCTGGCACCTGGGAGGCAACACACCAACCGTGAGTCTCTTTCGTTCCCACAGAACCTCCTGTCTGTTCCTCTAACTATGGAGTCCCCAATGACAAGTGCTCTGTTCCTCTTCTCCCTTCCCTTCTGAGCAACAGGGACAGACTCTGTGCCAGAGACCTGCACCCTATTGCTTACCCCTGGTAAGTCGTCCCCCGCAACAGTATCCAAAACGGTATACTTGTTATAGAGGGGAACGACCACAGGGGATCCCTGCACTGCCTGCCGGTTCCCTCTCCCTCCCCTGACGGTAACCCATCTACTTTCTTCTTTTACCTGAGGTGTGACTACCTCCCTATAACTCCTCTCAATAACCTCCTCCGCCTCCCGAATGATCCGAAGTTCATCCAGCTCCAGCTCCAGGTCCCTAATGCGGCTCTCGAGGAGCTGGAGTTGGGTGCACTTCCCGCAGATGTAGTCAGAAGGTATGTTGAAGGTGTGAATCGAGGAACAGAACCAAAAGGAAAATGTCTGTTAAAACTGACCATCCAGGGCTTCCGGTGGTGGCCATGGTGAGAGTGGTCACACATTTGGTGGCCCCTGCTCATGCTGGTGTTTTTGGACCTTTTCCCTGGCTAGCGTGTGGATTTGTTGAGGGGAAAAAAGATGCAGGAATGGTGGAAGGAGAGGGTGTCCCACAGGTGGATGGATTTGTGGACCAGGAGTGGTTTTTAAAAAAAGCAGTTGGAGGGAGAAGCTGTGCCCGTGACACAGAGGAAGATGACAGAGGGTATCCCTCGCGTCTCAGTGATCAATGCAACATCTGGTGCATTTCTTGAACGAGAAGTTCACCTAGCAGAAGAAGGAAGACCTGGCGAGGACGTGCATCCTTAAGGTGGGGATTGACCACCTGGAAATGAGGCTGGATGCTCAGAGCCAGGTGATCCAGAAGGTAGAGGAGATGGTGGGAGAGCACGAGGAACAGTCATCCCGATGGCGGCCAAGATATGTGTGATGCTCAATATTCAGAGGGGGCTACAGGAGAAGGTGGAGGATTTGGAGAACTGGCCCCGGAGGCAGAATCTGAGGATCGTGGGGCTGCCGGAGCAGCGAGGGAGTGGACGCCGGCTCGTACGTGGCTCAGATGTTCAAGAAGTTGCTGGGAGAGGGGGCCTTTGAGCGGCTCTTTGGAGGTGAACCGGGCGCACAGGGCGCTGATGAGGAAGCCGCAGGGTGGAGCCGCTGGGGGCGATGGCGGTGCGGCTGCATAAGTTTTTTGATGAGCGCATCCTGAGGTGGGTCAGGCAGATAGGACGATGTACCTGGGAGGGCAGTGAGCTTCAAGTGTACCAAGACCTGGGCGCGGAGCTGGCCAAGAGCGGGGTTCTACAATGTGAAGGCTGCCCTCTTTAAGAAGGGGGTGAAGTATGGAATACTATACCCGGCTTGCCTTGACCTACAAGGGCTGGGAACTTTACTTTGGGACGCCGGCGGTAACGATGGAGTTTGAGAGACAATGGACTGGCAGGAGAAGGAGGACATTGAACTTTGGCGAAGGCGTTCTTTTTTGTTCCATTTGGGGGGGTGGGGGGGGGGTAGTTTGGGGTCTTTTTTCTCTGGGGGCCATTGTCCTGTGTCTTGCTGTGGGGGATGGGTGGTGAATGATGGTGTTGTTCTTTGCCCGGGATAGCGTTGGAGCAGGGGAAGAGCGAGATCAGTGGAGGGTAGAATGCCCCCGACCAGGCAACATGGTAGCACAGTGGCTAGCACTATTGCCTCACAGATCAAGGTGCCAGGTTCGATTCCCGGCTTGGGTCACTGTCTCTGCAGAGTCTGCACGTTCTCCCTGTGTATGCGTCGGTTTCCTCCGGGTTTTCCGGTTTCTTCCCACAAGTCCTGATAGATGTGCTGTTAGGTAATGTGGACATTCTAACTCTCCCTCTGTGTATCCGAACAGGTGCCGAAATGTGGCGACTTATTATTATAATATGGAATGTGAGAGGGTTGAATAGGCCGGTCAAGAGGGCTCGCGTGCTGGGACATCTGAAGAGCCTAAAGGAGGACATGACATTTCTACAAGAAACGCATCTGAAGATTGGGGATCAAACTAGGCTTAGGAAAGGGTGGGTAGAGCACCTATTTCATTCTGGATTGGATTTGAAGACGAGGGGGGTAGTGGTATTGATAAACAGCCCTTACGGTGTGGGGACACTGGCAGCAGCACCTGAGGCACTAGGGGACCTCGGTTTGGGCACCGATCTGTGGGAATGACCGGTTTGTTCTGGAGGGACTGGATGGGGGTTTTGGGGGTGGCAACAGGCGGAGGTTGATTGGTTTGGGGACCTATTCGTTTATGGGTAGCTTTCCATTGAGGGTAGCTTTCCGAGCTTGGAAGAGTTGGGGGAGGAATTTGTACTGCCCGTTGGGAATGGGTTCAGGTATTCTGGGCAGCACGGTCGCACAGTGGTTAGCACAGTTGCTTCACAGCTCCAGGGTCCCAGGTTCGATTCCCGGCTTGGGTCACTATCAGTGCGGAATCTGCCCGTTCTCCCCATGTCTTCGTGGGTTTATCCGGGTGCTCCGGTTTCCCCTCTCAGTTCAAAGATGTCCAGGTTAGGTGGATTGACCATGATAAATTGCCCTTTTAAGTGTCAAAAAAAAGTTGAGTGAGGTTATGGGGATTGGGTGGAGGCGTCGTCTTAAGTGAGGTGCTCTTTCCAAGGGCCAGTGCAGACTTGATGGACCGAATGGCCTCCTTGTGCACTGTAAATTCGATGATTCTATGATTTGCAGGTGAGGGACTTTGTCCAGAAGCAGGTACCGTCCTTTCCTCACCTGCCGCCACGCGAGCTACAGGATAAGGTGGCATTAAGAACGGGGGTAGGGAAGGGTAAAGTGTCAGAAGTTTACAAGGAGCTGATGGATTGGAAGGGAGACCAGATCGGAGTAGTGAAACACAAGTGTGAGGAGACGTTGGATAAGGAGTTGGAGGCAGGGCTGTGGGCGGAGGCCCTTAGGAGGGTGAATGCATCCTCATTGTGTGCTATGCTTTGCCTTATCCAGTTTAAGGTTGTCCACAGGGGACATATGACAGTGGGCAGGATGAGCAGGTTTTTTTCTTTGAAGGGGTGGAAGATGGGTGTGCGTGTGGACCCGCAAATCATGTCCATGTTTTTGGCATGTTCGAAGCTTAGGGGATTCTGGCAGGGGTTTGCCGACGTCATGTCAGAGGTGCTGAAGGTGGCCCCGAGTCCAGAAGTGTTAGAGGACCTGGGAGTCCAGGGGCAAGAGAGGCCGATGTCTTGGCCTTTGCCTCACTGGTAGCCCTGAAATTGATATGGTTAGAATGGAGGGACTTGGGGGGGGGGGGGGGGGGGGGGGGGGTGTGCTCTGAGTGACCTGGCAGAGTTTCTCAGGCTAGAAAAAATAAAGTTAGCCTTGAGAGGGTCTGTGGAGTGGTTTGCACGGAAGTACTGGCCATTTATTGACTTCCTCAAGAAAAGTTAAGATGTCAGCAGTGGGGGAATTGACGGGTAGCTGTGAAGTTGGGGGGGGGGGGGGGTGGGCTGTTACGTATTTTGTTGAGTTAGTTACTTGCAGCCCTATTGGTTTGGTTTGTGATTGTTTGTTATGTGAATATATAAATGCCTCAATAAAATATTTGTAATAAAAAACATTGACCATCCAGGAAAAGGCTGAGTTTTGTTTTAATAACGTGAAACAGGGAGGTGGAAGTTTTACGTTTTAAAATTTTTATTACAAATCATAGGTTGATTGATTCCAGCGAAGCCATAGCCTACAAACATCAAGACGAGTCATGAAGCTGTTAGTGCAGGCAACAATGTAGCCAGTAGTTGCCCTGCCGAGTTGAAGCCTGTCACTTGAGAGAAGCTATATACTGCAACAAATGTCAAATTTGGTTGATATTGCATTTTTTGTTGTTGAAGAGAATGCCTAGCAGGACATTTATTTAAACCAAAAAGAGAACCGCGCCTCGATTCGAGCTAGTTGAGGGTCTGTTGATTTTGTTACTGGGTACAAATGCTCAAGGAGGCTTCAAAATTAAGCTCTGCTTGTGTACCACTCAGAAAATTGAGGAATAAAGAGTTACAGCCAGGGTCATCAAGGTCAAATAAAGGTTTTGTGAAATTAGATGTTTTCTGAGCGGAGCTTAGTGCATTTTTGCCCAGTAGTCAAGGAATATTGTGCTCGGAAAAACATTGGCTCAAAAAGAGTTGTTACTTTTGGATAATGTTCCAGGACATCTCGACCTTCAACAATATTTCCAAAGAAATTCTTGTAGAATGCTTCCTTAAAAACACAACATCGTTGCAAGGTGTTATCACTGTGTTCAGGGCTTACGATCTGCATGGAGGTTTCACACAACTGATCAAGCAAAACTGATCCAGGTGCTCTGGCATTGCTACAATATTATTTGGGCAATGAACAACCTTGCAAATGCTTGGGAGGAGGTAAAACAGTAAACCACATATGGTGCAAGATCTTTTCTGTCTTGTGGGGCTTTGATGAGCCAATTCTTAATGATATCGTGACTGTGGCTAGCAAGGTAGGATTGGCTGAAGTGAGCCAAGATAATGAAGGGGAGATGATGAAGCACTGACCAATGAGAAACTGATGCAGCTCAGGGCAAGATGAAGAGGAGTAAGCATCACAAATTAGGCAGCCAACATTGCAACACCTGTCGTGAGACTTTCAAATTCATTGAGGCAGCACTGATCCTATCTTGGAAAGAAGATCAGCAGAGAGATGAAAAGGGTAATCAGCCCTTGTAGGGAGCTGTATCAAGAAAAATATGAGCACAAGATTCAACAATCCATTTAAATGTTCTTCAAACCTGCAAAAAGTGAGACTGAAGAAAACCCACTTTTTTGACTACAGGTATTCACTGAATTGTGCACATTGTGTTCATTTTACATCCATTTTAAATGGGGAGCCTTGCTTTCATATGCAAGTAGTTCTGCTTAGTGGTTTCCAAGAACAATATAGCACAGGAACAGGTCCTTCGGTCTTCCAAGCCTGTACCGGTCATGATACCAACCTTTGCCAAAATCTTCTCTTCCTTGTGCCATATCCCTCTATACTCATCCTATGCATATGTTTGTCAAGTTGCCTTTTGAACACCGTCAATGTATCTGCTTCCACAACCTCCCCTGGCAACGCACTCCAGGTACACAGCACCCTCTCTGTTAAAAAAATAAATAAGTAAATAAATAAAAAATAACACCTACCGTGCACATCTTCTCTAAACTGCCCCATGGACCTTAAACCTATGCTCCCTGGTGACTGACCCCCTCCACCCTGGGAAAGAGTGCCTGCCCATCCACTCGATCCATACCCCTCATAATCTTGTAGACCTCTATCAGGTCACCCCTCAACCGCTGTCTTTCTACTGAAAACAGTCCGAGTCTATTCAGCCTCTCCACATATCTAACACCCTCCAGACTAGGCAGCATCCTGGTAAACCTCCTCTGCACCCTCTCCAAAGCCTCCACATCCTTCCGGTAGTGTGGCAAATGAGTTGTGCGCAATATTCCAAATGCGGCCGTACTAAGGTTCTATATAACTGTAGCATGACTTGCCAGTTTTTACACTCGATGCCCCATCCAATGAAGGCAAGCATTCCGTAAGATTTCTTGACTACCTTGTCCACTTAGGTTGCCACCTTCAAATATATATGGACATGGCTAGCCCATATCTCTCTGATTTTCTATATTCCTAAGAGTTTTGCCATTTATGGTATATTTCCTCTCTTGTGTTGCACCTACCAAAATGCATTACCTCACATTTGTCCGGGTTAAACTCCATTTGCCATTTCTCTGCCCAAGTCTCCAACCTATCCATGTCCTGCTGGATCCTCTGACAATCCTCTACACTATCTGCCACTCTACTAACCTTGATGTCATCTGTGAACTTATTAATCAGACCGGCTACATTTTCCTCCAAATTGTTTATGTACACTTCAAACAACAGAGGCCCAAGCACAGATCCCTGTGGAACACCACTCATCACAATCTTCCATTCAGAAAACACTCTTCTACTGCTACTCTTTGCCTTCTGTGACTGAGCCAGTTCTGTATACATCTTACCACCTCACCTCTGATCCCATGTGACCTTTTGTACCAGTCTGCCATGAGGCACCTTGTCAAATGCTTTACTGAAGTCGATGTGAACAACATCCACCGCCCTCCCCATATCAATCATCTTTGTCACCTCCCCGAAAAACTCGATCAAGTTAGTGAGGCACGACCTCCCCTTCACAAAACCTGTCTATCATGCTATCTATTGCCTATGAGTCCATTTGTTTCCAAATGGGTATAAATCCTGTCCATAAGAATTCGCTCCAATAATTTAGCTACTACCGACGTGAGGTTCACCGGCCTATAGTTTCCAGGATTATTCCTGCTACCTTTTCTTAAACACCTAAAAACTTTCCCCTGGACTTGTATGGTCAAAAGAATTTAAATACAAAGAAGCAAATAGCAGTAACAAAACATGTGGTGGATAATTATCAATAGTTCATTTACTGCTATGCTATTACCTATATTTTCTTGCACAGCATTCTTTTTTTATTAAATTTTAGAGTACCCAATTAATTTTTTCGAATTAAGGGGCAATTTAGTGTGGCTAATCCACCTACCCTGCACATCTTTGTGTTGTAGGGGCGAAACCCACGCAAACACTGGGAGAAACCCTCGCAAATACGGGGAGAATGTGCAAACTCCACATGGACAGTGACCCACAGCTGGGATCGAACCTGGGATCTCGGTGCCATGCTACTGTGCTGCCCTCTTGAATGGCAAAGTGGGCTGGAAGGGCTGAATGTCCTGCTCCTGCTCCCAACTCCTCTGTTGTGGACCTGTACTAAGTTGAGATTAGTATTCTTCAGTAATTTGTCCAGCCTGCAGCAATGTGCAAATAATTTGTCAAGGCTATGACCAGTGATATTTGAAGATATAGCAGTATGTTCAGTTTTAATTTGAAACAAATACTTCAGCATGAGATTATTAATTCAACTTCTACCAGCCATCTTGTGCTGAAACATTTCTCAATTTTATTCCTGAAAGGTTTGGGTCTAAGTTTCACATCCCGCTTGTTCTTTTAATTACCAACCAGCAGAATTTTTTTTTACTATATCTGTTCCCCTTATAAATTGAAGACCGATGTTGCGGGCCTTGATCTCGCTCATCCTTAAGCGGGATAAGGACCTGTTGCAATGTGGCTCCTACAGGCCGATATCGCTCCTTAAGGTGGACGCCAAACTGTTGGCCAAGATCCTGGCCACCAGAATTGAGGACTGTGTCCTGGGAGTGATTAATGAGGATCAGACGGGGTTTGTGAAGGGCAGGCAGCTGAACACGAATGTGCGGATGCTCTTGAACGTGATCATGATGCCCTCGGAAGGAGGGGATGCAGAAGTGGTAGCTGCAATGGATGCGGAAAAAGCCTTTGATCGGGTGGAGTGGGAGTACCTGTGGGAAGTGTTAGGCAGATTTGGATTTGGCGAGGAATTCATAGGGTGGGTCACATTACTGTATCAGGCCCCTGTAGCGAGTGTGTCTACGAACCGGCTGCGGTCAGAGTACTTGAGGCTGTATCGAGGAACGAGGCATCCTGCTGTTTGCCCTGGCAATCGAGCCGCTGGCCATGGAGCTGAGGAGGTCTAGAAACCATTGGGGGCTGGTTCGGGGTGTGGGGGGAGAACATCGTGTTTCACTCTGTGGATGACCTGCTCCTGTATATTTCAGATCCGGTGGAGGGGATGGGGGAGGTCATGCAGATCCTTAAAAGCGCGGCCAAACCTCTGCAGCTATTATTGGGCAGCGAACATATCCATGATCCGGAAATGGGTAGTGGGGGGGGGGGGGGGGGGATGGAAACGGCTGGAGACGGCTTCTTGCAGGGATACTAGCTTGGGGGCACTGATAACGGCACTGCTGCCGCTCCTGCCGGCACGGTACACAGAGTCCGGTGGTGATGGCGACATTGAGGATCTGGGGTCAGTGGAGAAGGCACAGGGGAGAGGTAGGGGCCTCAGTCTGGACCCGATACGAAACAACCACATCCTGGGTAGAATAGACGGTGGATTCCTAAGCTGGCACAGAGTGGGTATCAAAAGGATGGGGGACTTGTTTATTCATGGGACGTTTGCTAGCCTGAGGGCGCTGGAAGAGAACTTTGGGTTGCCCCCAGGGAATACCTTTTAGGTACCTGCAGGTCCGCGCTTTCTTGGAGAAGCAGGTGGGGGAATTTCCGCTGCTGCCTGCCTGTAGGATATAGGACAGGGTGGTCTCGGGAATGTGGGTGGGAGACGGTATCAGACATATACCAGGAGGCGGAGGAGCTGAGGGGCAAATGGGAGGAGGAGCTAGATGAGGGCCTGTTGGCAGATACCCTGGGCAGGGTCAATTCCTCCTCATCTTGTGCCAGGCTTAGCCTGATTCAGTTTAAGGTGGTACACCAGGCGCATATGACAGTGGCAAGAATGAGCAAGTTCTTTGGGGTGGAGGACAGGTGTGTGAAGTGTTCAGGGAGCCCAGCAAACCATGTCCATATGTTTTGGGCATGCCCGGCACTTACAGAATTTTGGAGAGGCTTTCAGGTAAAGCCGAGTTGGGGGATAGCGATATTTGGGGTGTCAGAAGATCCGGGAGTGCAGGAGTCAAAAGAGGCCAGACTCTTGGCCTTTGCCTCCTTGGTAGCCTGGAGACGGCTCTTGCTAATGTGGAGGGACGCGAAGCCCCCAAGTGTGGAGACTTGGGTCAGTGACATGGCTGGGTTTCTAAGTTTGGAGAGGATAAAGTTTGCCTTGAGAGGGTCCTTGCTGGGGTTCTCCAGGCGGGTGGCAACCGTTCCTCGACTTTCTCGCGGAACGTTAAGTGAGGAGGTCAGCAGCAGCAGCAAACCGGTGGGGGCGGTATGGGTTGTGGATGGATTTCACGGGTAGATATCCCACCTTGTTTTGTTAAGTTGTTAATTTTTTTTAAAAATTCTGTTTTTTGTTGCCTTTTTGTAGTGGTTTTGTAAAACTTTTGTAAAAGTTTGAATAAAAAGTTTTAAAAAAATAAATAAATTGAAGACTTTTATCAAATCACCAATAATTTTTGAAAATCCAGGGAATGCTATCCTAGTTTGTGTAACCTCTGCACATAATTTAACCCTTGAAATCCAGGTATCATTCTGTGAAATCTTTGCACTCCGTCCAAGGCCAGTATACCTTTCCTGAGGTATGATGTCCAAAATCACACCCATCCCATATATAGTTTAAGAAGGAAGATAGAAACATAGAAAATAGGAGCAAGAGGAGCCCATTTGGCCATTCGAGCCTGCTCTGCCATTCGTTATGATCATAGCTGATCATCCAACTCAATAGTCTAATCCCATTTGCCATAAGTGCTATATCTAACTGCTCATTGAAAACATTTTTGGCCTCCGCTACTTCCTGTGGTGTGGTAATGAATTCCATGGGCTCACCACTCTCTGGGTGAAAAAATTCTCCTCTGTCTCAAATGGTCTACCTCATATCCACAGACTGTTATCCCTGGTCAGGACACACTCACCATTGGGAACATCCTTCCTGCATCTACACTGTCTAGTCTTGTTAAAATTTTATAGATTTCTATGAGATCCCCCCTCTCATTCTTCTGAACTCCAGCGAATACAATCCTAACTGATTCAATCTCTCCTCGTGCTTCAGTCCTGCCATCCCAGGAATCAGTCTGGTGAACCTTTGCTGCACTCCCTCTCTAGCAAGAACATCCTTCCTCCGACAATGACACTATAACTACACACCATATTCCAGGTGTGGCCTCACCAAGGTCTTGTATAATTAAAGCAAGACATCCCTGCTCCTGTACTCTAATCCTCACGCAATGAAGGCCAGCGTACCATTTGCCTTCTTGACTGCCTGCTCTACCTGCATGCTTACCTTTAGTGATTGGTGTATGAGGACACCCAGGTCTCATTACATATTACCCTCTCCTAATGTATGGCCATTCAGATAGTAGTCTGCCGCCTTGCTTTTGCTACCAAAGTGGAAAACCTCACATTTCTTCAAATTATACTGCATCTGCCATTCATTTGCCCACTCACTCAACTTAGCCAAATCTCACTGAAGGTACAATGTCGAAGACCATTTGTCAATGTACTCTGTTGATTATTCTTTTTGTCTGTTATGTATGTACTGTGTATGTTCCCTCGGTCGCAGAAAAATACTTTTCACTGTACTTCGGTCCATGTGACAATAAATCAAATCAAATCTCTGCATCCTCCTTGCAACCGCCTTCCCACCCAACTTGGTGCCATCTGCAAATTTGGAGATATTACATTTTGTTCCCTCATCTAAGTCATTAATATATATTGTGAATACCTGGGGCCCTCGCACTGATCCCTGTGCTACCTCACTAGTCACTGCCTGCCAATTTGAAAAATGTTGAAAAAGATCCATTAATTCCTCCTCTTTGTTTCCTGTCTGCCAACCAGTTTTCTATCCATCTCAATACACTACCCTAACCGCTTTAATTTTGCATGTTAATCTTGTATGTGGGATTTGGTTAAAAGCCTTCTGAAATACCACATGCACTAGCTCCCTCTTGTCAACTCTACTAGTTACATCCTTGAAGAATTCCAGTTTAATCTTTATTGGTGGAGGCTTACATTAACACTGCAATGAGGTTACTGTGAAAACCCCCTTGTCACCACACTCTGGCACATGTTCGGATATATGCAGAGGGAGAATTCTGAATGTCCAGTTCACTTAAGCACGTATTTTGGGACTTGTGGTGTAGGAAACCGGAGCACCCGGAGGAAGTGCAGACTCTGCACTAGCAGTGACCCAAGCCTGGAATCGAACCCAGGTCCCTCGCGTTGTGAAGAAACAGTGCTAACCACTGTGCCACCATGCAGTTGATTGGTCAAGCATGATTTACCCTTCATAAATCCACGCTGACTCTGTTCGATCCTGCCACTTTTTAAAAAGTGCTCAGCGAAAAAAAGGGCGGAATTTAATGGAAGCATTTCTTATTTGTGGTAGGTGTTGCAGGAAGTTTCCTGCTGGCTCTGCCACTGACTTTCTCACTGCTATCAGACGACATTTTGTCACTCTTTTGGACCATGGGGAGTTTCTATCGGTTTAGCCCATGTTTAGAATTTTTTTCAGCACTAGAGAGCTGGCTGCCATCTTGAAGGGGTGCCCCGAACACTGAGCTTATGGGTTCCCCACCACCCATGGGCAATGCCCACCCCACCCCACACACACACAGGAATTTACCCCCAAGCGAGGACACCCAGCTATGGGGTCTCTGCGGGCCACCCATGCCCTCTTGCACCCCGCCCCCAACCTCCCAGAGGCTCCTACTTACTTGCCCGTCTTCATACTCCCCTCCACCTTTCTTTCATAGTCATGGCTCCTCCCCCCATGGGCCCTGACCTTGGCGCTGCCACCCGGGCACCCTTTTACAGACATCCTGGCAATGCTCCCAGCCTGGCAGTGGCAAGTTGCTTGTGTTCCAGGGGGAGGGCCAAGGAGCCATCCTGCACTATCCCTGGCCATTCAGGGCCTCCAATGGCCTGGGAGACCCCCCCCCCCCTCCCCGGGGTGTCGTTCCGCTTAGTCTACATTTGTGTGGACCAGTACTGAACGGCACCTGGCTGCGGCCTCTCTGGGGAGGGTGGTAGGTCTCGGGTAAGCCTGCCTGCGTAGGTTTAAAACCTATGTACGCGCGTACCATTTGATCATGCCCCTTTTGGGATGGATTCTGATTCCAACACCTTGCAGACATCCCACGAGCCATGAAGGCTGCCGGGAAGCCCGTGGGAGTCCTCTCTTGGATTCCACCAGCCATCTCACTTGAGTGCAGCACGGCCTGTAGATCACACCCTTAATCTTTGATGGATTCTAGAATTTTTCTCACTACCGATGTTAGGCTTACTTGTCTATAATTCCCTGTTTTCTCTCTACCTCCCTTTTGAAATAGTGGAGTTACATTAGCTACCCTCCAATCTGCAGGAACTGTTCCAGAATCGTGAAAGATGACCACCACTATTTTTAGAGTCACTTCCTTAAGTACTCTGCGTTATTGGTTATCAGGCTCTGAGGATTTCAGCCTTCAATCACATCAATTTCCCCAATACCATTTTTCTACTAATAATAGTCTCTTTCAGTTCCTCCCTCGCACTGAACCCTGCATTCCCCAACATTTCTGGTATCTGATTTGTGTCCTCATTTGTGAAGACAGGACCAAAGTATGTGTTCAGTTGCTCATCATTTCTTTGTCCCCTATTATACATCCTCCTGTTTCTGACTGTAAGGGACCTACATTTGTCTTCACCAATCTTTTTCTCTTTATGTACCTATAGGAAGGTTTACAGTCAGTTTTTATGTTCCCTGCAAGCTAGCTCTCGTACTCTATTTCCCCCTTCTTGATCAATCCCTTGGTCCTTCTTTGCTGAATTCTAAACTGCTCCCAGTCCTCAGATCTGGTGTTTGTCTTGGCCAATTCATAGTATTCGATCCAAGGAAGAAGCATATCATTAGCCATGGATTGGCCACCTTTCCCGTTTTACTTTTCTGCCAGACAGGAATAAGCAATTATTGCAGTTCCCTCATGGGCACCTTGAATGTTTGCCATTGCCTATCCACTGTCGTCCCTTTTAAGTAATGTTCCCCAATCGATCAAAGCCAACTTGCGCCTCATATCATAGTAGTTTCCTTTATTAAGATTTAGGACCTCAGTCTCAGAATGAACTATTTCACTCTCCTTGACGAAGAGGTCTATCATACTATGGTTGTTTATCCCCAAGGGGTCTCGCAAAATTTGATTGTCAATAATTCCGTTCTGATTACACAATACCCAGTCTAGGATGGTCTGTTCTCCAGTTGGTTCCTCAACATATTGATCCAGAAAACCATCCCAGATACACTCCAGGAATTCGTCCTCTATGGTATTGTGGCTAATTTGATTTGTCCAACCTATTTGCAGATTAAAATCACCCATAATTGCAGATCTTTTATCGCATGCCGCTCTAATTTCTTGTTTCATGCCATTCCCAGCATGCAGTTTGGGGGTCTATATATGATGCCCGCTAACGTTTTTTGCCCCTTGGTGTTTCTCAGCTCTATCCATACAGATTCTACATTGTCAGAACTTGTATCCTTCCTCACTCTCGCATTAATTTCCTCTTTAACCAACAATGCAACACCACCGCCTTTTCCATTTGTCTGTCGTTCCTAAATACTGAATGCCCCTGGACATTCAAGGAGCGCATGAGGGAATTGCAATAATTGCTTATTTCTATCCTTGGTCACCCTGCAGCCTTGTCTCCATAATCCTGATTATATCATACCTGTTTATATGTATAATTGCGCGATTAGTTAATCCGCTTGTTAAGCTTGTCTTTTTAATATTACTTTTCTCGCTCCCAATATTTTACACTGTGGCCCTGTTTGAATCTGGCACTTTGTTTCTCTGCCTATCACTTTTCTTCCACTCTGTCTTTTGTTTTTGTCCTTGTTCACCCTCCTCCTCCTGACTCCTTGCATAGGTTACCATCGCCCTGCCTTTTTAGTTAAAACCCTCTCCAACCATTCTAGCAAATAGTCCCCCAGGACATCAGTCCTGGCCCTGCCCAGGTGTAACCGTCCAGTTTGTACTGATCCCACCTCTGCCAGAACCGGTCCCACTGCCCAGGAATCTGAAACCCTCTCCCTCACACCATCTCTTCACCCACATATTTATCCATTATATCCTGCTATTTCTACTCTGACGAGCATGTGGTACTGGTAGTTAACCTGAGAGCACTACCTTTTGCGGTCCAACTTCTAAATTTTCTTCCTAACTCTCGATATTCTGCTTTTAGGATCTCATCCGTTTAACCCTATGTTGTTGGTACCGAGGTGTACCACGACCACTGGCTGTTAACCCTCTCCCTCTAGAATGTACTGTAGCCGCTCTGAAACATCCTTGACCCTAGCACCAACGAGGCAACTTACCATCCTGGAGTCTTGTTTGCAGCCACAGAAACACCTATCTAGTCCCCTTACAATTGAATCCCTTATAACTATTGCATTCCTGCATTTTGTTTACTTACTCCTCCCCTCTGCTACAGAACCAATCATAGTGCAAAGAATTTGGCTGTTGCAGCTTCCCCCCCCATGAAGGTCATTCCCCCCCCCCCCCCCCCCCCCCCCCCTCCTCCTCCTCCTCCAACGGTTTCCAAAGCGGTATATCTGTTTTGCAGGGGAATGGCCACAGGCGATTCCTGCACTGCCTGCCTAGCGCCCTTGGTCTGCCTGGTGGTCACCCATTCCCTCCCTGCCAATGGCGTTTGGGCCTGCGGTGTGACCACATCTCGATGTGCTATCCACGGCACTCTTCGCATTGCGGATGCTCTACAGTGTCCCTAGCCGCTGCCCCAGCTCTGAAACCTGGCTTCCAGGGGACATTTCCTGCACACATGCTGGTCCTGGGCACTGGAAATCTTCACTGCTTCCTGCATAATAATCGTGATTGGATTGGATTTGTTTATTGTCATGTGTACCGAGGTACAATGAAAAGTATTTTTCTGCAAGCAGCTCAACAGATCATTAAGTACATGGGAATAAAAGAAAATACATAATAGGACAACACAAGGTATACAATGTAACTACATAAGCACCGGCATCGGATGAAGCATACAGGGTGTAGTGTTAATGAGGTCGGTCCATAAGAGGGTCATTTAGGAGTCTGGTAACAGCAGGGAAGAAGCTGTTTTTCAGTCTGTTCCTGCGTGTTCTCAGACTTCTGTATCTCCTGCCCGATGGAAGGAGTTGGAAGAGAGAGTAGGCCGGGTGGGAGGGGTCTTTGATTATGCTGCCCACTTTCCCCAGGCAGCGGGAGGTGTAAATGGAGTCAATGGATGGGAGGCAGGTTCATGTGATGGACTGGGCGGTATTCACGACTCTCTGAAGTTTCTTGCGGTCCTGGGCCGAGCAGTTGCCATACCAGGCTGTGATGCAGGCAGATAGGATGCTTTCTATAGTGCATCTGTAAAAGTTGGTAAGGGTTAATGTGGACATGCCAAATTTCCTTAGTTTCCTGAGGATGTATAGGCGCTGTTGTGCTTTCTTGGTGGTAGCGTCAACATGGGTGGACCAGGACAGATTTTTGGAGATGTATACCCCTAGGAATTTGAAACTGCTAACCATCTCCACCTCGGCCCCGTTGATGCTGACAGGGGTGTGTACAGTACTTTGCTTCTCGAAGTCAATGACCAGCTCTTTAGTTTTGCTGGCATTGAGGGAGAGGTTGTTGTCGCTGCACCACTCCACTAGGTTCCTCTTATGGACTGACCTCATTAACACTACACCCTGTATGCTTCATCTGATGCCGGTGCTTATGTAGTGACATTGTATACCTTGTGTTGTCCTATTATGTATTTTCTTTTATTCCCTTTTCTTCCCATGTACTTAATGATCCGTTGAGCTGCCCGCAGAAAAAGACTTTTCATTGTTAGATTAACTATCTCCCTCCTGTATTCTGACTCGTCGTTATTAGAGATCCGGCCCACTATGGTCGTATCGTCAGCAAACTTGTACATGGAGTTGGAACCAAATTTTGCCACGCAGTCGTGTGTGTACAGGGAGTAGAGTAGGGGGCTAAGTAAGCAGCCTTGCGGGGCCCCGGTATTGAGGACTATTGTGGAGGAGGTGTTGTTGTTCATTCTTACTGATTGTGGTCTGTTGGTCAGAAAATCGAGGATCCAGTTGCAGAGTGGGGAGCCAAGTCCTAGGTTTTGGAGCTTTGATATGAGCTTGGCTGGGATTATGGTGTTGAAGGCGGAGCTGTAGTCAATAAATAGGAATCTGATGTAGGAGTTCTTTTTGTCACAAGTAGGCTTACATTAACACTGCAATGAAATTACTGTGAAAATCCCCTAGACGCCACACTCTGGCGCCTGTTCGGGTACACTGAGGGAGAATTCAGAATGTTCAAATCCTCTAACAAGCACGTCTTTCGGGTCTTGTGGGAGGAAACAGGAGGACCCGGAAAAAATCCACGCAGACACGAGGAGAACTCCACACAGACAGTGATCCAAGCAGGCTAGAGTATGACATCTCCCTGATTGTATTCCAGTTCCCAAGATTTACAGACCTCTGTATCATTGGTCTTTTTGATAATTATCTTTCCCTGTTTTAATATTTTAAAAAATATGTATTTTTATTGAACTTTTAGCTTTTTATATCAAATATACAACTAAGATAACCCCAACAATTTCAAAATTACAAACAACAGCAGTAACAGAACCCCCCCCCCCCGCCCAAACAAATGTCGTATTAGCTTGGCCAATCCACCTAACTTGCACAACTGTGAGAGGAAATCGAAGCACCCAGAGGAAACCGATGCAGTCACTGGAAGAATGTGCAAACTCGACACAGTCACCCAAGGTTGGAATTGAACCCAGGTCCCTGGCGCGATGAGGCTTGCCACTGTGCCACCGTGCTGCCCCAAAAATACACCCCACCCCAAGGACAGTGAACAGTGACCAATTCCTTAAAGTGCAAAATGAAAGGTAGAACCCTTCAATCGACCCCCTCACCTCACTGTAAATTTGACCACCTCGCGGTGCAGAAACTCCAGTCACCTAGCCATGCCGAGGCACTAGGTGGTGTCACCTGTCTCCAGCTTGGCAGAATATGTTTGCGAGCAATCAACAAGACACATGCCGTGCATTTCAAAAAAATCAACTTTCTCATCTTGGTGTGAGGTCATCACCTTGAGCTGAATCAAACTCAACTTCGCGCAGGATGTCTCAGTATTCAACCTGCGAAGCAACTCACTCCACACCTCTTCCTCCAATATGGGTCCCAGCTCTTCCTTCCACCTGGCCTTCACCTCTTTTATTGGAGCCTGCTTCTCCCCCAAGATCCATCCATATATCTCGGATGTGCTGCCCTCATCTGACCTTGCGTAGGAAAGAATCCTCTCCAATAAAGTTGACAGTGGCACCACTGGGAATGTCTTACAAATAAAATCCAGTTCCTGGAAGTACCTAAATGTATCAGCCCCCACCAGTCCTAATTTCTCCTTCAGATCCTCCAAGGTATCAAACCGTCCCTCCAAAAACAAATTCTTTGCCCTTTCCAACCCCTTCCCTTTCCACCCAAATGTGGCATCTAATCTCTTCGGCTCAAACAAATGATTCTTGCAGATGGGTCCCATCTTGATATTGCCCTAAGCTGAACATGCTGACTGAGTTGCCGCCATATCTTCAAAGTGGAGACAACCACCGGGTTGAAAGAGTATTTCGCCAGTGTGAACGGCAGACACGCCGTCACCAGGGCCTCCAAGCTGGACCTTCTGCACAATCATGACTCCATCTGCATACAGGTAGCCACCCCACCTCAACACCTCCTCACCTCAACACCTCCTCCACATTGGCTGCCCAATAATGAAACAACAAATTTGGCTGCACCAACTGCCCCACCTGCCTTTCCTTCTGGAAGAACGTCCTCCCCACCCATATAAAGCCTGCTATGAGCTGCTCCAACCCCCAAATAAACCACTTTGGCAGAAAGACTGGGAGGTATTGAAATAAAAACAAGAATTGTCATGACATTTTCATGATCTTTGTCTTGTTATTCGGCAGTATCCCAACTGGAATTCTGTATTAACCAGAATTCTGGGGACATGTCTTGTTTTTCTATTGTAGATGTCAAACTTTCCGGTAATAGTTATTGTGACCTGTCCTATGTATGGTCTCAGCATGCCACTGCGCTGCAACACCATCTCTCGGCGCTGCCCTCTTGATTCATGCACTTCCACATACCTCCTAGTGAGACCAGAAATCTGTGTGATTATAATGGGGTTTTCTCATTGGTTGAAAATACGGAATTCACCCTCATACGGAATTATACCATCTCATTACTGGTATAATTGTTTAACTGGCACCTCCCATTCCCAGAGGACGTCAGAGAATTTTCTGAATCTGGACCCCAAGGTCTCTATTAAACTTCAGTGATTTTACGCTTCTATCTACATATTTACAGTACTGCTTTTTTTTATGTCATTGGTAAATTTGTACTTGTGACTTGCAATGTCTTACAATTCCATTATCCAAGTTGAGCGGCTTTAGATTCTTGTAGGACATCACAAGTCGCATAGATCCTGCTGATTAGAGTCCGTGCACCTGCCTTGTCTCCCCACTTTCGTCTTCTCATGTTTCGTAATTGTGGATTGACTGACACAATTTTCCAATCTAAAGGAATGGTTCCCAAATTGATGAAATTTTGAAGATTAAGGCATCTGGTCTGTACTCGACTACCTCCTTGTCGCTTGGACATAGTTGTTTTTTTGTGCTTTGTTTTCTCCATGTTCATTTGAGTTCCTCTTGATTCAATGAGATGCCTGTCATGTTGACTTCTTCCTCTGTAGTCTTAAATCTGACTGCCACTGTAATCTTTATTTATTCCTTGTGTGCAAAAATCTGAATTTCTTGCGTGGGCCCACAATTGGTCACAATTTACATAGATGATTTGGAGTGGGGACCAAGGGCAATGTGTCCAAGTTTGCAGACGACACTAAGATGAGTGGTAAAGCAAAAAGTGCAGAGGATACTGGAAGTCTGCAGAGGGATTTGGGTAGGTTAAGTGAATGGGCTAGGATCTGGCAGATGGAATACAATGTTGACAAATGTGAGGTTATCCAGTTTGGTAGCAATAACAGCAAAAGGGATTATTATTTAAATTATAAAATATTAAAACATGCTGCTGTGCAGAGAGACCTGGGTGTGCTCTGCATGAGTCGCAAAAAGTTGGTTTACAGGTGCAACAGGTGATTAAGAAAGCGAATGGAATTTTGTCCTTCATTGCTAGAGGGATGGAGTTTAAGACTATGGAGGTTATGCTGCAATTGTATAAGGTGTTAGTGAGGCCACACCTGGAGTATTGTGTTCAGTTTTGGTCTCCTTACTTGAGAAAGGACATACTGGCACTGGAGGGTGTGCAGAGGAGATTCACTAGGTTAATTCCAGAGCTGAAGGGGTTAGATTACGAGGAGAGGTTGAGTAGACTGGGACTGTACTCGTTGGAATTTAGAAGGACGAGGGGGGGATCTTATAGAAACATTATGAAGGGAATAGATAGGATAGATGCAGGCAGGTTGTTTCCACTGGCGGGTGAAAGCAGGACTAGGGGGCATAGCCTCAAAATAAGGGGAAGTAGATTTAGGACTGAGATTAGGAGGAACTTCTTCACCCAAAGGGTTGTGAATCTATGGAATTCCTTGCCCAGTGAAGCAGTTGAGGCTCCTACATTAAATGTTTTTAAGATAAAGATAGTTTTTTGAGGGATTAAGGGTTATGTTCAGGCCAGAAAGTGGAGCTGAGTCCACAAAAGATCAGCCATGATCTCATTGAACGGTGGAGCAGGCTCGAGGGGCCATATGGCCTACTCCTGCTCCTAGTTCTTATGTTCTTATGTTATTATATCTGCTTATCATCATTCAGCACTAAAGCAATCCTTCACTCCCTACCATTTTCCTGTTTTTTCCTGTCTGGACTTTGATAACCTGGTATATTTAGCTCTCACTAATGGTTACCGAGTCATGCTGCCCAGATTGAATTTGCAGCTGTAATTCATTCAATTTTCTATCTATATTCCATGTGTTTGTACAAATGGTGCTTTGAGCCATGCACCCTAACATATCCTTCTGCTTTTAACGTTTTGCTCAGGTTGTTCATTTCTGTCTGTTGTTTAATTCTTTACATCTTTTCTCTTCACCTGAAGCACTACGTGACTGTTCTATTATTTTCTATTGTTTTGGAACTACCTTTTCCACCTGAGCCCTCTGCTCCCTTTTACCCTATTGGTAGTTTGAAGTCCTTTTGATCAACCTACTTTTTCTGCAGGATTCTGGTTCCACAGATCAATTTATTCTGCCCCAGTACTGCTGTTAATATCCCATGAAATGGAACTCATTTTTCCCACGCAACTCCTTTAGCCATAAGTTCAACTCCCTGCTCTGCTTAACCCATGCCAATTTACATGTGGCTCAGTAACAATTCAAATAATTCTTGCGATCTTTCCCTTTCCTCTCCAATCAGCTTTTGAGCCAGTTCAAGATATCCCTCATCCTGGCCCCAGGTGAGTAACATGCCATGTGCTGCTTTTTGATCTTCCTCACAAAGGAATGCTGTCTGTACCCCAAATTAATTGAATCCCCTACAATACAACGTTATACTTCCCCGACTCCTTCTCCCCTTTGGACAACATCCCACTCCAAGGTACTATAGTCTGTATTCTGGCTGTCCTTCCTAAAGTCTTCATCATGTCCTCACAGATAGCAAGTACATTGTACCTGTTGGACAGATCAGTTTTTGTGAACTATTGACCACACTAACACTTCTGACCGTTCATCTCTGAGGTGGAACTGAAAACTGCAACCAACTGTCCAGATATTTTCCGCACTCCTTTGTGTTGAGTGCGTCTCCAACTTGCAGAGAGATTCAAGATGGAAACACCCTCTGCAGATGTGGGGAGTCTCGCTGTCCACAACCTTCCTCATACTGAAGTCCTGACATGTATTTTATTTCCGTATCCGAGCATAAATTATTCATATCTACTTGGGAGATTTTCCCTCCACAGTAACTTGCATGAAGCACTAAAACATTGGTCATTTAAGTATTTACTTCCTCGGGCTTGCACAAAGCACTTGGTGCTGGAGGCAAAAAGTAGCAGCTTGTTCTTCTTTTCACTGAATTTATCCCAACAAATTCCTAATTTTTGGACTCCTTTAACAACCACTTTGTACATCAGATACTGTTCACTTAAGATACTTTTTTGAGTCATGTCCAAGACTCCTTTCTCTGATTCCAACACACTGTACTTGGCATCTATTCAGGTAATCAGTTAAAGCTGATTGATAAATAACAGCCACTGACTCAAGTTTATTTTTAAAGTTTTAAAGCTCCAATTTAAATTCAAATATTAAACCAGTTATTTGTAGTAATTTCCCACTGTCAGAGTTCTCAACTTTTTGTGCTCTATCTACAATGCGCTTCTTTCCTGACACTGGGTATCAGCAGAAACTGATCTGTATTTTTGCTGCTTGTGCCTTTGTGTTTCTGGTCATTTTGATCCCCTGGGATAATAGTGAGAGATTCAGTGATAGTCATGCTGTTAATGTCAAGGGGACGTAGTTAGACTCCTTGTTGGAAATGGCCATGGTCCTTCACTTGTGTGGCATGAATGTTATCAGCCAAGCTTAGATGTTGTCCATGTCTTGCATGCTGGATTGCTTTATTATCTGAGTAATTGAAAATAAAGTTTTTTTTTTAAATAAACAATTTTATTGAGGTAGTTTTTGGCTTTGTAAACAGTTACAGACATCAACAGAAAGAAAGCAAAAAATGCAAAAATGTGCAAACATCCACGTACTTTCAATACTTCAATCGTAACATACTGCACAAGCCCGCTCCTCTCCCACCGGTACTACCTGCCATTTTATCCCTCCTACTCTACTCTACTCTACCCCCCCCCTCCTGCTGACGCTCACGCTCCTGCAAAGAAGTCAATAAATGGTTGCCACCTCCGGGCGAACCCCTGTACAGATCCCCTCAAGGCGAACTTAATTTTTTCCATATCCAGGAAATTCGACATGTCCGCAAGCCCACAACCCAGTCTTCGGGGGCTTTGAGTCTCTCCACGCCAATAGTGTTCGTCGCCGGGCTATCAGGGAAGCAAAGGCCAAAACATCGGCCTCTTTCTCCCCCTGGACTCCCGGGTCTTCCGACACCCCAAAATTGCCACCCCTGGACCCATTGCCATCCTTGTTTTTAGCACCTGGGACATGACGCCCGCAAATCCCTCCCAGTACCCCCCTAAGCTTAGGGCATGCCCAAAACATGTGAACGTGGTTCGCTGGTCTTCCCGCGGTCCTCTATCCCAAAGAATTTGCTCATCCGAGCCACCGTCATGTGGGCCCGGTGAACGACCTTAAATTGAATCAGCCCGAGCCTGGCACATGTCGCGGTCGAATTTACCCTACTCAGACCTCTGCCCACAGCCCGTCCTCCATTTCCCCGCCTAGCTTCCTCCTCCCATTTAAGTTTCAGTTCCTCCGTCTGGGACCCTTCCTCCCTCATGAGCACCTTATAAATACCAGAGACTCTATCCTCCGCTTCTTCCCCCCCTAGAGACTATTCTGTCTTGGATCCCCATTGGCGGGAGGCGTGGGAAAGATGGGACCTGTCTACGAACAAAGTCCCGCAACTGTAGGTACCTAAAATCATTTCCCCTTACCAGCCCAAATTTCTCCTCCAAGCTCCTCAAACTCGCAAAGCTCCCTTCCAGGAACATATCGCCCACTCTTCCCACCCCCGCCCGCCGCCATACTCGAAACCCCCCCATCCATGCCCCCGGGGGCAAACCGATGGTTGTCGCAGATTGGCGCCCAAACCGACGCCCCCCTCTCCCCTACATGCCTCCTCCATTGGCCCCATATCTGCAGGGTCGCCACCACTACCGGGCTGGTGGCGTACCTGGCCGGCGGTAGAGGAGCCGTGACCAGGGCTGCCAAGCTGGAGCCCCTGCATGAAGCCGCCTCCACCCGCTCCCAGATAGACCCCGTACCCACCATCCACTTCCTTATCATTGCGATGTTGGGCGCCCAGTAATAATTAATCAGACTCGGCAAAGCCATCCCTCCCTCGCTGCGGTTCCTCTCCAGCATCGCTGCCTTCACCCGCGGGGATTTTCCCGCCCAGACAAAGCTCATGATCATCCTGTTAACTCTTTTGAAGAAGGACTGTGGGACAAGATCGGGAGGCACTGAAAAACAAACAGAAATCTAGGGAGGATTGTCACCTTTACAGTCTGCACCCTCCCTGCCAGCGACAGCGGGAGTGCATCCCATCTCCGAAACTCTCCCTTCATTTGCTCCACCACCCTGGCCAAATTTAACTTGTTCAGCCTGCCCCAGTCTCGTGCCACCTGGATTCCCAAATACCGGAAATTTTCCTCAACCAGCCTAAACGGTAGCCCTCTCAATCTGTTCTCCTGGCCCCTTGCCTGTACCACAAATATTTCACTCTTGGCCATATTTAATTTGTATCCTGAAAACTGGCCGAACTTCCTCAACATTCCCAGTATACTTCCCATCCTGGCCACTGGGTCCGACACGTACAGGAGCAGGTCGTCTGCGTAAAGAGAGACCCTGTGTTCTACCCCGCCCCTCACCATCCCCTTCCATCCCTCTGTGGCTCTCAGCGCAATCGCCAGCGGCTCTATGGCCAGCGCAAACAGCAGCGGGGAGAGCGGGCAGCCCTGTCTGGTCCCTCAGTACAGCCTAAATTACTCCAACACTTCTCTGTTAGTCCTGACGCTGGCCCTCGGGGCCTGATATAATAATTTGATCTAATCCACCAGTCCCTCCCCGAACCCAAACCGTCCAAGCACCTCCCATAGATAGTCCCACTCCACCCGGTCAAAGGCCTTCTCGGCGTCCATCGCCACCACTACCTCCACCTCCCTGCCCGCCGGGGGCATCATTATCACGTTAAGTAATCTTCTCGGGTTGGCCGCCAGCTGCCTACCTTTCACGAACCCAGTTTGGTCCTCCCCAATCACCTCTGGTACGCAGTCCTCCATTCTAACCGCCAGTACCTTTGCCAGGAGCTTGGCGTCAACATTAATCAGGGAGATTGGCCTGTAGGACCCACACGCCTCCGGGTCTTTACCCCGCTTCAATATCAGTGATATAGTGGCTTGCGACATTGTCGGCGGCAGGGTCCCTATGTCCCTTGCCTCATTGAAAACCCTCGCCAAGACCGGGCTCACCAGCTCAGAAAACTTCCTATAGAACTCTACTGGGTATCCATCCGGCCCCGGGGCTTTCCCCGACTGTATGGCCTTTAGGCCCCCCAATACCTCCTCCACTCTAATCAGGGCCCATCCACTCTCCCTCCACCTACTGTTGGGAATGTTAACCTGTCCAGAAACCTTTTAATCTCTTCCGGTGGCTCCGAAGTATACAGCTTGCGATAGAAGTCGCGGAATACCTTATTCAATCCTGCTGGGTCTTCCACTTTGCGCCCCTCCCCATCCATCACTCTACCTATTTCCCTGGCTGCCTCCCTCCTCCTGAGTTGCTGCGCTAACAGTCTGCTAGCCGTTTCCCCATGCTCGTACACCACTCCCCTCACCTTCCTAAGCTGTTCCACGGCCCTACTCGTGGATAGTGCCCCCAGTTCCGCCTGTAGTCTCTGCCTCTCCCCGAGTAAAGCCTACCCCGGGGACTCCGTGTGCTCTTCATCTATCCGACCCATTTCCCTGACCAATCTATCCATCTCTACCCTGTCTGCCTTGGCTCTATGGGCCCCAATTGAAATCAGCTCCCCCCGCACTACTGCCTTTAGCGCCTCCCACAGGGTTGCCGCTGAGACCTCCCCCGTGTCATTCACCTGCAGGTAATTTTGCATACACCTCCGAAGCCTCTCACAGATCCCCATCTCCGACAGCAGTGCCACGTCTAGCCTCCATTGCGGGCGTTGGTAGCTCGCCCCCCCCGATCTGCAGGTCTACCCAGTGCGGGGCATGGTCTGAGCTAGTAATTGCCGAATATCCCGTGTTCTTTACCTCCCCTATACAATCCCTGCTTATTACGAAGAAATCTATCCTAGAATATACTTTATGGACGTGCGAGTAAAAAGAGTAGCCCCTTCCTGTCGGCTGTCTAGCTCTACAGGGGTCCACTGCCCCCATTTGCTCCATAAGCCCTTTCAGCTCCCTTGCCATTGCTGGGAGTCTACCCGTTCTGGGACACGACCGATCCAAAGCCGGGTCAAGGACCATGTTAAAGTCCCCCCCCCCATTATTAGCCTGAGAGAGTCCAGGTCCGGGACCTTCCCCAGCACTCTTAATGAAGTCCACGTCATCCCAGTTCGGGGCATATATATTCACCAGCACCACTCTTCTCCCCTCCAGTCTGCCCCGTACCATCAGGTACCCCCCCCCCCCCGTCTGCGGCTATGCCCTCCGCCTCAAATTGCACCCGCTTGTTGTTCATGATTGCCACCCCCCGGACTTCGAGTCCAAGTCCGAGTGGAAGACCTGGCTAATCCAGCCCTTCCTTAGCCTGGTCTGGTCAGACACTTTCAGATGTGTCTCCTGCAACATAATTATGTCCGCCCTCAGAGCCCGCGAGTGCGCGAACACTCGCGCCCTCTTAACCGGCCCATTCAGTCCCCTGACGTTCCAGGTGATCAGCCTGGTCCGGGGGCACTAACCCCCCCCCCCAATGCTGGTCAGCCATAGCCTTTCTCGGGCTGGCCCCCGGCCCGTGCGTCGCGCCATTCCTGGCCCGCCCGTTGGCTGCCTCCACTCTCGACCTCCTTTCCAGTGCCTATTTCAAGTCCCTCCCACGTCAGCAGAACAACCCCCACCCCTGCCATCCACTGGCTGTGATCCCCCCCACCTGACTCCTTTGACTAGCCAATCTGCTAGCCCGGTGACTCAACACTCCGGCGCCTTCCTGTCTCATTCCCATTGTTTTCCCGTCCTCCTCCCCACTCCCTGGTGCCCCATCCCCCTCTCCAACCCACTGGAGCAAACTTACTGGCACAGGAAGGCATGGACATCAACAAAAAAAAAACCCCAATAAAAACCCCCCCCCAACCCACGTCCTTGGCCCCCCTTGCTGACCGGCCCCCCCTTCGTTACAGTGCCGGCTCCAGTGTCCTCCGCGAGTGCACAAAAAGTACAAATCCGCCCAAAAAGGAAAAAACAAACAATAAATAAAAACCCCAAACCTATGTCCATGAACAAAGGAAAGAGTCCCAAATGTTCTGCTTGGCACCTTTGACCCAAAAAACCATTGAACAGCAGTCCAGGCCCATTCGGCGTACCTTCCTACAGTAGTCCTCGGGCCCTAATTCGCGTCCGTGGGGCCTCTTTTCGAGACCAGCCCCGGTCCCTCGCAAAGTCCATCGCTTCTTCAGGCTCGGAGAAGTAGTGGTGTTGACCCTGGCGCGTGACCCATAGACGAGCCGGGAACAGCAGACCAAACTTCACGTGCTTCTTGAACAGCACCTCCTTGACATTCTTAAAGGCTGCTCGCCGTCGAGCCACCTTCTGGCTTGGGTCCTGGTAAATGCGGAGGACACTGTTGTTCCACGTGCTGCTCCTGGCGCTCTTTGCCCACCACAGCACCCACTCCTTGTCCACGAACCTGTGGAACCTAATCACCATCGGGCGGGGGGGGTCCGCCCGGCCGCCCCTGCCTCGCCTGCACTCTGTATGCCCCCTCCAGCTCCGGCGGTCGCGGAAAGGCTTCTGCCCCCATCAGCTGCATCAATAGGTCTGCTACAAACGCTGCGGCATCAGCTCCCTCAGCCCCCTCCGGGTGGCCGACCATCCTCAGGTTGTTCCTGCGGGCTCTATTCTCCAGCTCCTCCACTCTGTCCAGCAGTCTTCTCTGCCGCTCCTTCAGCCCGTTAACTTCTAGCGCAGCAACCATCTGCGCATCCGCCTGCTCCTCCACCGCCTCTCCCAGCTCCTTAACTTTTAACATCTTGCGCATCCAGCCTCTGGTTCAGCTGATCCACCGCATTCTGGATTTGGTCCAAGCTGTCCCGCTTCAGCGCTTTAAAACTGGACTTCATTACCTGGAGCATGTTATCCAGCGCCTGCTGGATTGCTGAGTCTGGGGTCTGTGTCCGCCATCTTAGGTTCCAGGTAAGTTTCTTCAGGTCCTTGCCTCTGTCCCTTTTTCTCTCTGTTCTTCTGCATCCTGGACTCCCGCTGTTCCATGTGCCGCAGCCCGCTCCTCAGCACTTTCGCTGCCGCCTTCCTTCAGGTCCGTGGTCCCGCTATCGTGGGGAATCAGCCCCTAAACGCCCGCCGGAGTGAGAGCCCGCCGAATGTGCGGCTCACTCGGACATCGCCGCCACCGGAAGTCAATTGAAAATAAAGTTGAACTTTTTTTTGACCTTATGTTGTATTGGAGTAAATTTCATTGGAGCAGCAGAAGGTTGGGCCTGGAGCACCACCCCGAGGGATTCCTGAAGTGGTGTTCCAAAGAAACCAATGCTTTTAATGGGAATTTTAGCTACATTTATTAATCTTGGGAAAGAGAGAAAGAAAATTGAGTAATTTGGTTAGTTCATTTTATCATGATTGTGGGACTATGGACTGTGAAAATAATTTGATTTACTTGTTGCTGTTTGGCCACGCAGCTATTTCATGCAAATACATTCAGTAACTTGCCCTAAGCAAACTTTGACGTAGAAGCACTGTGGTTTGACACTTTGTTGGCACACACTGCACATTAGAAAGAAAGGCTTGCTTTCAGATGGTATATTTTGTGCCTTCAGGGCATCCCAAAACGTACTACAGCCATTTGAAGTATCTCGTCACTGTAATACATGTATGAAATGTATCTTGATAACAGTTCCTATTCATGAACCTTGTTTTCTGTTTCATAATTTGAATCCACACTTTGTCTGATGTTTAACATCCTTGTGTTTATTTGGGGATTTTCAGTTTTCCAGACACCTATGATTGTTAGTGGTGGAGTGTGTCCATCTCCCTACTGCCAACTCTGCTATCACTGATGGGTCCACTTCTCTACTTCAATCTTTCTCTGAAATCTTTGCTTTCTTAATCTGTGTTTGGTTATATTTCACAGTTTCCCTGCTTCTTTGGGATATGTACCTATTTGCTCTTTAACGTCACACCTCCATAAACCTTGGAGTCATGTAAAGATTCCCCTTAATTTTGCTAATCAATGGCCGTTTACTGTTGCCATCTTGTGTGGACTTAAGTGTATCAAACACCTTCTCAGCCCCTTCTGATGCCTCCCAGGCTGCATCATAGCCCATGCTATTTGGATTTTGGTAGTTGGATTCCAGTCTGGAAGTTTACTCACGAGTCTTGTAACTTGTTATAACATTCCCCCTTTTGGGTCAGGTTTGTGGGTTGGTGGTACAGGTACTGCTGGTAACTGGGAATGTAGGTTGTGGTACATATTGGTACTAACGACATAGGCAGGAAAAGGGATGAGGTCCTGCAGCAGGAGTTCAGGGAGCTAGGCAGAAAGTTAAAAGCCAGGACCTCTAGGGTTGTAATCTCGGGATTACTCCCTGTGCCAGTGAGGCTAGAAATAGGATGATAGAGCTGGTGTAGGAGGGAAGGTTTCAGTTCTCTGGACCACTAGGAGCTCTTGCGGGGAAGATGTGACCTGTATAAGAAGGACGGGATGCATCTAAACTAGAGAGGCATAAATATCCTGGCTGAGAGGTTTGTTAGTGTCACACGGGAAGGTTTAAACTAGTATGGCAGGGAGGTGGGCACCGGAGCAATAAATCAGAAGGTGAAAAAATTGAGGAAGAACTAGGGAATAGGGCCAGTATGGCTCTAAGAAAGAGCAGACAGCGAGATGTTGCTGAAAACAGCGGGACTGGTGACCTGAAGTGCATATGTTTTAATGCAAGAAGTATAATGGGTAAGGCAGATGAACTTAGAGCTTAGATTAGTACTTGGAACTATGATGTTGTTGCCATTACAGAGACCTGGTTGAGGGAAGGACAGGATTGGCAGCTAAACGTTCCAGGATTCGGATGTTTCAGGCGGGATAGAGGGGGAGGTAAAAAGGGTGGAGGAGTTGCACTACTGGTTAGGGAGAGCATCACAGCTGTACTGCGGGAGGGCACCTCAGAGGGCAACAAGGCTATATGGGTAGAGATCAGGAATAAGATGGGTGCAGTCACAATGTTGGGGCTTTACAGGCCTCCCAACAGCCAGCGGGAGATAGAGGAGCAGATAGGTAGACAGATTTTGGAATTGGAGTAAAAGCAACAAGGTTGTTATGATGGGAGACTTTAACTTCCCCAATTTTGACTGGGACTCACTTAGTGCTAGGGGCTTAAACGGGGCAAAGTTTGTAAGTAGATCCAGGAGGACTTCTTAAATCAATATGCAGACAGTCCAACTAGGGAAGGGGCTATACTGGACCTGATATTGGGGAATGAGCCTGGCCAGGTGGTAGAAGTTTGATTCGGGGAGCATTTCGGGAACAGTGACCACAATTCAGTAAGTTTTAAAGTGCTGGTGGACAAGATAAGAGTGGACCTAGGGTGAATGTGCTAAATTGGGGGAAGGCTAATTATAACAATATTGGGCGGGAACTGAAGAACCTAGATTAGGGGCAGATGTTTGAGGGTAAATCAACATCTGACATGTGGGAGGCTTTGAAATGTCAGTTGAAAGGAATTCAGGACTGGCATGTTCCTGTGCGGAAGAAGGATAAATATGGCAAATTTTGTGAACCTTGGATAACAAAAGATATTGTAGGTCTCGTCAAAAAGAAAAAGGAGGCATTTGTCAGGGTTAGAAGGTTGGGAACAGACAAAGCCCGTGTGGAATATAAGGAAAGTAGGAAGGTACTTGGCAAAGAGTCAGGAGGACTAAAAGGGGTCACGAAAAGTCATTGGCAAATAGGGTTTAGGAAAATCCCATGGCTTTTTACATGTACATAAAAAGCAAGAGGGTAGCCAGGGAAAGGGTGGGCCCACTGAAGGACAGGCAAGGGAATCTATGTGTAGAGCCAGAGCAAGTGGGCGAGGTACTAAATGAATACTTTGCATCAGTGTTCACCAAAGAGAAGGAATTGGTGGATGTTGAGTCTGGAGAAGGGTGTGTAGATAGCCTGGTGACCCAGGCTATTGATGTTGGACGTCTTGAAAAATATTAATGTGGATAAGTCCCCAGGACCTGATGGGATGTCCCAGAATCCTGAAGGAGGCAAGAGAGGAAATTGCTGAGGCCTTGATAGAAATCTTTGGATCCTCACTGTCTTCAGGTGATGTCCCGGAGGACTGGAGAATAGCCAATGTTGTTCCTTTGTTTAAGAAGGGTAGCAAGGATAATCCAGGGAACTACAGGCCGGTGAACCTTACGTCAGTGGTAGGGAAATTACTGGAGAGAATTCTTGGAGACACAATCTACTCCAATTTGGAAGCAAGTGGATGTATTAGCGAGAGGCAGCATGGTTTTGTGAAGGGGAGGTCGTGTCTCACTAACTTGATAGAGTTTTTCGAGGAGGTCAGAAAGATGGTTGATGCAGATAAGGCGAGGGTAGTGGATGTTGTCTATATGGACTTCACTAAGGCCTTTGACAAGGTCTCATGGCAGACTGGTACAAAAGGTGAAGTCACATGGGATCAGGGATAAGCTGGCAAGGTGGATACAGAACTGGCTAGGTCATAGAAGGCAGAGAGTAGCAATGGAAGGGTGCTTTTCTGGAGAGCTGTGACGAGTGGTGCTCCGCAGGAATCAGTGCTGGGACCGTTGCTGTTTGTAGTATATATGGAGGAAAATGTCACTGATCTGATTAGTAAGTTTGCAGACGACACAAGAATTGGTGGAATTGCGGATAGCGATGAGGACTGTCGGAGGACACAGCAGGATTTAGATCGTTTGGAGACTTGGGCGGAGAAATGGCAGATGGAGTTTAATCCGGCCAAATGTGAGGTAATGCATTTTGGAAGGTCTAATACAGGTCAGGAATATACAGTGACTGGTAGAACCCTCGAGTATTGACAGTCAAAGATCTAGGTGCACAGGTCCACAGGTCACTGAAAGGGGCAACACAGGTGGAGAAGGTAGTCAAGAGGCATATGGCCTGCTTGCCTTCTTTCGCCAGGGCAATGAGTATAAGAATTGGCATGTCATGTTTCAGCTGTATAGAACCTTAGTTAGGCCACACTTGGGAGTATGGTGTTCATTTCTGGTCGCTACACTACTAGAAGGATGTGGAGGCTTTACATAAGTATACATAAGAACTAGGTATAGGAGTAGGCCATCTGGCCCCTCGATTCTGCTCCACCATTCAGTGAGATTATGGCTGATCTTTTGTGGACTCAGCTCCACTTTCCGGGCGAACGCCATAACCCTTAATCCCTTTATTCTTCAAAAAACTATATCTTAAAAACATTTAATGAAGGAGCCTCAACTGCTTCACTGGGCGAGGAATTCCTTAGATTCACAACCCTTTGGGTGAAGAAGTTCCTCCTAAACTGAGTCCTAAATCTACTTCCCCTTATTTTGAGGCTATGCCCCCTAGTCCTGCTTTCACCTGCCAGTGGAATCAACCTGCCTGCATCTATCCTATCTATTCCCTTCATAATTTTATATGTATCTATAAGATCCCCCCCCCCCCCTCATTCTTCTAAATTCCAATGAGTACAGTCGAAGTCTACTCAACCTCTCCTTGTAATCCAACCCCTTCAGCTCTGGGATTAACCTAGTGAATCTCCTTTGCACACCCTCCAGCGCCAGTACGTCCTTTCTCGGGTAAGGAGACCAAAACCAAACACAATACTCCAGGTGTGGCCTCACTGACACTTTATACAATTGCAGCATAACCTCCCTAGTCTTATACTCCATCCCTCTAGCAATGAAGGACAAAATTCCATTTGCCTTCTTAATCACCTGTTGCACCTGTAAACCAACTGTTTGCGACTCATGCACTAGCACACCCAGGTCTCTCTGCACAGCAGCATGTTTTAATATTTTATCATTTAAATAATAATCCCTTTTGCTGTTATTTAGGGAGGGTGCATAAGTGATTTACCAGGATGTTGCCTGGTATGGAGGGCATAAGCTATGAGGAAAGGTTGAATAAACTCGGTTTGTTCTCACTGGACGAAGGAGGTTGAGGGGGCGACCTGATAGAGATCTACAAAATTATGAGGGGCATAGGCAGAATGGATGGTCAGAGACTTCTTCCCAGAGTGGAGGGGTCAATTACTAGGGTGCATAGGTTAAAGGTGCAAGGTTTAGAGGAGATGTACGAGGCAAGTTATTTTACACAGTGGGTAGTGGGTGCCTGGAACTCGCTGCTGGAGGAAGTGGTGGAAGCAGGGACGATAGTGACGTTAAAGAGGCACCTTGACAAATACATGAATAGGATGGGAATAGAGGGATATGGACCCCGGAAGTGGACAAGATTTTAGTTTAGATGGGCAGCATGGTCGGCGCAGACTTGGAGGGCCGAAGGGCTTGTTCCTGTGCTGTACTTTTCTTTGTTCTTTGGATGATGAGGGTCACTTCGGGGAGTAAGCTGGAAGGGTTGCTGGGGGAAAATAGCTGAGAGAATATTGGCATACAGATTGGATGAAAAATGCAATGGCAATGCTCGAGACTGTGGAATGAAGAGAATGCACCCAAGAGGAGAGCAGAAGAGATTTTCAGAATCAATTTTTACGTTTGTTAACTTGAGATTTTAAACCGCTGTATATGACTGGAGGTTTGCAAATTGCTAACAATTTCATCAAGTTACTAGAAATGTAATGTCTTATTTTGCCTTTGCACTGCAGACATTACAAAATGAGCATTGTGTTATATTAAATGGCAAACATTCGTACAAATCTAGATTAGCTTTGTTTTGAATAATTCAAAACCATGTGACACTTCAGAATTATCACTTAATGACCAGTGCCTTGTGTTGTAATAACCCATGATAAGAATTGCAGAAGCCAATTAATTGACATGATTCCATTTTGGCATGTTTCAACCCTGTGCACCATTGACCCACTACAGTAATGGCTATTGGGTTGAAATAGACTTGTTTTACACATCACTCTACCAAAAGCTCTTTAAGACGGAGATAGATGTGGGGATCAGGGGTTCAGGGGGATAAGGGTTATGGGGAAGGCAGGAGAATGGGGAATCAGCCATGATTTAACAGCAGAGAAGACCCAATGAGCCGATTGGCCTAATTCTACTCCTATGTCTTGTGGTCTTACGGTATCTCAAAACAGATTCAGGGAAAGAGAAAAAAAGATTGAGGCAGCCTGGAACATGATTACTTTTGCTATCTCTCTGGGAACGTGACAATTCAATTGGAGATCTTCTTCCAATTGAAAAGAATGTACAAAAGTGGAAAAGCTTTTGTGGATCTGTTTTTCAAGAAACTAAGTGATTTTCACAGTAATGCAGCATAAGGACACCTGGGGATCTTGTGAAATTTCTACATCTTGTGTTATAATCCTGCAGCGAGCAAAATTGCATTTGTTTTATAGACTGCTTATTTTGGTGATTTTAATAGAAATTTCAAAAGTGATTTGTGGTTTTGGAAATTGTAGGACTAAAATAGTTAATCTGTAAAAAAGCAAAATACTACATTTATCTTGGTACTATAATTTTCTCACGAATTAGAAGGAATGTCAGTGTTTTTTATCCTTAATGCACACTGTTCAACGTTGGGCATTCATTTAATGGTGTTGTAATAATAACATGCTAGAGTTGGTTATGATTTCTGGATTGGCTAAAAATAATTTGCTTTGGGTGAATAAGAAAAATAACTGAGCTCTCCTATTTGCAAATATGCATCTACTTGAGTTGGATACTAATTATAAATGTATGCATGTGTTATACAAGTCACTTATTTCAAGAAAAATACTACAAATGCTGAATATCCGAAATAAAAACAAAGTGCTGGGAAAACTCGGCAGAACTGGCATCATCTTTTGGAGAGTACAATATGACTCCTCTTCAGAACTGAAGAAAGGTAAACGTGAACTCCACTTTTGGCACATAGCTACATAGGAACAGGAATTAGCCATTTGGTTCCTTAGGCCTGTCTTTAATTCAGTGGCTGATTCATACTCGACTCAGAGGGTTCATAGAATTTACAGTGCAAAGGGAGGCCATTCAGCTCATCGAGTCTGCACCAGCCCTTGGAAAGAGCACCCTACCAAAACCACACCTCCACTCAATCGCCCTTTATCCTCCCATCCCCGGTAACCCCACCTAAACCTTTTGGACACTATGGGCAGTTTGGAATGGCCAATCCACTTAACCTGCACATCGTTGGACTATGGAAGGAAACCGGAGCACCCGGAGGAAACCCATGCACACATGGGGAGAACGTGCAGACTTCACACAAGACAGTGACCCAAGCCCGGAATCGAACCTGGGGCCCTGGAGCTGTGAAGCAACTGTGCTAACCACTAAGCTACTGTGCTGCCCTTTGCGACCCTTCGCTTCATTTACCGATTATCCATTGCAAAGAAAATTCTGTCTTAAATTTCATCAGTATCCACAGGGATAAATTTGTTTATTTCTAAAACACGGGGGGGGGGGAAGTGAAAATGTACACAAGTCAAAAACGGCTAATTTAATATTTTCTATTCTTTCTTGGGATGAGGGCATCGCAGGCAAGGCCAGCATTTCTTACCCATCCCAAATTGTCCTAGAACTGAGTGGCATTTCTTAAGAGTAAACAATTTTGCTGTGGATCTGCAGTCACGTGCAAGCCAGACCTGGTAAGGATGGCAGATTTCCTTCCCTAAAGGACATTAGCGAATCAGATGGGCTTTTACGACAATTGGCAATGATTTCATGGTCATCATTAGACTGTTAACTCCAGACATTGATGTTCTTGTGTTTTTTTGGTTGCGAGGAATGTGTGTCAGGTGAAAGAAAATGTGTCCATCACACTGAAGCACCAGTTTACATCTGCAAATGTTTGTGATTTTACTCATGTTGGTAGATGCAACAATGTTCAGGTTTGTTGTGGATTTGCAAGTTTGTGCTTTGAATTCATTAGTTTGCAGTCATAAGTTTAAAAACTGCCTTGAAATCACAGCAATAGCTTCTGATAGTACATAAATAACCTTTTCCTCATCACGTTCTCATAAAGTTGGCTGCTTCATAGTGAGCTTCAGTTTGTGGCGCGATGACTCCAGATCAGAAGGTTGCGTGCTAAAATCACGTCAGGCTCACGGCATTGTTCTGCAGCTGGTTCGTGGATTCTATATCTGGACAACGGTCATTGTGTGGGATGGGGATGTTCTCAAAATGATTAAATTAAAAAGCGTGTACAAATATTCATGGGCGGCATGGTAGCACAGTAATTAGCACTGTTGTTTCACAGCGCCAAGGACTTGGGTTTGATTCCCGGCTTGGGTCTCTGCCTGTGCAGAGTCTGTACATTCTCCCAGTATCTGCGTGGGTTTCCTCTGGCTGCTTTGGTTTCCTCCCACAGTCCAATGATGTGCAGGTTAGGTGGATTGGCCATGCTAAATTGCACCTTAGTGTCCTAAAGGATCGGTGGGATTACTGGGTTATGGGGTGAGGGTGTGGGCTTAGTTAGGGTGCTCTTTCCAAGCATCGGTGCAGACTCGATGGGCTGAATGGCCTCCTGCACTGTAAATATGGTTCTATGAATATGGTTAAGCTACAGTGCAGTTATATAAACCAATACACTTCCAATATCTGAAGCTTCTCTTATTGAAATATCAACTCATTAAAACAAATATGTTTTGGTCAAATTTAGATCACAATTGCATTTAATTAAAAGTCATATTTGAATCTGCAGAAAAGCTTTATTGAGTATTTACATTTGAGTGCAATAATAATGTCACTATCAACTGCGCTCGAAGGGTGTGCTTCATCTGATTTCAAATTATGATTCACTGCACTATTCTGCAGCTGACAAAAGCAGCCAAAGCTACTTCCTTTAAAATTTTGTGATATAGTAGTGCTGCACCATGCTTCATCTCATGCATCTTGTATGATGTTAGATACGTTACAATTTTTGGCTCTGATTTTCCCTCCGTTTGAAAACTAACTTAAAGCTTGTGCCATGATTTTGACTCAGCAACTGTATATGGGGCACAATTATCAGAAGCGTGAAAACTGAGGCATGCTAGTGATCGAGATTTTCAAAATTTGCTGGAAATATATGACAAACTGTTTAAGTTAACAATTTTAAAAGTTTTTAAATACATCTCCCTGAACTTGTGTCTCTTTTCTAATGAAGGAAATGATAAACTGCCACCTTGATCTGCTCATTTGGCTTGATATCTAGGAAATTAGAATATCCCCTTTAGAAGGCTACTCATATCTGGACTTCTAATCTTTTCGATATCTCCATACTGGTGTAGGTCAGAGTGAGAATGAGTGGAACATCTAACCTATATCCTTCCATGTGTAAAACAATCTTCAGAAATATCTGCGCTTGTCTAATTGAGCACTGCTTTTCATCAGTCCACTGTTAGTAGTTGAACTTCCAGCTGCCTTGTCCCTCTTGCCTGGAAATCTCCCTCCATACTCGTTCACCACTCTGTCGTTACCTCCATTTACGACGCTCCTTAAAATCTTTCACCAAGCTTTGGTCATCTGAGCTAATATTTTCTTGTGTCTCGGTGTCATATTTTGAATTTAAAATGCTTCTGTTAAGCTTCTTGGGACATTTAAAGGCGTGTTTACATAATTATCTTTTGGACCGTGATTTACAACCTCTATGCATAATATTGGGTGTCTTTCTTTTAAGCTCAGTGCGCATTAAGTAGATGTTTTCATACAACACTGCTAGCATGTGAATCTAAAATAAATGCAAATTTTATCTCAGTTTCAGGGTTTTTTATTTAAATATTGATAAATATTGTTCTTAGATTTGTTAAAAATTACTGCAATTTTTGTATTTATCAATTTTTCTCTATCATTGTGCTGTGGGTAAAGGAGCGTGTAGAGATACCGTACTTGAATTTTGATGTGTTGCCACATCAAAGGTTATGGTGAAAAATAAAAGCTCATGATGTAGGGGGTAACGCATTAGCATGGATATAAAATTGCAGGCTCAGAAACCAGAATACATATAAACAGGTATTTTTCTAATTGATGTGTGGATCCTGTAGGGGTTTGTGCTGGATCCTCTATTTTTTTAAATTTATATCAATGACTTGGATGAAGCCATGATAGCTAAATTTGCAGATTACACAAAGATAGGAAAGTGCCCATAAGGAGATTGCACATGGATATAGATAGATTGAGTGAGTGGGCAAAAATCTTGCAGACAGAGTACAATGTGGGAAAATGTGACGTTGTTCACCTAGGCAGGAAGAATAAAAAAGCAGAGTACAGTATTACTTAAATGGAGAACGGTTGCAGAATTCCCAGATGCAGAGGGATCTAGGTGTTCTCGTAATTACTTTCACTGCTAAGTCACTAAATTAGTATGCAGGTACAGAAAGTAATTAAGGTTAATGGAATATTATCCTTTTGTTACGAGAGGAATTGAGCGTAAAAATGAAGATGGTATGCTTCAGTTATACAGGACATTGTTAAGACCACATCTCGAATATTGTGTGCAGTTTCAGTCCCCTTACTTAGCGAAAGGATATCAATGCATTGGAGGCAGTTTAGAGGAGACTTACTCAATTGACTCCTGGAATGGGCAGGTTGTCGTACGAGGATAGGCTGTACAGATTGAACTTGCTTCCATTTAAGTTTAGAAGAGTGAGGGATTGACTTGATTGAAGTATATAAGGTCCTGAATGGTCTTGATGAGGTGGACATGGGAATAATGTTTCCTCTTGCTGGTTCATTCAGAACTACGGGAGACGGTTTTAAAATTGGGGGGGTCACCCTTTAGGACAGAGGTGAGAGTTGTGTGACTTTGGAACTCTGCCTCAGAAAGCAGTGTCATTGAATATTTTTAAGGCAGAGGTAGATCGATTCTTGTTAGGGATGGGAATCTAATGTTATTGAGGATAGATGGTAATGTGGAATTAGAAAGGCAAACTCATCAACCATGATCTTAATGAATGGCAGAGTAGGCTCAAGGGGCCGATGGTCCACTTCTGCTCATACTTCGTAAATTTGTATGTTTTTGGAAATTAACAAATGTTAATGGATTAAAAATGTTGAGTTGTCTTAAAATTACCCTTTTAGTTCGTCAAAGGAAAATTGGCGGATAAACTTTTCAAAAAGCGTAACTTATTTGTAAGACCTTTTCTCATCCGAGTGGGGACTCCTTTAACGATAGTTGCTGCACTTCTAATTCCTAACTGCCAACTCACTTCATTTGTGCATTATGCAGTCAGCTGCCAGATGAAAGTTAAGCTATCATTTTTTTTACTGTGGTTGGTCAGTGCCATCAGACACTGGGAGAATGTGCAAACTCCATTCGGACAGTGACCTGGGGCCGGGATCGAACCTGGGTCCTCAGTGCCGTGAGACAGCAGTGCTAACCACTGTGCCACCGTGCTGCCGAATAATACACAAGGCAACAGAGTGAAGATATGAGGCAGGCACCGATAGCCTTTGTTTATAACTGACCTCCAAATCTGTTTCATTAATAATCTTGATATTTGTGCAATTTTCCTGTTTTCTTCATGGGAAACTTATTGCACCCTCTGTATTATCATCAGTATTACCTGCATTTTGTAATTCTTTTACAGGAAATCGTCCATTCAAAAGAAGAAAATTGATGTTGTTCCAGCTTTACTGTGTTGTGGAACATTGAATACCGGAATTACCATGGGGAGGGTTTCAGCAACTAAAGGTAAGCTTGCCTAATTAAAACCATGTTTTTTAACCCAAGCAGACACTGATGTGCAGACTCCACACAGACAGTCACCCAAGGTCGGAATTGAACCCGGGTCCCTGGCACTGTGAGGCAGCAGTGCTAATCACTGTGAAGCAGCAGTGCCACTGTGCTGCCCGCTGGAACACTGGTGGGAATACTGGTGTTGTACTGTTTGTTCTATTAGTGCTAGGCAGGCTCTGCTTACACTTACACTTCGTCTCTTATGTCCTTTTTACCTATGCCAGAAGCATTCAGGTTCTCTAAATATATTTACATCTGGCGGGGTGGCTTCTCCCACATCTGTAGCACTCTGTGTCAATTCTTGGCTGTGGGCTTAATCTTCTATACCTTCTGGCTCTTCCAGTTCCCATATTAATTTCCATACTCGGACCAGCATCTTGATTCCTGGCACCACTGCTGCTTACGGTTTCCTACCCTGAATGATGGACTGCAATGCCAGAACACTTTTTAACTCTTGGGCGCCCATCTCCCCACTCTCCATGGCTAAAGCAATCTCCAGTGCCTATTCCGATTCTGCCAGATGCTGCTTTTGTATGGCTTTATTGTTCATGCCACATATTAAATGATCTCAACACCTCATTTAACGTAGTCCCAAAATCGCAATACTCTGCAATCATCTTGAGTCGCCCCTGGGGCTCTCCGAGTCGAATTAAACTTGCATGCTTGGGGTGGTAGTGTCCTTCGCGAACCCTTATGATCTCTTAACGTTTTGATTTTGGGACGTCCGGGGATGTTCAACTTCAAATCCGACTAATTCTGTGCCCCATGCGCAGTTAACAAAATTCCTCTCTGCTTCTCCTCCCCCTCTTTTATTCAGATGGAAAAATAATTTTAAGCATTCTACATACTGTACCCAATCTTCTGCAGCAGGGTGGAACAGCTCTAGTTTCCTGAAAAGAGGCACTTCGACTGTTCTCTTCCTTGCAGGCTGGACCTGTTCTGCAACTCTTGCAATTGGACTTTTTCGATTAATTCTTGCAATCTGGTTTTTTACCTTCTTGCAATCTGGTTTTTACCTTATTATTAATGTAATAACTTCAACAATTGGCTCCACCAGTTAATTTATAAGGAACAATATTTTATTCCAGTAAGAAGCAACTATTTACAGCATGCTCTTTACCGGTCTTTCCATACTCAGCTCGAGGGGCTGGTTTAGCTCACTGGGCTAAATCGCTGGCTTTTAAAGCAGACCAAACAGACCAGCAGCATGGTTCGATTCCCGTACCAGCCTCCCCGGACAGGCGCCGGAATGTGGCGACTAGGGGCTTTTCACAGTAACTTCATTGAAGCCTACTTGTGATAAGTGATAAGTAATAAGTGATTTTCATTTCATTTTCATAGAGTCCAACTACTGGGACAAGTCCCAACATGTCCATTAATTCCAAGCTGTTGCCCTGATTGGCCGAGTGGGTCAGAAAAAGAGCAGCTACCACCTGTACCCACATTGATTTTGACTGATGGTTAAGAATCCTATGTGAGGGGTTGCATGTACTGCTCTGGGACATGGATCACTTGGTCCTTAAGTGTTGGGAGGGAGTTGTACTTTTACAGCACAGAGAGGGCCTTCAGCCCATCACATCTCTGCTGGCCACCAAGCACTTATCCATTCTAATGCCATTTGCAGCACTTGGTCCATAGCCTTGTATGCTGTGGCGTTTCAAGTTCTCATCTAAATGTTTCTTAAATGTTTTGAGGGTTCCCGTCTCTACAATCCTTGCAAGCAGAGAGTTCCAGATTCCCACAACCCCCAGTAAAAAAGCTTTCCCTCCACATTCCTTCTAAATCCCCTTCCCTTTAGCGGCGACCTGTACCCTCTGGTTATTGACCGCTCGACTGTGGGATAGCTCCTTTCAACCAACTCTATCTATGTCCCTCAATTTTGTACACCTCGATCAGGTCCCTCCCTCTGCCTTCTCTGTTGTAAGAAAAACAGCCCCAGCCTAACCAGCCTTTCTTGCTGAAATGCTGCAGCCCAGGCAATGTCCTGGATGAATCTCTTCTGCACCCCCTCTAATGCAATCACATCGTTCCTGTGATGTGGTGATCAGAATTGCACACACGACTCTATCTGTGGCATAATGAGAATTTTGTACAGAGCCATCATAACCTCCCTGCTTTTATATCCTATGCTAAATACGGCAAGTATCCCATATGCTTTCTTTCACCTTATCTACCTGTCCTGCTGCCTTCAGGGATCTTTGGAAACCCCATTGTCCGTCTGGTCCTCTGTACTTCCTCGGGGCCTAACGTTCATTGTGCATGCCCTTGCACTGTTAGTCCTCCCACAATGCATCACCTCACACTTTTCGGGGTTAAATTTAATTTGCCACTGTTCTGCCCATCTGGCCATATCATCCTGTAATCTAAGGCTTTCATTCTCACGATTTACCACACAACCAATTTTTGTGTTGTCTGCTAACTTACTGATCATTACCCCACATTCACAAATAGATCATTAATGTACACTATAAACTATCTAAACTACAAGGGACACAGCACCAATCCCTGTGGTGCACCACTGGGCACCTACACAAAAACATAATTTGACAATCCCCCCCCCCCGGCCCCGGCCCCGGCTATCAAATTGGCCTTCTCCCCATAACCCCTGATTCCCTTATTAATCAAGAACCTCTATGTCTTAAAGACACTCTGATTTGGCCTCCACAGCCTTCTGCGGCAAAGAGTTCCACAGATTCACCACCCTCTGGTTGAAGAAATTCCTCCTCTCAGATTCAAAGGATCATCCTTTAGTCTGAGGCTGTATCCTCTGCTTCTAATTTTTCCTACAAATGGGAACATCCTCTCCACGTCCACTCTACCTAGGCCTCGCAGTATCCTGTAAGTTTCAATAAGATCCCCCCCTCATCCTTCTAAACTCCAACAAGTGCAGACCCAAAGTCCTCAACCGTTCCTCAAACGACAAGCTCTTCATTCCAGGGATCATTCTTGTGAATCTCCTCTGGACCTTTTCCAAGTCCAGACATCCTTCCACTGTGAAGACTGATGCAAAGTAACTATTCAGTTCATCTGCCATTTCTTTGTTTCCTATTATTACTTCTCCAGCCACATTTTCCAGTGATCCTAATTTCTATTTTTGCCTCCTCTTACTTTTTTATATATTTGAAAAAAACTCTTCCTATCTTCTTTTATAATATTAGTTAGCTTGCACTCATATTTCATCTTCTACCCATTTATTGCTTTTTTAGTTGTCCTCTGCTCGCTTTTAAAGGCTTCCGAATCCTCTAGCTTCCCACTAAACCGTGCCACTTTGTCTTGCTTTTTGTTTTGCTTTTATGCTGTCCTTGACATCCCTCGTCAGCCATGGATGCCTTGTCCTCCCCTTAGCATGTTTCCTCGTCCTTGGGATGAATTTCTGTTGCCTCCCTAATAACCCCCAAAAACTCCTGCCATTGCTTTCCACTGTCTTCCCTGCTTGGCTCCTTCTCCAATCAACTCTGGCCAGCTCCTCCCTCGTGTCTTTGTAGTTACCCTTATTTAATTGTAATACTGTTACATCTGATTGCAGCTTCTCCCTCTCAAACTGCAGGGTAAATTCTATCATATTGTGGTCACTGCTCCCTAAGGGTTCCTTCACCTTAAGTTCTCTCATCAAGTCTGCCTCATTACACATCACCAAATCCAGAATTGCCTATTTCCTAGTAGCCTCTGTCACAAGCTATTCCAAAAAAACATCTCTTAGACATTCCTTTTCTTGGGATCCACTCCCAACCTGATTTTCCCAGACCACCTGCATATTGAAGTCCCCCATGATTATTGTTACATGTTTTTTTTACATTCTTTCTCCTGATTTATTTTCTGTTCCACATCCTGACTACTGCTTGGGGGCCTGTACAGAACTCCCATCAGGGTCTTTTTACCTTTGCGTTCCCTCAACTATACCCAGAGAGATTTTATGCCTTCTGATTCTATATCGCTCCTTGCTATCGGATTTAAATTCACTGCTTACTAACGATGCAACCCTGTCCCCTTTGCCCATCTGCCTGTTCTTTTGATAGGACACATATCCTTGGATATTTAGATTCCAGCGCTGATCCCTTTGCAGCCACGTCTCTGTGATGCTCACAACATCGTACCGCCAATTTCAATGTGCGCAACAAGCTAATTTACTTTGTTCCGTATGCTGTGTGCATGTAGGTACAATACCCTCAGTCCTGCATTGACCACCTCCCTTCTCACACTTGCCACCTTTTTTGCTCTGCCTGAGGGTGATGTTATTCTTTTTTTTTGGTTCTCCATTTCCCCTTCAGTTATTACGCCTTCTAAGCTAACATTCTCATCCCGTCCCCGCCATACTAGTTTAAATCCTCTAGAGTGACTCTCGACTGCATGACCCAAAGGAACTGTCCCTTTCACTGTTTTGCAATGCACAAAAACGGTTCTCGAGTGATATTTACTCTTGGGGCTTTCTTGGCTACCTGCCTGCCTCCCTTCTTTTGGTTGGAGGTCACCCACTCCTTCTTCTGACTGCACTTCCTTGAGCTGTGGCTGACCACATCTAAAAATGTGCTATCCATGAACCTCTCCACCTCAGAGAGGCACCGCTGTGCCTCCAGCTGATGCTCAAGCTACGAAACCATGTCTCAAGCTGGTCAAACTGGTGGCACTTTCTGCACATCTGATCATCCAGGCTGCAAAGAGTGTTGAAGAATTCCCACATGCTGTTGGCTGAGCAAAACACAGGACTGAGCTCCCCTTCATACTTTCAGTTAAAAGACACTTAGTTTAAATTCATGCCAAGTAGAGATGGAGCTTTGAAGTGATGAACACAATTTACCATGATCTGCCTCTGTTCCTGCAGCAGGCTAGGACTACTTTCTGAAGATGCAAAAGTTAGAAAGCAAAAAAGCACCTCTTCCCCACTGCACCAAATTCCCAAAATTAAACCTACTTCCCTTGAAGGCCGAAACACTGATCATTGAAGCAGGAGGAGGGTCTGTATTTTCATCCCTCCACAAGGTTTACCTGCAGTTTTTTAAAGGCCCTGTCGCAGTCGGTATTATCCCTGAGCTACCAGTAGCAGAAAAATCTTTTTCACACAATGACTCGTTCGGGTCTGGATTGCACTGCCTGGCAGTGTGGTGACGGAAGGTTCAACTGAGGCATTCGGGAGGGCATTGGATTGTTTCCATTAAAATAACATGCAAGGAAAAAGGCATGAGAATGGCACTGAGTCATAATGCTCACTTGGAGAGCGGGTGCAGACACGATGGGTCGAATGATGGCCTCGTGCACCACAATTCTATATCAATCAAAAGTGTATAATTTTCACTATCCTTGTGCATCAAGTTTACATAGCTTTTGTATAGAACAATTTCAAATCTCTTGACAATTAATTTTTGCCTATGGGTACAGTAGTTAGATGGTCAAACACACCATATTATGTTTCACAGAAGAAACAGTCTGAGACATGTGAAAGATTGTTCCATGAGTTGCACCCATTTGTATAATCTAGTTCCAATTGATAATATCTCTAAATCTGCCACTGTAGAATTTGTCACGTTTCATCTATTTAGATTTGACTGCGAGGCATAAATTCTTTGGCAATCTGTTCTGACAACTGGTGTAGTTCCTCTGCAGGGTTATATTTGTTATGCTCCCATGATATGTGGAAGATACTTAAATAAAGAAAAGATTATTCAAATAATTTGTATCAGTTCATCACCATCCTGTTTATTCCTTTTTTGAAAGTTTTGTAAAGATGTTGTTTTGTGATTGCTATTTAGAATGAATGAGCTTCAAGTCAAAACAAACGTGGTGGCGAGTTACATTCCAGCTGTATAAAAGCACGTGTAGTGCTGCCTAACAGAATGTTACAATATTACTCTGCGTATTTGGTTTGCTTAGAATCCGTTAAGTTAGGCTTTCCTAGTGTGTGGGAGATGCAAATTACTGAAAGGTGTGGACTCTTTGCACATGAGGATAAATACAATAAGCTGTTTAACGATTCAAACCTATTCTCCTATTCGGTCAGATTCTGGCTGATCTGTACTTCAATTCCATGTTACCACCTTTGTTCAAGATCCCTTTCAACCCGTACCCAGCAGCTGTCCATCAAGCTCGTGCTTAAACAATCCAATTGATCAGGCATTTGATCTTTCATTTCCTCACTTTTGAATTTTAGTCCCTCAAATAAAGGCCCGCACTGCATTATCATTTAGGTTGCTTTTTGTGCCTCCATACTATCTTTTAGTGATGTGTACATGACTCCTAAACCTCAACAAACCCCCCCCCCCACACACCCCCCCCCCCCCACGCCCCCCACCCCCCACCCCCACCCCCCACCTCCACCCCTTCACAGTTCCTAGAAAATTATCATTTGAAACATACTCTGATTTCTCATGTGGATGATCTTGTGTTTCCCAACATTGAATGCCATCTACCAAAGTTTTGTACACTCACTCTCTTACGACTCTCCTAAACAAGTACTAGTTCATGATACAAGGTCATTTCTAATTCAGTGTTTCAGTTTTGCTAATCTCTTGTGCAGGACTTTGACTTCTGGATGTCCACATAGAAGGGCATATAAAATTTGCCTATCCGTGTCAGTGACTTCAACAAAAAAATTCAACTAATTAGCCAGGCATGACTGACCTTTCACAGAACAATGTTAACTTGGTTAGCTCCTACTTGTCCAGGTATTGAGTCTCACTATCACTGATTTCAGTAACTTCCTGACAGTTCATAAAATGGACCTGTAGAACAGTACAGCACAGAACAGGCCCTTCGGCCCTCGATGTTGTGCCGAGCAATGATCACCCTACTCAAACCCACGTATCCACCCTATACCCGTAACCCAACAACCCCCCCCCCCACCTTACTTTTTAGGACACTATGGGCAATTTAGCATGGCCAATCCACCTAACTGTAGTTCCCTGATTCCTCCATCTTCATCTTTCTTAAATATTGTGACATAGGTAAATTTCCCATCTAAAAGCAGAGTCTTGTAAAAGAGCAATTGTTGCACCTGCAGTTACATATTTCCCCCATTCACTGATGTCTAACCTCTGGCGCTGCCACCCCCCGCACCAATCCCATTCACTTACCGTGGATACGTAGCTTCTCCCTGACCTGTCAAATGCACTGTGCCCTTTAAACTTGGCTTCTTTATGGCATGGCCACCTTAAATCTGGCGCGGCTGGACGAAGCTGTGGCTTGTGGGAACTGTTCTGTTTTCTGGTTCTATTCTTGTATCTGTTGCTTAGTCAGCAGTTTTAAGCACTTGTTTACCTTCTGGAAGTGCTTACTCTGTTCTAACTTTAAAATTGAAACTTGCTAAACTGGAAAGCAGGGCTTTGAGTGAAGCCTACAGATTACAAAAGCTCTGAGCTGTAAAATTGAATCTATGCTCTGGGGTAAGCTTTCACATGTCTGTTGGCCTTGGTACCCCCATATTTCATGAAGTAAAAATTAGCTCGTTGTCCTATTCCTAATCACAGTCTAATGACCCCTGCTAGAAGCTTGCTTGTGAATACTGAGCAAGGACTGGACAAGACAACAGAACTGGATTTGTAATTGTTGCTTATTGTGGTTTCTTTTCAAATTGTGTACAATAAAACAAAAATAACCTCTTGCATCTAATTGTTGCCACAATTTTCCAAATTTTCTGCAGTTGCCTAGCATATAAGATGACTCAAGTTTTCAGCCAAAATTGTGTATTTACATTACTCAGTGCATAAGTTAACTACCAAAAGACCTCTGCTAAAATGACCAGTTTCTAAAGTTTGGTCAATAGACAGTGGTAAAAGCATGATGAACTCCCATGAATTTCGATATACCCAGCAACTGAACTGTAGAATGGCAAGTTTCAAAAATAGAGTGAAAACCGTTGGACATGAAGACAAGTTTTACCACGGTTCTCACCTGCATGGCCTGATGGAACAAAATTAATGCTTACAATAATTTTCAAATGTAAAAAAATGCCAAAAGTTTCCCTTCAGTAGCTTCTGTGCATGCCCATGAGGATGGAATGAAGTTATTGATCAGTAATATGTGGAATAGACATCCCGATGACCTACATAAAGAATATAGCTTATTAATGTGGGACATGTTCAAATCTCATTTAACAAATGAGAAAAAGAGGCGCCCATGAAGAAATAACACCCATATTGCAGTTGCACCAGAGGGTCTAATGTGGGTAGTTTTGACCCCATTCAGGTACCATCATGTTCATGCTGAATGAAATAAACAGGTGGTTTACTGAAAAAGAACCTTTACAAAGAGTGGAAACACTTGATGTTTTGAATGGTTTTGTTATCAAATCCTGCAAGTGTCATTGGTGCATTAATTGTCATATCATTCAAAGAAATGTGCAATATCAAATTTGTTGAATGAAGCGGAGGGTGGTTTGATATGGAGGAACGATTCGGAAACCAAAAGCGCAAGTCTGACCCAGAGTGGGATTGTTATGATGCTATAGCCAAAATGATGCCGAATGAATCTGATGAAGTTTTTCCATCAGAGGCAAAAGCCAATGACTTTGGCCTTTAAAACACCAATTCTGGATAAAGGTATTATTGTACAATTATTTTGTTTAATCAATTGTTTCAGATTCATCTCGATATGAATTACTGGTTTATATTTTTGGCAGCTTCAAAGGTTGACTTACATGCCAACATTTACAGTAATCAGCATTTTTTCAGTTGAAAATGTATCTGCAAGTTAGAGTCTATTATACATGGTAAAATATAAACATTTATATTTTGCAGCTTGTCAAAATATATTTTCCAGATGCATTGTGAATAATGTGTAGCCTGTATTTTGATGGTATTTGCTGAATCATCAGGTATGCGTTCCCCAATTGAAGTGCATTGATTGTATAGCAGTCACGTCTTTGTGTAAAATGGCAGCACCATTTTGGAGATTCTTTAGCAGGGCAGTTTGGATACAAATCTTTTATGATGTATCGGATTATTATGGGCCAGGGTTTAGAGAACACCAAAGTATATCATGGAGTTTACCTGACCCACAACTTTTAATAGATTTTGGTTATGGGGAGCACAAGGACCCACTTTACAGGTGTGATGCAACAGAGATCGAAAAGTATTTTAAAACAAAAACAATGTTTATTCTATGAATCCAGATAAACACATAGTAAACATCTTATAAACTAGCAACCCTGATAACACCTCAAAATATACAGTACTCTATAGATAACCCTTAATAACTTTCCCAACAACATCCATAAGTCACAGAGCCCTTTTAACAAAGGTTTGCATTCCTTACAGAAACAGGTATTACTTCGAAATTATCACGTGATCTGGAGACATTCTTTAGAGAGAGAACAATATACACATCTGCTTGGTTTGAATGCAGCTCTCCAACTGAAAGCGATACTAAGACACACTAACTCCCAGCTCAAAACGAAAGTAAAGGTCAGAATCACATTCCAGCTCCACCCACACAATGACATCACTGCAGCATTTGAGGAAACACACTTTTCTTTAAGGGACTCTCACATGATAGGATCTTCAAAAGAATCTCAGCATTGTTGACTGCATCCACTTGGTTGATGTTCGTGAAAATGCTCCAGAAGATGTTGCTCAAGCTTTGGGTACTGAGGCTTCGTTCGGCACCCAGGAGCCTTGCTTGCTTGCATTGGGAGTTTAACTTGTCCTATAGAGCAAGGGTTTTTGAACTTGGGGGACGGTGGGTGTTGGTAGGGTCACAGAGCGATCGTTTGTGGGGTTCCTGATTGTGGGAGAAGTGCTCAACGTCATGACCGGCGTTTAAAATGCCGGCCGCAACTTGCATTTGAGTTGAATATGCCAGTCTCCCCACGCATGCGTGCCTCCTCGGATGGATCCAACAGTGTGCAGGCACGGAGCCCAGCTGGGCAGACTGCCTCTTCCTGACGTCTGCGTGCTGTCCCAGTACTGTCGTCTCCTGACGTCAGGGCACTGTCCCAGGACAAAATCAATTTTTGAAAATGGCAGAGCCTTCCCGCCAGCAGCGGTGCAGCAAACACGTCACGCCCAGCATATGGATGTCACCTAGTCTGTGTTTTGGGCGCAAAATCACGGAGAAGAGATTCCTCCTTTTAGTAGCTGCCAGCAAGTAATCAACGGGACTGTATGAAGAACCGAAGGTGGATCATTTTGTAATAAAGAAAAGAGTACCAGAAACACAAACAGGCCAGACTCTCGCAACTGGATCTGCTTGAGAGAGCTTTTCAAGAGAGTCCACATCAGGACAAAGCAGTGTTGGTGTGAGCTACAATGTTTCTGATGAACAACCCATTAAGAAGAAGCTTAAATCAGGAACAAAGCAGTATAAAGATGATTATGACTTTGTTAGTTGTGCCAATGCAAATCAGGATGCAAAGTCCATGGGTGTGATTCTCCGCCCCCCACGACGGGTCGGAGAATAGCGGGAGGGCCGCCCCACGACATGAATCGCTGCTCGGCGTTTTTTTACAGCGAACAGCGATTCTCCCCTTTCCGATGGGCCGAGTACCCAGGCCTTTACGGCCGTTTTCACGAACGCAAACACACCTGCTCTCACCGTTCGTGAAAACGGCCGCAAAGTGCCGTTCTGGAGAACCATGGCACCGATTGGCACGGCCGCACCACGGCCGTGCCAAGGGTGGCATGGGCCCGCCATCGGTGGGCACCGATCACGGGCAGCGGGTCCGAACCCCGCGCACTCTTTGTTCCTCCGCCGCCCCGCTGGATCAGTCCGCGGGGCGGCTGAGGGGCATGATGGCCCGCGCATGCGCGGGTTTCACGCATATGCGTGATGACGTCATCTGCGCATGCGCGGGTTGGAGCCGTGCAATCCGGGCATGCGCGGCTGATGTCATCGTGCGCGTCAGCCGCCGTTATCCTTGGCGCGTGGGCTTAGCGAAGTTCGCTAAGCCTGCGATGCCGTGGTTCACGGGGCCCCGCTGCTAGCCCCGACCGGGGAGCAGAATCGGGTCCTGGGAGGGGGCGCGGAGGCTGCCGTGAAACACGGCCAGTTTCACGGCAGCCTTCGCGACTCTCCGCATTTGCGGAGAATCGCGCCCTATGTGTGTTATGCGTAGGGAAGTACTGGCAAGTGAAAGTTTAAAAACGTCAATGGCATTTGAAGTCTAAGCATCGTGGGTTTGAGGTCAAACCTCTTGATTTTTGATTTTTCTCAATGGATGCAGCAAGAACTTAATCATCAGCTGAAGTCCTTTGCAGGAATTTAATATTGAATGACAAAGCAAGTGAGATCATGAGGACCAAGCAGGTTCACCAGTCACATTAAAAGTAAGCAAAATCGGTGTGTTGCGAAGTTACTGTCGGCTGTAAAGGGGATTTTAGTTTTTATTGTAGGGGTGTTGAGATGAGATGTGTTCTAGTTTGTTGATTGTGCTCTTTGTATATCGAAACTTGAAGTATCTGCTTTATATTGTTCAAATGAAATTTAAAAAAAAAAAAAAAAAATCTATTCCTCTTTCGAGCATAAGGTTGTGATCTGATGAATGCTGAACACTTTGTCTCAATTTCCATCAGCACATATTAACTTCTTGGACATCATTTCGGAGGTATGGATATAACTCTGCTTAATGTCATAACACAAAAATGTTTGGGGCCAAACCAACAGAACTAGAAGTACTTCACAGCACTCATTCGTCTTATCAGAATCCATTCAAATGGTCATCCAAGCTACTATTTATATCATGCACATGGAACCTTGTTTGAGTGCACTGATTGCAAAAATGCAAGTTAAATCAATGTATTGTGATCCCTGATTCTTTGGACACATGATTTCTTTGTAGAGAGGATTTGGTATTTTAGGTATAACTGAAAGATTAAAAAGATTAATACCAGTTACTGCTCATGAATTTTGAATGCAAATTGTGAATGAATAAAGCTCCCAAAATTTCAAAGAGCTCCCCCTGTCCACAATTCATGACTCCTTTCAATCTGCCTGTCTTGGCTATTCTTTAAAATCAGTTCCTTCACTTTAGGATTCACCGTCCCACGGAACAGGATGTGAGTAAACTCTGATCATGCAACTAGCCGTAGCAGTATAGTGAGTGTATTTCCCAGCGTCCTGCATCATTACTTGAGGAAGGAGGAGTGTTCTGACCATAAGTAAAATAGCGCAGATGTCAAATTGTGAAATAAAACAGAAAACGCTGCAAACAGTCATTAGGTCGGGCAACAGCCATGGAGAGAACAATACTTAAGGCATGTGCACGACATTAGATAAAATGACCACCTATGTCTGCATTTTCAAAACTATTGATGGTTTTTTATGAACCATAAATCAAACTCCAATAACTTTATTTTGCAATGTAAAGAACTTGCTCATATTTTGGAAGAATGATTAATGTACTTAAAGCACCATATTTACATTTCTTTAGATTCAAAAGGAAATCGAAAAGAAAAAGCTGGGAAGAGCCATGTACTAAATAACCCTCTGAAGATCAGTGGTAAGCATTCCTGTGTGATATGTAAGGGAGATTGATACTAATTTGTTTTAATGACACTTGAACAGTATCTGATTTGTTTTGTTTATATACCAATAGAGGTTATGTTGGTAGTTTGTGCTGTATGTGGTTTACAATTGTGGTGTTATTTACCAATGGCTTGAAAGGACCCTATTTTTCTATTTAATGTTGTAACCTTTGTCAAACCTCTTGTATATACCGTGGGGCCTCACGGTAGCATGGTGGTTAGCATCAATGCTTCACAGCTCCAGGGTCCCAGGTTCGATTCCCGGCTGGGTCACTGTCTGTGTGGAGTCTGCACGTCCTCCCCGTGTGTGCGTGGGTTTCCTCCGGGTGCTCCGGTTTCCTCCCACAGTCCAAAGATGTGCGGGTTAGGTGGATTGGCCATGCTAAATTGCCCGTAGTGTAAGGTTAATGGGGGGATTGTTGGGTTATGGGTATACAGGTTACGTGGGTTTAAGTGGGGTGATCATTGCTCGGCACAACATCGAGGGCCGAAGGGCCTGTTCTGTGCTGTACTGTTCTATGTTCTATGTTACAAAAATGTTCTATTTGTATGAAAACAAGTTTTACAATACTGAAGTAGTTAAGTTACAATTCCGCATTCCTTTTTAAAAATTAATTGTTTTTGTTTACTTCACATAATTTGCCTGAGTAATTGCACGATTGGATTGGATTTGTTTATTGTCACGTGTACCGAGGTACAGTGAAAAGTATTTTTCTGCGAGCAGCTCAACAGATCATTAAGTACATAGGAAGAAAAGGGTATTAAACAAAATTCAAGAAAATATATAATAGGGCAACACAAGATATACAATGTAACTATCGGATGAAGCATACAGGGTGTAGTGTTAATGAGGTCAGTCAATAACAGGGTCATTTAGGAGTCTGGTGACAGTGGGGAAGAAGCTGTTTTTCAGTCTGATCGTGCGTGTTCTCAGACTTCTGTATCTCCTGCCCGATGGAAGAAGTTGGAAAAGTGAGTAAGCCGGGTGGGAGGGATCCTTGATTATGCTGCCTGCTTTCCCCCCGGCAGCGGGAGGTGTAGATGGAATCAATGGATGGGAGGCAGGTTCGTGTGATGGACTGGGCGGTATTCACGACTCTGAAGTTCCTTGCGGTCCTGGGCCGAGCAGTTGCCATACCAGGCTGTGATGCAGGCAGATAGGATGCTTTCTATGGTGCATCTGTAAAAGTTGGTAAGGGTTAATGTGGACATGCCGAATTTCCTTAGTTTCCTGAGGAAGTATAGACGAGTTGAGAAGGATTGAGTTTTTTTGATGAGCGTGGCATTTTTCAACATTTGATGACTAACATGACCTTGTCAAAGGATGTCTGTTTTTCACTTGTTAGTTTGTTACAGCTTCAAATGTGTTTATTGTACAAAATGCTATTATTATAACCATATAACATTTGAAAATGAAAATAGCAGAGCTCTGCATCATGCAGAGGATAGAGTGCATTTTGTAACAAATGTAATTCTCAGCTTGATGCAGAAACCAATTGGGATTATTTTCAGGATAACCCAATATTTGTAACAGTTGAAATTCTGGCTGTAAATTTTGTTTTCTCAAGCCATTGATTTTGCCTTAAATCTGGCATCACCTAAACAAAATGAGGCTGGATAGGAGGAAGGCGCAATGAAACCCAGGCAGTGTTCATAGGTTCATGGTATTTTGTGAAGCTCCAACAATATGGATTGAAGGTGCAACAACTGACCTAAAGTTCACTTCTGTAAAATAAACTGGACCAGAACATTTGGTTCACAACCTCTACTTGTGGTCTTCAGCCACACTTAGAGTTGTTACTGAGGCTGGACTCCTGTCTCCCCCATGACCCTGGGAGGAGTTGTGTTGAAATGGAGTAGCCCCAAACCAGATGGATCCCTCGACAAAGGGGAGAGAGAGTGAAGCAACAAGCCAGCCGAAGTAAATTACAAATCAGTGAAACGTTTCCATTTTTTTGGTCGACTCGCAAGTTTGAAGCTCGAGAGAAAATAATCGACAAAACGTTGAGTCTTCCTAGGCGAGTTTAAATTCTGCACATTTAGCTGGTGAGTTTTTTTTTAAATTTTAGAGTACCCAATTATTTTTTTCCAATTAAGGGGCAATTTAGTGTGACCAATCCACCTACTGTGCACATTTTTGGGTTGTGGGGGCGAAACCCACGCAGACACGGGGAGAATGTGCAAACTCCACACGGACAGTGACCCAGAGCCGGGATCAAACCTGGGACCTCAGCGCCGTGAGGCAGCTGTGCTAACCACTAGACCACCGTGCTGCCCTCGCTGGTGTGTTTTAATGGGGCTGTGGGTGAGGACAAGCAAGAGAAATGCAGACACACTCTCCCATTGCTCCTTAGTCAATGAACTATATTCTACTTTCACTTTAGAGTATGTGGAAGGCAGAGTGTTGGACAGAACTTGACTGTGTTTAATCAGGGGCGACAGCGCTCAAGATTTGGTTTGTGCCTTAATATATCAGTTAGAGCCTGGGCAGTGCGGAAACCTGCACTGCAGCCGTGGATATTCAGGTGTGTGTGCGTGCGCGCGCCCCTAAACAGTGGGCATCATTTTTGGCTACCCATTTTTCTACATCCTATGACCCACCCGAGGGTTGCAATCCCCATTTTGAAAAACACTGCTGTCGTGTATTGACAGCATATGTTGGTCAGCCGTGGCTCAGTTGGTAGTGCTCTCACCTATTGAGCCATAAGGTTGTAGGTCCGGACCTCACTTCAGGACACTGGCACAATAATCAAAAATGGCATCCTAGTACTGTTCCAGTGAGGGAGTGAGTATTGCATTGTCAGAGGTGCCCACTTTCTGCAACATTAAACCAAGACCCTGCCTGCCCTCTTGGGTGGTCCTGAAAGATCCCATGGCACTATTTCAAAGAAGAGCAGGGAATGCTACATTTTCCAACACTGCTATGTTAAGTACAATTCAACATAAGGCCTACTCGAGGATTGATTTTTTTTGTCCTGAGTAGGGGGATGGTTTCGAGGGTGGAGGATGCTGAATACTCCGCCATTGCCATTTCAGATCATGCCCCGCACTGGGTGGACCTCGGGCTGGGGGAAGAGAGGGACCAACGTCCGCTCTGGCACTTGGAGGTGGGGCTGCTGGCAGATGAGGAGGTGGCCGAGAGGGTTTGGGGGTGTATCGAGAGGTACCTTGAGGCCAATGACAACGGGGAGGTCCGAGTGGGGATGGTCTGGGAGGCATTGAAGGCGGTGATGAGGGGGGAATTGATCTCCATCCGAACCCATAGGGAGAGGGGGGAGCAGAGGGAGAGACTGATAGGGGAGATGGTGCGGGTGGATAGGAGATATGCGGAGGCTCCAGAGGAGGGATTGCTGGGGGAGAGGTGTAGCCTTCAGGCCAGATTCGACCTATTGACTACCAGAAAGGCGGAAGCTCAGTGGAGGAAAGCACAGGGGACGGTGTATGAATACGGGGAGAAGGCGAGCAGGATGCTGGCACACCAGCTCCGAAAGCGGGACGCGGCCAGGGAGATTGGGGGAGTGACGGATAAGGCTGGGAAGGTGCGGAGGGGAGTAGATGTTAATGGGGTCTTCAGAGACTTCTATGGGGAACTGTACCGGTCGGAGCCCCCGGTGGAGGGGGGTGGAATGGGGCGCTTCTTGGACAAGCTGCGATTCCCGAGGGTGGAGGAGCAGGTGGAGGGACTGGGGGCGCCGATCGAGCTGGAGGAGGTGGTCAAAGGGATAGGGAGCATGCAGTCGGGGAAGGCGCCGGGGCCGGATGGGTTTCCGGCAGAATTTTATAAAAGGTATTTGGACCTGTTGGGCCCCCTGTTGGTCCGGACCTTTAACGAGTCAAGGGAGGGGGGGGGGGGGCTTTGCCCCCAACTATGTCACGGGCGCTGATTTCCTTGATCCTGAAGCGGGACAAGGACCCTCTGCAGTGCGGGTCATATAGGCCGATTTCGCTGCTGAACGCCGACGCTAAGCTGCTGGCAAAGATCCTGGCCACTAGAATAGAGGATTGCGTGCCCGGGGTCATTCATGAGGACCAGACGGTGTTTGTGAAGGGAAGGCAGTTGAATACGAACGTGCGAAGGCTCCTCAATGTCATTATGATGCCGGCCATGGAAGGAGAGGCAGAGATAGTGGTGGCATTGAATGCGGAGAAGGCCTTTGATAGGGTTGAGTTGGAGTATTTGTGGGAGGTGTTGGAGAGGTTTGGGTTTGGGGAGGGGTTTATCCGGTGGGTGAGGCTGCTCTACGAGGCCCCGGTGGCGAGTGTAGCCACAAATAGGAGGAGGTCGAAGTACTTTCGGCTGTACCGGGGGACGAGACAGGGGTGCCCCTGTCCCATCTTGCTCTTCGCGTTGGCGATTGAGCCCCTGGCCATGGCATTGAGGGAGTCAGGGAACTGGAGGGGCCTGGTGCGGGGTGGGGAGGAGCATAGAGTGTCGCTGTATGCGGACGACCTGTTGCTGTATGTGGCGGACCCGGTGGGGGGGGATGCCGGAGGTGATGAGGATTCTTCGTGAATTCGGGGGTTTCTCGGGGTATAAGTTGAACCTGGGCAAGAGTGAGTTGTTTGTGGTGCATCCGGGGGATCAAGAGGAGGGGATTGGTAGGCTCCCATTGAAGCAGGCAGGGAAGAGCTTTAGTTACCTAGGGGTCCTGGGAGCTGGGGGGCCCTGCACAAGCTCAACCTCACAAGGTTGGTGGAGCAGATGGAGGAGGAGTTTAAGAGGTGGGATATGTTACTGCTGTCACTGGCGGGGAGGGTACAGTCCGTTAAGATGACGGTGCTCCCGAAGTTTTTGTTCCTGTTCCAGTGCCTCCCCATCCTTATCCCGAAGGCCTTTTTTAGGCGGGTCAACAGGAGTATCACGGGATTTGTGTGGGCGCATGGGACTCCGAGGGTGAGAAGAGTGTTCCTGGAACGGGGCAGGGATAGGGGGGGGCTGGCGTTGCCCAACCTCTGTGGGTACTACTGGGCTGCCAACGCAGCGATGGTGCGTAAGTGGGTAATGGACGAGGAAGGGGCAGCATGGAAGAGGATGGAGGTGGCGTCATGTGTGGGCACGAGCCTGGAGGCGCTGGTAACGGCGCCGTTGCCGCTCCCTCCAACGAGGTATACCACGAGCCCGGTGGTGGCGGCTACCCTCAAAATTTGGGGGCAATGGAGACGGCATAGGGGAGAAGTGGGGGGCTCAATGGAGGCCCCGATACGGGGGAACCATCGGTTTGTCCCAGGGAGCATTGATGGCGGATTCCTGGGCTGGCGCAGGGCAGGGGTTAGGAGGCTGAGGGACCTGTTTGTGGAGGGGAGGCTCGCGAGCTTGGGGGAGTTGGAGGGGAAGTTTGGACTCCCCCCGGGGAACATGTTTAGGTACATGCAGGTGAGGGTGTTTGCCAGGCAGCAGATGGAGGGGTTCCCCTTGCTGCCCCCACGAGGGGTGCGGGATCGGTTGCTCTCGGAGGTGTGGGTTGGAGGAGGGAGGATTTCGGACATATACCGGGTGATGCAGGAGGTAGACGAGGCCTCGGTGGAGGAACTGAAGGGTAAATGGGAAGAGGAGCTGGGTGAGGAGATTGAGGAGGGGACGTGGGCGGATGCCCTGGAGAGAGTGAATTCCTCCTCTTCCTGTGCGAGGCTTAGCCTCATACAGTTCAAGGTGTTGCAGAGGGCCCACATGACTGGGACGAGGATGAGTAGGTTTTTCGGGGGCGAGGACAGGTGTGCTAGATGCTCGGGGACCCCAGCGAACCACGCCCATATGTTTTGGGCGTGCCCAGCGCTGGGGGAGTTTTGGAAAGGGGTAGCAAGGACGGTGTCGAGGGTGGTGGGATCCAGGGTCAAGCCAGGCTGGGGACTCACAATTTTTGGGGTTGCAGTGGAGCCGGGAGTGCAGGTGTTCTGGCCTTTGCATCCCTAGTAGCCCGGCGGAGGATTCTTCTTCAGTGGAGGGATGCGAGGCCCCCAAGCGTGGAGGCTTGGATCAATGATATGGCGGGGTTCATTAAATTGTAGAAGGTGAAATTTGCCCTGAGGGGATCAGTGCAAGGGTTCTTTAGGCGGTGGCAGCCTTTCCTGGACTTCCTGGCGGAACGGTAGGGAAATAGGCCGGCAGCAGCAGCAACCCGGGGGGGTTGGATCGGGGGGAGGGAGAACTGTGTACATGGGTCTGTGGGTTGTGGCGGGTGTTATCTCTCTCCCTTTTGTTGTTGGGTGTTCTTTTGTTTTTTTCTTCTTTTGTTTGTAGTTGCTTTTGAAGTTGGGTGGGAATTGTTCTTGGGGTGTTACCGCGGTTGTTTTGTTAATAGAATTGAGCTGTTTATATTTTGTAAAAATTTCAATAAAAATTATTAAAAAAAAAAAATAAGTACAATTCAAAAGTACTTCATTAGCAGTAAAATGCGTTGAGGCCTCCTGTAATTGTGAAAGACACCAGTCTGTCTTCCTTTCTTCTATAATATGTAAATGGGAGCCGGCGTTGTTCAATTGGCAAAGCTCAAGTCTGAGTTGGAAGGCTTCCAGTCTGACCCCAGGACTTTGCTGTTAATTGGTTATTAGAATCCTTCCAAGACTCCACTTCCTTCATCGGGAGAAAGGAATGTGAAGATATGGAAATGCATAAACTGCAGCAATCTAGGGTAAACAAATGAAAGCTTTGGACAAATTAAAATGATTTTCCTGTGTGATGGTATAGGTGCTAACCTGTATACTGCAGTAATAATGGACAATTCTGGTGCAGGGACTTTGATATATGCCAAGACTATTTAAAGATACTTGATATGATAGCCTTTACAACTGAACAACTGAAGCATGTTCAGACAGGTAAAAGATATTTTAATCCAACCTGAAGCTGATCCAACTCTGAGAATCATTCCAGTATTTATGGATTAGTGTTAACATCATATGGTATTGTGTCTTGGGTCACTGTCTGTGCGGAGTCTACATGTTCTCCCTGTGTCTCCGTGGGTATCCTCCGGGTGCTCTGGATTCCTCCCACAAGTCCAGAAAGACATGCTTGTTAGGTGAATTGGACATTCTGAATTATCCCTCGGTGTACCCAAACAGGCGCCGGAATGTGGCGACTAGGAGCTTTTCACAGTAACTTCATTGCAGTGTTAATGTAAGCCTACTTGTGACAATAAAAATTATTATATTTCATTGGTGTGCCAGGTGGTTGAGACTGAAATTTTGTGGCTTATATAAAGAGTCAAGTTTTTCAAATAAAAATTGAACCATGTTGCTAATTTCCATTTGTGACCTTGATGTCCGATTCAATCCAGAGTTGTACTTTCAATCCCATATTTTCCCCAGCAAAAGAATGCCTTGCTTTCACCTCGATAACACTGCCTGCCACTGTACCTGCCTACCCACTGATGAAACTTACATCCATGACTCTGTCATCTCTAGACTCAATTATTCCAATGCTATTCTCCCTGGCCCCCCATCATTAAATTTAACGTAAATGAAAATAGTGCTTTCCATATGCTGTCTTGCTCACTTTTTAATTCCAAACTGTTACACTCCCAATAGAGGCGATTAACATTTAAAGCGAAATTCAGTTATCTACCATAAGACTGAAGCCGCAGGATTCCATTGTTCAAACAAATGAATTACACTATACAAGAATCATTTTTATAAATGACCTGGAGGTGGGCGTAGAAGGATGGGTGAGTAAATTTGCAGATGACACTAAAGTCGGTGGAGTTGTGGACAGTGCAGAAGGATGTTACAAGTTACAGAGGGACATAGATAAGCTGCAGAGCTGGGCTGACGGGTGGCAAATGGAGTTTAATGCAGAAAAGTGTGAGGTGATTCATTTTGGAAGGAATAACAGGAAGGCAGAGTACTGGGCTAATGGTAAGATTCTTGGTAGTGTGGACGAGCAGAGAGATCTCGGTGTCCATGTCCATAGATCCCTGAAAGTTGCCACCCAGGTTGAGAGGGTTGTTCAGAAGGCGTACGGTGTGTTAGCTTTTATTGGTAGAGGAATTGAGTTTCGGAGCCATGAGGTCATGTTGCAGTTGTACAAAACTCTGGTGCGGCCGCATTTGGAGTATTGTGTGCAGTTCTGGTCGCCACATTATAGGAAGGATGTGGAAGCATTGGAAAGGGTACAGAGGAGATTTACAAGAATATTGCCTGGTATGGAGGGAAGATCATATGAGGAAAGGCTGAAGGACTTGAGGCTGTTTTCGTTAGAGAGAAGAAGGTTAAGAGGGGACTTAATTGAGGCATACAAGATCAGAGGATTAGATAGGGTGGACAGTGAGAGCCTTTTTCCTCGGATGGTGATGTCCAGCACGAGGGGACATAGCTTTAAATTGAGGGGAGATAGATATAGGACAGATGTCAGATGTAGGTTCTTTACTCAGAGAATAGTAAGGGCGTGGAATGCCCTGCCTGCAACAGTAGTGGACTCGCCAACACTAAACGCATTCAAATGGTCATTGGATAGGCATATGGACGATAAGGGAATAGTGTAGAGGGACTTTAGAAGGGTATCACAGGACGGTGCAACATCGTGGGCCGAAGGGCCTGTACTGCGCTGTAATGTTCTAAGTAAAGCAAACACTAGTAAATAAATAATGAAAGCAAAAAACTACAGATGCTGGAGATCTGAAATAAAAAGCTAGTGCTGGAAAAACTCCAGATCTGGCAGCATCTGTGGAGAGAGAAAATTATATTCAACTCCATTATGACTCTTCGGAACTAGCAAATAATGACTTTCCTGGGTAATTACATACATCTTGCATCCAAAAGCACGAAAAAACCCACACCTATTTCAGTCTAAAATGCTGACCTGATCTCCCTTTGGATTCTTCAAGATTACCATCCCCAAACCTTCCCACAGCTGTCAACTGGGACTTCCAGTTCAAGCTTGAGCTTCACTTGCAACTTTTGCACAGTGGCTTAAACAATTCGATTAGCTCTACTATCCTTGTCCACAGTTGTTTCACAGGTCTTAGCAAATTTTTTTCCTCTTATGAACTCTGTCTCCAAACTGAGCCTGAGTTCCCACCCCCATTCTGTGTGGAGGACAATATAAATTATTTTCTCTGCTGAAGTTGCATGCCTGGCTTACGTTTTTTTGTTTGTTCCAAAGCTGATCTACATGTTCTGTGAGCAAAAATTCATGAACCCCGAGTAAAAGGGCAGTTCCCTACAAATCTATCTTTGTCGCAACGTGCCATACCTGGGATGTTCCAAACAGAAATTTAAACTAATTATCTTTCACGTTCAAAACAACCCCTTGGTTGTCGGGGTCTCATGAAAATTTTATATCCTTAATGGAATTAACAACCGTCTCCCTGGAATTGTTGATTTCACCAATGGTATGAGAATGGATCTGGGCCACATTAATTGGAATCAAAGGTTGACTGATAAATTGGTAACTGAACAATGCATCTTTGACTTTCTCTATATATATATATATATATATATATATATATATATTATATGTTTCTGGAACCTACCTCTTCATTTACCTGAGGAAGGAGTAGTGATCCGTAAGCTAGTGATTTAAAACAAACCTATTGGACTTTCACCTGGTGTTATAAGACTTCTTACTGTGCTCGTTATGGAGGACAGAGCATGGACACAGTTGAGGCATGTTCCTACCAAGTGGAAAAGTAGGGCAAACAAATCCACTGCTCACTGGATGACAAAAGTGTTAGAGATTAAGCGTAAAAAGAAAAAGTGTGCTTATAACGGCTTTCAGGTGGATAATGGAAGCGACAACTAGGATGTATATAGGTTCACAAGGGAACTGCAAAAGCAAATAGACGCAAAGAGATTATGAAAAGAGACTGCAGCTAACCTGAAAGAGAATCCTAACATCATCTATCAGCATATAAATAGTAAAAGGGTGGTAAACAGTCGGTAGGAGTTGATTAGGGACCAAAAGGGGGATTTATGCATGGGTCATCGTTGAGGTATTTATGAATGTTAAGCGAGTCGAGAAATTGTGGAGGAACTAGCCAACATTTTCCAGTCAGGCTTGTATTCTAGGGTGGTGCCAGAGGAATGGAGAATTACAAATGTTGCACCGTTGTTCAGAAAGCAACTACAGGCCAGTCAGTTTAAATTTAGTGTGGGGAAACTTTTTGAAATGGCAATATGGACAAAATTAGTAGTTACCTGGGCAAATGCAGGTTAATTAAGTAAAATGAATGTGGATTTGTTGAGGCCAAATCATGTTTAAATAATTTACCAGAGTTTATTGCTGAAGTGACAAGAGGGTTGATGTGTACTTGGACTTCCAAAAGGTATTTTTTATAAAAGCCAAATTAACTTCTCATCGAGAGCAGATGCTGGGAATTCCAAGTCTGCACATGTGCCGATCAAAGCTACTTGTGCTACTCATGCGCAATTGAGCATTTTCAGTTCTTTGGGCTAAGGATAGCTCAGTGCACCTGCGCAGAAAGGGAAAACTGCATGAACACTGGGTCATGTGGCTGGAAACAGAGCATCATTAAAGAAGAATCTCCGGCAGGGCACTGGGAAAGGTCCCTGTCAAATTGAGGAAAAAAGTTCTGTTGGGAAAGAGGGCTGTGTTTGGCAGACTAAGTGGTGCGAGCTCAGGCTTGGAGATTCACGAGAATGGCTCAAGGAATGAGGAACTTCAGTTACGCAGAAAGATTGGAGAAATTGACACTTCTGCTTGGAGAAGAAAATGTTGAGAGGAGATTAAGCACAGGTACTCAAAGTCCTGAGGGGTCTGGACAGAATCGATAGGGATACTGCTCCCATTGGTGGAATAACAACACATGGTTAGCATCTGGCATGCATCGCCTGAGCCTGCAGAAGGCAGGTTCAATTGATACATTCAAGAGATAATTGGAGAATTATTTTAAAAGGATGGATGTGCAGGGCTGAGAGCAGAAGGCAGAGAGTGACAGTGGGAAAATTGGAACTTTGGGGAGCGGGTGCAGACACAACAGGCTGACTGACCTTCAGAGCAGTAACAATTTAATAAATCACTCAGAAACACCTTTTTTGCCTGAAAAACAACTGTTAAAGGCTGGCTGTTTTATAAGTTGACAAAGTTCTCTTCAAAATAAGAGGGTTCATGGACAGCTATTATTGGTAATTATGTATGACCATAGAAGTTTGGTGATACCATGCAAGTTTACAGGAGAATTCAATGCATGTTACAGTGCAGAAAAGATTTGAGTGTTTCAAGGGATGAGGAACTTCAGTTGTACAGCAAGATTGGTCATGTTGGACTGTTTCCTTTGATAATCTTTATTAGTGTCACAAGTACGCTTACAGTTACTGTGAAAATCCCCCAGTCACCACACTCTGGCACCTGTTTGGGTACACGGAGGGAGAATTTAGACTGTCCAATTTGCCTGACAGCACGCCTTTTGGGACTTGTGGGAGGAAACCGGAGCGCCTGGAGGAAACCCATGCAGACACTGGGAGAATGTGCAGACTCTGCACAGACAGTGACCCAAGCAGGGGATCGAACCCGGGTCCCTGGTGCTGTGAAGTAACAGTGCTAACCACTGTGCTACCGTGCCGCCAGAGAAAAGAAGGCTGCGGAAATATTTGATAAGAGATATTCAAAATCATGTGGGGTCCAGAGAGAGGAGACGGGAATAAACTGTTGTCATTCATGAAAAAGGAGAGGGTGCAGATTTAAAGTAACTGGCAAAATGAGAGGGTGTAAATTTAAGGTTACTTTTGTGTGAGGAAATTTTATATTCACGCAGCAAGTGCCTCACTGCCTGAGTGTGCTGAAGACTGGTTCAGCTGAGGCATCCAAAAGGGAATTAAACAATCCAAAAAGGAAAAATGTGCACGGTTATGAGAGTGAGTCCAGAGGTTGGCACTGAGTGAATTGTTCATTCTGAGAAATGATGCCAACATGACGGGCCAAATGGCCACCTCTGCGATGCAACAATTCTGTGATTCTCAAACCTGATGGTTTTTTTTTTAAAGCTAATCAGACGTCATCTCATTTTGTTGAATGAAAATACATATGTTTTATAGAAAAGCAAAGCACTTCTTGGTAACCTTGCAGTTTGGTGGTCTCAGTGAGGCTGTGGGCCATCAGCAGAATTGTAGTCAACCCAAAATCTATAACCTCCTAGCTAGGCATATTCCTCACTCTATAATTACCACGAAGCCAGGGGATCAGCCCTGGTTCAATGATGAGTGCAGGAGCAATGCAAGACGTACCTAAAAATGAGGTGTCAACGCGGTGAAGCTTTAACACAGGCCTTCTTGCAAGCCAAACAGCATAAGCAGTAACTAATAGACACAACTAAGCAATACCAAACCCAACGGAAATGACCTGCCACATTCAATTGATCTTTTAATCAACTCACTGGAGTAGGAGGTTCCACAGATATCCCCATTCTTGATGATGGAGGAGTCCAGCACATGAGTGAAAAGATTAGGCTGAAGCATTTGCAAAATCTACGGCCAGAAGAGCTGAGTGGATGATCTACCTTTGCCTCCTCTGGAAGTCAACAGCATCACAGATGTCATTATTCATCCAATTTTATTCACTTCACGTGATATCAAGAAATGGCTGAAGGCATTGGATGCTGCAAAGGCTATTGGCCATGACAATATTCCGGTAATAGTACAAGACTTATGCTCCGCAATGTAACATGCACCTAGCCAAACTGTTCCAGCACAACTACAACAGTGGCATCTACCCGACATTGTGGAAAATTGCCCAGCTGGGTCCTCGACACATGAAACAGCACAAATTCAACCTGGTCAATTACCGTCCAACCAATCCACTCTCAGTCAGTAAAGTAATGGAAGGGGTCATCAACAGTGCTATCAAGCGGCACTTAATCAGCAATAATCTGCTCATTGGTGCTGTGTTTGGGTTCCACCAGGGTCGCTAAGCTCTTGGCCTCATTACAGCCTTTGTTCAAACGTGGACAAAAGAGCTGATATCCAGAGGTAAAGTGAAAGTGACTGCCCTTGACATTAAGGTAGCATTTGAATAGGTGTGGCAGCAGGGATCCCTAGCAAAACTGGAGTCAATGGGAATCAGGAGGAAAACTCTCCACTGGTTGGAGTCTAATCTGGCACAATGTAAGTTGGCTATGGTGGTTGGAGATCAATCATCTCTGCTGCAGGACATCACTGCAAGGGTTCCCCAGGGTAGGCCCAACCATCTTCAGCTGCTTCATCAATGATCTTCCTTCCATCATCAAGGTCAGAAGTGGAGATGTTCAATGATTGCACAATATTCAGCACCATTCGCAGCTCCTCAGATGTTGAAGCAGCCCATGTCCAAATATAGCACAATTTAACATTTAAAGTGGTGGGGAAGAGTTTTAGGTACCTAGGGATCCAAGTGGCTAAGGACTGTGGTCAGCTCCATACGTTAAACTGGGCAGTGTCATTGAGCAAATGAAAGGAGACTCCTGTAGGTGGGCCATGCTCCCGCTGTCATTGGCAGGGAGGGTACAGACTGCGAAGATGACAGTCCTCCCGAGTTTGCTGTTTTTCAATGTCTTCCAATTTTTATTCCCAAGGCTTTTTTCAGGAAGATGAATGCGGCGATCTCTGGTTTTGTATGGGTTGGTAAGACCACTAGGGTGAAGGAGGTACTTTGGAATGGGGGCGTGGGGAGGAGGGCTTGGCCCTTTTGAATTTTATTAACTATTACTGGGACTGGGCCGCCAACATATCGATGGTTAGGAAGTGGCTAGTGGGGGAGAGGGGTCAGTGTGGGAGCGTGTGGAGGCGGCATCTTGCAAGTTTGGAGGCTTTACTAACGACGCCCCTGCCGTTCTCGCTGGCTCTGTTTTCCACAAGCCCGGTAGTGGTGGCAACCCTGAGGGTGTGGGGACAATGGAGACAGCACGTGAGGTTGGAGTATGGTCACCGATCTGTGATAATCACCAGTTTGTTCGGGAGGGGGTGGGGGGGGGGGGGGGGAGAGACTGTACGGGAGCTTTTGGAGGTGGCAGCAGGCAGGGATTAAGAGAGTTGGGCATCTCTTCATTGAGGAGGGCTTCCCGAGCCTGGAGGCATTAGAGGAGGAGTTTGAATTGCCGGGTGGGAACGGGTTTCGGTACCTACAGGTACGGGGCTTTGTCCGGAGGCAAGCTTTCCTCACCTCCCCTCAAGGGGACTACAGGATAAGGTGATGTCAAAAACGGGGATTGGGGAGGGTTTCGGAGATATACAAGGTGTTGATGGAGTGGGAAGGGGTCCCGATTGGGACGTGAAGAGAAAGTTGGGGGGGGGGGGGGGGGGGGGGGGGGGGGGGATGGACTTCTGACTATAGGAAAAAGCCTTGAAGAGAGTCAGTTCATCCTCGTGTGTCAGGCTGAGCCTGATCCAGTTCAAGGTGTTCCACAGGGCTCATATGACTGTGGCCCGGATGAGTACGTTTTTTAAGGAAGTGGAGGATAGGTGTGGGGGTAACCCGGCGAACCACATACACATGTTCTGGGCATATCCGAAGTGGAGGGAATTCTGGCAGGGATTTGCGGACATCGTGTCAGAGGTCCTGGAAGGCAGGGTGACTCCGTGTCCAGAAATGGCAATATTTGGGGTATCGGAGGATCCGGGGGCAGTTCGCCTTGAGAGGTTCAGGGGTTTGCTCGGAGGTGGCAGCTGTTCATCAACTTTTTAAAGGAAAACTGAATGTCAGCAGAAAGAGAGGGGTGGGGAAAATGGGGGGGGGGGGGGGGGGGGTAAATTGGGAGGCATAGCAGTGTAAAATAAGAGACAGAGAATCTAATATACGGTAGTTAGGAGCTCTGGCAGAGGGGTAGTTGGTTATGTTATTGTAATATTGTTGCGCGTGTCAAGCCGCTAGGCTGTTAATTTGTTAAACTGAAAATTACAAATGCTTCAATAAAATGTTTTCTAAATAAAAACATCCTGGGGGTTACAAATAACCATAAGCTGAAAAGGCCATATAAATACTGTGACAAAAAAAACAGGTCAAAGGCTAGGAATCTCTTTTCCTGACTTCCCAAAGCCTGTCCATTATCTACATGGCACAAGTCTGGAGTGGGATAAATACTCCCCACTTGTCTGGATGAGTGCAGCTGTAACAACGATCTACAAGATGCACTACAGGAACTCACCAATGTTCCTTAGGCAGCACCTTCCAAATCCACGACCATGCCATCTAGAAGGACAAGGGCAGCAGATAAATGGGAACACCAACACCTGGTGATTCACCTCCAAGTCACTCACCATCCTGACTTGGAAATATATCAACATTCCTCCTCTGTCAAATTCCTGGAATTCATTCCCTCATAACACAGTGCATGCCTATATCTCAGGGACTGCAACTGTTCAAGAAGGCAGCTCACGACCACCTTGTCAGTGACAAATAGGGATGGACAAAAAATATTGGCCAAGCCAGCAACATTCATCTTGTAAACTAAATAAGTTGTTAATTTTCACATCAAATGACATTGCTGGTAATTGTGGAGCCTAGGTGTATTGAAGCTACTAACCTCCAGCATCAATTTGACATTGCCTGCCGCCTATAGGCAGACACTATGACATCAAGGTTGTCTTCCTGATGCTGATCGTCACACTTAACTGTAGGCATGCGTATGTCCATTTACTGCTAAAGGTGTTGCTCAGTATAAAATGCTAGTGCAGCATCACCCCCATCTTCTGTTCACTCCCCTACAGTGGTGACACCTGGGTAACCTGACGAAGTAGGAGAAAAAGCCTGAAAGTTTCTACTTTTGTTGTCTCGGACATATCCTTGGAACCTTTAGGCAGATGGGTCACAAACTCAGAATTAGCATGCTCCAGGAACTCAGTCAGCATACACTTATTGCAAAGCAAATGATATCTGTGCTGGTTTGGCTGCGTTCATCAGTTGGATGCTGGCTGGATACCCAAAGACATTCTTTGTGGTGAACTGCTGTCCACTGGGTTATGACCTCCTGGGTGTCCATCCCTTCGCTACACCGGCAAGCAAGATATTAAGATGGCAGACAATGACAACACTGTTGCTGACAGCTGTGACCTCTGGAGGCTGACTGGAAGGACTTTGGAAGTGGGCGAGTAGAAAATAAAAGCAACATTCAGGAGTCTGGTAACAGTGGGGAAGAAGCTGTTTTTGAATCCGTTGATGCGTGTTCGTGATCTCAGACTTTTGTATCCTCCGTCCGTTGGTAGAGAGAATAACCCGGGTGGGAGGGGTCTTTGATTATGCTCCCATTTTCCCAAGACAGCAGAAGGTATAGACAAGGTCAGTGGATGGGAGGTGGGTTCGTGTGATGGACTAGGCTGTGTTCATGACTCTCTGCAATTTCTTTTTTTTCATTAAGTGCCAATTTATCGTGGACAATTCACCTACCCTGCACATCTTTGGGTTACATAGAACATACAGTGCAGAAGGAGGCCATTCCACCCATCTAGTCTGCTCTGATCCACTTAAGCCCTCACTTCCACCCTATCTCCGTAATCCAGTAACTCCTCCCAACCTTTTTTGGTCACTAAGGGCAATTTATCATGGCCGATCCACCTAACCTGCATGACTTTGGACTGTGGGAGCACTCAGAGGAAAACCACGCAGACACTGGAAGAATGTGCAGACTCTGCACAGACAGTGACCCGGCAGGAATCGAACCAGGAACTGTGGCGCTGTGAAGCCACAGTGCTAATCACCTGTGCTACTGTGGTTGTGGGGGTTGTGGTGTTCTTAGTATTACTTATTCAGGATAGATTGTGTCGTGTTCCACAAAGACCACAGTATAGCTTTTATTTAAACAAAGCTATGATTTTATTTACACTACTAAACTGAGTTTTGACACTTGGTCCATAAGACACAGGAGCAAAATTAGGCCACTTGGCCCATCGGGTCTGCTCTGCCATTCACTCATGGCTGATATTTTTTCATCCCCATTCTCCTGCCTTCTCCCCATAACCCCTGACCCCCTTATTAATCAAGAACCTATCTATCTCTGTCTTAAAGACACTCAGTGATTTGGCCACCCCAGCCTTCTGCAGCTAAGAGTTTCCCAGATTCACCACCTTCCGGCTGAAAACATTCCTCCTCATCTCTGTTTTAAAGGATCATCCCTTTAATCTGAGATGGTGATTGCGATTCTCTGAGCCCTGCGCCGGGCCGGAGAATCGGCGCAACTGCACCCCGACGCCGGCGCACGATTCTCCGAGGTGCGGAGAATCGTTGCCATTTGTGCCGGCGGGTTTGGAGCTGTGCGGGCCGTTGAAATGGATGGGCCGAGCCACTGCACAGATACGACAAGTCCCACCGGCGCCGTTCACCCCTGGCCGCTGCTGGCGGGAACTCTGCGCGAACGGTCAGTGGGGGGTGGGCTCCTTCACCGGTGGGAGGGGGGTCCTCTGATGGGGTCTGGCCCGCAATAGGGGCCCATCGATTGTCGGGCCGGCCTCCTCTTCTCTCTCCCCCCCGACATACTTTCGGTCGTGGCCGGCCCCTGAACACCGACGCCATGTTGAGTCGGGGCCGGCGCACTAAAAACATCCCCCGCACATGCGCGGATTGGTGCGGCCAAACCGCATGCGCGGTTTGGCGTGGCACCTATGTGGCGCCAGGAAAGGAGGCTGGAGCGGCGTGAACCGCTCCAGCGCTGTGTCGTGCCGGTTTTGCGCTGTCGTGAAATGCAACGGTGTTCACAACGGCGCAAACACTTGGGCTCCATATTGGACAATCGCCCCCCGGTGTCCTCTGGTTCTAGGTTTTCCTACAAGTGGAAACATCCTCTCCATGTCTACTCTACCCAGGCCTCTCAGTATCTTGTACGTTTCAATAAGATCCCCTCTCATCCACGGTTTGTTGGTTTCCTGCTCAAACCTAGCATAGAATGCATAGAGTTCATCAGGGAGGGGTGCTCTGTTGTCAGAGATTCTACTCTGCTTTGCTTTGTAGCCCATTATATTTTAGCCTTGCCACAGCCGACGAGAGTCTGTGTCGTTAGTCTGTGATCCGGCTTAGTCTGACATTGTCTCTTGGCGTAACTGATGGCTTGTTGGAGGTCTTACCTAGATTTCTTGTAGAGGTCAGGGTCGCCTGTCTTGAACGTCTCAGACCTGGCCTTCAGTAGGGTGTGAATCTCCTGGTTAAACCAGGGTTTCTGGTTGGGGAGCGCTTGTGCTGCCTTCTTTGGCATGAAATATAAATGTTAAAGGAACACAGATATTATCTGTGATACCGGCACAATAAAGCAAGAAGCAAACGTTTACTCAGCAAACAAAAGCTAAGCGAGTCCCAAGGAATCAAAAAGAACCCTTTCATTATCCCAGTTCTTTGGCTAAGCTTGTGAACACACCTGCCAATATCTTTCCTCTGGCCGAGGGCCCATTTTCATTTGATTACACATCTGTCACGAACCTCTGGACATGATTCAGTGTCAAATGCAAGTTGGTGTTAATGTACATTTAAAACCAGGTTTAAAACATTGGATGCTGTTTAATTTTTAAGAAGACTTCAAGTTGATTTCAGGCAAAAATTGGTCCAATTGTCAAATTTTGGAATGCAATGATTTTGCTCGTGATATCTGGAACGGTTTAAGATTTACAGGACAATATTGAGCTAGTAAATAAAGCACTAGTGCCCTCCAATGGTGTAATCTTGTCATAATATTTGCTCTTGTTCATGCAATGCACATTGACGAACTGATCATTCTTTTACTGTGCAGAAGGTGGCGACAGAGTGCGAATGCTGGAATTGTTTTTAAACCCATGGCTACCATATATGTGCTAGTATTATGATAACGCAAGAATACAAGGAACGGGTTATTTGAAGAATTTGCAAAAGTAAATTTATTTAAGCAGTACACGAGGACTGCTTTTGACTTTTGAAAACTTATGTTGCACATACTAGTCACTTTCTATTTTCTCATCGAACTGGACTATTCAACATCACAACTAAAATTAATACTGGTCCTGCCTTTATCTAATCCTTTCGAACATACTTGCAACAGACATTGGCTAGTGATCAAGAGAAGGTTGCAGGCTATATTTTAACATAAGGACGTGGAGGGCAATTGTTTTAAAATAAATTGCATTTCTTTATCCTTTTCATGATCATTGACTGTTAAGTGCTTTGAGACATAGAGTGTAGTCACTGTTGTGATGTAGGAAAAACTCAGCCAGTTTGTGCACAGCAAGCTGTGACAAACAGCAGATAATTATGACTGGATCATCTGGTTCTGTGATATTGATTGGGATATAAATATTGGCCAGAACATCAAGCTTGCTTTGGAAATAGTAACATCGGAACTTTTGCGTGAGGACAGATGGGACCTTGGTTTAATGTCTTATCTGAAAGGTAGCACCTCTTGAAGTGCAGCATTCCCTCTACTGCGTGCAATGTCAGTTTTGATTTTTATGTTCAAGATGGGGAGTGGGACTTGAACCCCAAACTGCAAGGCAATAGTGCTACCAACAGAACCACAGCTAATTATAGCATCCCTACCTGTCACTTGATTAAAATCAGTTAACATTTATTTGGCACTGTTGGAACTCTGTAGCAGTAGACATCAATCGGGGTGCAATATGTTGAAAATCATCCCTCCTGTGACTTGGTAGCATTGTTTCCCTCATTCATCGAATGAGTGTCTGAATAGGTAATCGTATAGGCCCATGTAAACTGTGGCCTGTTGGAGAGGAAGGGAATTGTGGCTGGGCTGCAATCTCAGTCTGGATTGTGACGTACTCCAGTTATGGCCTAGAGAAAATGGTGCCACAGGTCAGAAAATACAGCTGGGAATGGTGGAGCGTATAAAGTCAGGGATGCTCAAGAGGCCAAAATTAGAGGAGCATATATATCTCTGATGGCTGTGGGATAAGGCAATTACAAAGATAGGAGGGGTGAGACCATGCGGAAAATTGAATCCTAGGATAAGAAATTTTTATATTTGCAGTATTCCGTACCCAGAATCCGGTGAAGGTCAGCACGCTAGGGTGTTGGGTGAACAGGACTTGGTTTGAGTTCGGACAATGACGGCAGCATTTTTCATGACCTTGGGTTTACAGATGAGAAGGCACAAGAGGCCAGCCTTCGTCTAGTAGATTGTCAAGTCTAGAAGTAACAATTATGTGAGAGTTTTAGCAGCAGATTGACTGAAGCAGCAGCCAAATTGGGTAATGTTACAAAGGTGCGAATGGGCAAAAGGTGTGAATGGGCAATCTTGGTGACATGGGTATTTCTGGAATATTGGGTTAATGTGGGACTTTGTACAGAACTGGCCATACAGTGATGTAAGGGTGCATGTCCTGCACCCAAGGTTGTTGAGTATAGGACAGAACCATGTGTACCAGCAAGCATGGAGAAAGCGCCCTGCTTGTACCTTTTGCTCCTTTACTGTATATTTGTAAACCGTTCTAAGAGGCAATAAACACTTGTAGTTCACCTATGTATGGCTACAAAGATTTGTTCAGACCTGCTGAACTGTAACCAGCACCTTACAACAAATGTGTGGTTGGAAGCTCCTCACTATTAAATAATTATACGTTGCCAGCCTTCAGAGAGCTTCAAACACAAAAAGAGCATGCTTGTTTCCAGGTGTTACGTTTGGTGGTTAATAAAAACATATAGAATTGCAGGTTTTATTAATAGGGGTATCGAGTACAAGAGCAAGGAGGTTATGTTGATTTGATTTGATGATTTGATTTATTGTCACATGTGCCGAAGAACAGTGAAAAGTATTTTTCTGCAGCCGAGGGAACGTACACAGTACATACATAGTAGACAAAAGAATAATCAACAGAGAACTTTGACAAATGGTACATCAACAAACAGTGATTGGTTGCAGTGCGGAACAAGGGGCCAAACAAAGCAAATACATTAGCAAGAGCAGCATAGGGCGTCGTGAATAGTGTTCTTACAGGGAACAGATCAGTCCGAGGGGAGTCGTTGAGGAGTCTTGTAGCTGTGGGGAAGCAGCTGTTCCTATGTCTGGATGTGTGCGTCTTCAGACTTTTGAACCTTCTGCCTGATGGAAGGGTCTGGAAGAAACAAAATCCCTGGGTGGGAGAGGTCTCTGATAATGCTGTCTGCCTTCTTGAGGCAGCGGGAGGTGTATACATTATCCATGTGGGGGTGGCAAGCTTGTTGCACTTGTGTAAGACAGTTATTCCGCCTCCGCTCGGAATCCATTTTAGAAAAAATGTGAAGGCTTTGGAGAGGGTGCAGAAAGGATTAACAAGAATGCTTCAAGTGATGAGTACTTCAGTTATGAAGATAAATGAGAGAAGTTGGAATGTTTTCCTTGGAGAAAAGAAGGCTAAAAGAGATTTGATAAGGTATTCCAAGGAGACGGGACAGAGTACATAGGGAGAAACTGGTCCTACTCGTGAAAAGATCAAGAACAAGAGAGCATTGATTTAAAGTAAATGGAAAAGGTCGAGGACGAGAGGGTATGGATTTAAAGTAAATTGCAAAAGTAACATGAGGAAAAACTTTCATATAGTGAGTGTTTGAGGTCTGGATTGCATTGCCCGAGTCTGTGATGGATGCAGGTTCAAATAAGGTATTCAGACTGTATTCTGAAAAGGAATAATATGCAGGGTACATTAGGTGAATTGCTCATTTGGAGACCTGCTGCACACAAAACAACAAGCAGTTGAGGCCTTGATTGCAAGAGAACTTAGTTACAGAAGCAATAATGTCTTAATGCAGCTGGACAGGGCCTTGATGAGGCCACACCTGGAGTATGGTGTGCAATTTTGGTCTCCTTACCTCAGAAAGAATGTACTTGCCTTGGAGGGAATGCAGCAAACATTATCAGACTGATTCTTGAAATGGCAGGATTGTAATGGTGCCATGAAACTCATCGGATGCTGTTTAACAAAAAAAATCCCAGTAAATTAACGTCCTTTTGGGAAGAAAATCTGCCATCTTTGCCTGGTCTGACCCACATCTGACCCAGCCCACAGCAACGTGATTGACTTTAAACTGCTCTCTGAAATGGCCTAGCAAGCCACACAGTTGTATTGAATCACGGCAGAAAAGTCAAAAAGGAATAAACTGAATAGATCCCTTGGTCATTGGAAACAACAACGGCAGCACTCGCTCTGTCACCCCGTCACAGTCCACTGTGCAAATACCTGAAGACTTGGGCCAAAATTGAGAACTGTCCCATAGACTAGTTAGACGACAGCCTGACATAGACATACTAACCGAATTATACCTGATAACCAAATCCCAGACACCACCATCACCATCCCAGAGTATGTTGTCGCACCAGCAGAGGTAGCATAGTGGTTTAAAGTTTTTTTTTCATTTAAAGTACCCAATTATTTTTCTTGCCCAATTAACGGGCAATTTAGCATGGCCAATCCACTTGCCCGGCACATTTTTGTGTTGTGGGGGTGAATCCCACGCAGACACGGGGAGAATGTGCAAAGCAGTGGTGTAAAGTTGGAAGGGGCCCGCAACATTGACTCTGAACCCTATGAAATCTTACGACATCATGTCAGGCATGGTCAAGGAAACATCCTCCTGATTACCACCTACCACCCTACCCCAGTTGACTAATCCGTATTCATTCCTCCATGTTGAATAACACTTGAAAAAGCAGGCAGGGTGGCAAGGGCCCAGAATGTGCTCTGGGTGGGGGAACTTGAATGTGGATCAGAGTGGCTCGGAAGCACCTCTACTGAGTGAGCTGGTCTAGTCCTGGGTTGTAGTGGTATTGTCATTGAACTGTTAATTCAGATGCCTGGGTCGTTGTTCTCTTGACAAAGGTTAACATCTCACCATGGAAGCTGGTGGAATTAAAATTCAATTAATAATCTGGAATTGAAAAGCCCATCTCTGTAATGCTACCACTGTTTTTTTTTAAAATAATTTTTATTTAAATTTTTGAAAAATGTATAACAAAATAATAATAATAACAATAATAAACACCCCCCGGACCCGTAACAACGCATATAACGAGCCCCCCCCCCCCAAACCCAATGAACAACAAAATAAATTAATAATAAATTAAATTAACATAAACAATACCCCCCCCCCCCCCCCCCCCCCCCCCGGTTGCCGCCAGAAAGTCGAGGAAAGGCTGCCACCGTCTAAAGAACCCTTGTACCGACCCCCTCAGGGCGAATTTGACCCTCTCCAGCTTAATGAATCCCGCCATGTCATTGATCCAGGTCTCCACGCTTGGGGGTCTCGCATCTTTCCATTGCAACAAGATCCTCCGCTGGGCTACTAGGGACGCAAAGGCCAAAACACCGGCCTCTTTCGCCTCCTGCACTCCCGGCTCCACCCGAACCCCAAGTATCGCGAGTCCCCAGCCTGGCTTGACCCTGGACCCTACCACCCTCTACACCGTCCTCGCCACCCCCTGCCAGAATTCCCCCAGTGCCGGGCATGCCCAAAACATATGGGCATGGATCGCTGGGCTCCCTGAACACCTAACGCACCTGTCCACACCCCCAAAAAACCTGCTCATCCTCATCCCGGACATATGAGGCCTGTGCAGTACACTGAACTGGATGAGGCTAAGCCTCGCACATGAAGAGGAGGAGTTCACCCTCCCCAGGGCGTTCGCCCATGTCCCCTCCTCAATCTGGTACCCCAGCTCCACTTCCCACTTAGCCTTCAGCTCCTCTGCCGACGCCTCCTCTACCCCCTGCATCACCTGGTAGATGTCAGACACCTTCCCATCCCCGACCCACACCCCCGAAAGCACCCTATCCCTTACTCCCCCCCCGCAGGGGCAGCAAAGGGAACCCCTCCACCTGCCGCCTAGCAAACGCCTTGACCTGAAGGTACTTGAACATATTCCCCGGGGGGATCTCAAACTTCTCCTCCAGCTCACCCAGGCTCGCAAACCTCCCGTCAATTAACAGGTCTCCCAACTTCCTTATGCCTGCCCTGTGCCACCCCAGGAACCCGCCATCAATGTTCCCTGGGACAAACCGGTGGTTCCCCCGCAGCGGGGCCTCCGCCGAGCCCCCCACTTCCCCCCTGTGTTGCCTCCACTGCCGCCAAATCTTGAGGGTAGCCGCCACCACCGGGCTCGTGGTGTACCTCGTTGGAGGGAGCGGCAACGGCGCCGTTACCAGTGCCTTCAGGCTCGTGCCTCCACAGGACGCCATCTCCATCCGTTTCCATGCTGCCCCCTCCCCATCCATTAACCACTTACGTACCATCGAGACATTAGCCGCCCAATAGTACCCAGAGAGGTTGGGCAGCGCCAGCCCCACTCCATCCCTGCCCCGCTCCAAAACGACCCTCCTCACCCTCGGAGTCCCATGCTCCCAAACAAATCCCGTGATGCTGCTGTTCACCCTCCTAAAAACGGCCCTCGGAATAAGGATGGGGAGGCACTGGAACAAAAACAAAAACCTCGGGAGCACCGTCATTTTAACGGACTGTACTCTACCCGCCAACGACAGCGGCAGCATGTCTCACCTTGGTTGAACTCCTGCTCCACCAACCTAGTAAAATTAAGCTTATCCAAAGTCCCCCAACTCCTAGCCACCTGAACCCCCAGGTACCTAAAACTCCTCACTGTCCTTTTTAGCGGGAGCCTACCAATCCCCTCCTCTTGATCACCCGTGTGTACAACAAACAGCTCGCTCTTGCCCAGGTTCAACTTGTAGCCCGAGAAACTCCCAAACTCAGCAAGAATCTCCATCACCTCCGGCATTCCCCCCACCGGGTCTGCTACATACAGCAACAAGTCATCTGCATAAAGTGACACTCGGTGCTCCTCCCCACCCCGCACCAGACCCCTCCACCTCCCCGACTCCCTTAGCGCCATGGCCAGAGGCTCAATTGCCAACGCAAAAAGCAAGGGGGACAGGGGGCACCCTTGCCTCGTCCCACGGGAGAGCCTGAAGTACTCGGACCTCCTCCCATTTGTCGCTACACTCTCCATCGGGGCCTCGGACAGCAACCTCACCCATTTAATAAACCCCTCCCCAAACCCGAACCTCTCTAACACCTCCCACGAGTACCCCCACTCAACCCTGTCAAAGGCCTTCTCCGCATCTAATGCCACCACAATCTCCGCCTCTCCTTCTGCCGCCGGCATCATTATCACATTTAGCAGCTGTCTCACGTTAGTGTTCAGCTGCCTCCCCTTCACAAATCCCGTCTGATATTCATGTATCACCCCCGGCACACAGTCCTCTACTCTAGTGGCCAAGATCTTTGCCAGCAACTTGGCGTCCACGTTCAACAGTGAAATTGGCCTATATAATCCACACTGCAGGGGGTCCTTATCTCGCTTCAGGATCAGGGAAGTCAGTGCCCGTGACATCGTCGGGGGCAAAACTCCCCCCTCCCATGCCTCGTTAAAGGTCTGAACCAACAGGGGGCCCAACAGGTCCGCATATTTTTTGTAAAATTCAACGGGAACCCATCCGGTCCCGGCGCCTTCCCTGACTGCATGTGGCCAATCCCTCTAACCAGCTCCTCCAACTCGATCGGTGCCCCCAGTCCCTCCACCTGCTCCTCCTGCACCCTTGGAAATCAAAAAGCTCTCCATTCCCCCCCCCCCCCCCCCCCTACCGGCGGCTCCGACCGGTACAGTTCCCTGTTGAAGTCCCTGAAGACCCCATTAACCTCTACCCCCTTCCGCACCACATTCCCACCCCTATCCTTCACTCCACCAATCTCCCGAGCCGCGTCCCGCTTGCGGAGCTGATGCGCCAGCATCCTGCTCGCCTTCTCCCCATATTCGTAGACTGCTCCCTGCGCCTTCCTCCACTGCGCCTTCCTCCACTAAGCCTTTCTGGTGGTCAGTAAATCATACTTAGCCTGCAGGCTACGCCGCTCCCCCAACAATCCCTCCTCTAGGGCCTCCGCATACCTCCTATCTACACTCAGCAGCTCCCCCACCAGTCTCTCCCTCTCACTCCTCTTCCCCTCTCTCCCTATGGGCTCGGATGGAAATCAGCTCCCCCCTAATCACTGTCTTCAGAGCCTCCCACACCATCCCCACCCGGACCTCCCCAGTATCATTGGCCTCGAGGTACCTCTCAATACATCCCCGGACCCTCCTACACACCTCATCAGCCAACAACCCCACGTCCAAACGCCAAAGCGGGTGCTGGTCCCGTATCTCCCCCATCTCCAGATCCACCTAATGCGGAGCATGGTCCGAAATCGCTATAGCCGAATATTCGGCATCCTCCACCAGCCCCCGATTCAGGACAAAAAAATCAATACGGGAATAAACCCTGTGCACTTGGGAGAAAAAAAGAGTACTCCCGAGCCCTCGGCCTCCCAAACCTCCAGGGATCCACCCCTCCCATCTGGTCCATAAACCCCCTCAACACCTTGGCCGCCGCCGGCCTCCTGCACGTCCTAGAACTAGAACGATCCAGCACCGTATTGAAGTCCCCCCCCCATGATCAGGCCCCCCGCCTCCAGGTCAGGAATGCGGCCCAACATACACCTCATGAAACCAGCATCATTCCAATTTGGGACATATACATTTACCAACACCACCCTCTTCCCCCTGCAGCTTACCGCTCACCATCACATATCTGCCGCCACTATCAGCCACCACCTCAGACGCCTCAAACGCCACCCTCTTCACCACCAGGATCGCCACCCCCCCCGGTTCTTCGCGTCCAGCCCTGAATGGAAAACCTGCCCCACCCACCCCTTCCTCAGACGAACCTGGTCCGCCACCTTCAGATGAGTCTCCTGAAGCATGGCCACGTCCGCCGTCAGATGCGAAAACACCCGGCCCCGCTTAACCGGCCCATTCAACCCCCTCACGTTCCACGTGATCAGCCGGAACAGGGGGCACCCCGCCCCCCTCCCCCGCCGACTAGCCATAGCCCATCGACTGCTCGCCCCTGGCCAGCACCCCCCACTCGGCCCGTTTCCCATGGCGATAGAACCTCACCCCGACCTCCCCCGACCCGCACCAGCTCCTCCCTGGCCATTCCAGCAGCAACCCCACCCCCCCCCCCCCCCCCCCCCCCCCCCCCCCCCCCCCAGGCTAGGACCCCTCCTAGCCGCGACACTCCCTCCATAGTACTCCCGTGAGCCAGCTGACTTCTGCTGACCCCGGCAGCTCCCGCCCTAACTCCGACCCCTCCCGATATGGGGTCACCCCCACCCTGCAGCAGCTCCTTGGCACCGCTCCAGCGCGGGAAAACGGAACTGATAGCCACGCCCCTTGCCTCCAGCTCCACCCCCCTCGTTCCGCGGCGCAGGAAACCAGAGGAAAGCCCGCGCTTTCACACTGCCCCACCCCACCCCCCCCCCCCCCCCCAACGCAGCTCCCAAATAGCAGTCCCAACCCATCCACCAACCCCGTACAAAAAAACAGACCCCCAACACCCCTCTTAAAACACAAAACCGTAACCAACACCATCCAAAAGCAGAAAAGAAAACAGAATAGCCAGCAACAGCATAAACAGTGATACAAAAAACCCCCACAGTCCCCAATCCCTAGTTCAAGTCCAACTTTTCAGCCTGCACAAAGGCCCATGCCTCTTCCGGGGACTCAAAATAGTGATGCCGGTCCTTGTAGGTGACCCACAAGCGCGCAGGCGGCAGCATGCCGAATTTCACCTGCCTGAAGAGCACCGCCTTCGTCCGGTTGAACCCGGCCCTCCGCTTAGCCACCTCCGCACTCCAGTACTGGTAGATGCGCACTACCGAATTCTCCCACTTGCTGCTCCTCACCTTCTTGGCCCATCGCAGCACACACTCCCGGTCACTGAACCGATGGAACCGCACCAGCACCGCCCGCGGGGGTTCATTCGCCTTAGGCCTCCTGGCCAGTACTCTGTGGGCCCACTCCAGCTCCAGGGGCAGATGGAAGGATCCTGCCCCCACCAGCGAGTTCAGCATCACGGCCACATAAGCCGGCAGGTCCGACCACTCCAGCCCCTCCGCGAGGCCCAGGATCTGCAAGTTCTTCCTCCTCGACCGAAACTCCATCTCCTCAAAACGATCTTGCCACTTTTTGTGGAGCGCCTCGTGCATCTCCACCTTCCCCACGAGGGCCGAGACCTCATCCTCGCGCTCAGAGGCCTGCTGCTGCAACTCACGGATCGCTGTACCCTGGGTTGTCTGGGTCTCCAGCAGCTTGCTTGTAGTAACATTCAAAGAGTCCAGCAACTCCACTTTCAGCTCCGTAAAGTAGCGCAGAAGAGCCGCCTGCTGCTCCTGCGCCCACTGCTTCCACTCCTCGGGAGCTCCACCGGCCGCCACTTTGTCCACGTTCCCCCGCTTTTCCAGGGGAGCTGCTGCCGTTTTTTTCCTCGCCCCATTCCGGGTCCGCACCATAAATCCTGGGGGATATTACTCCAGACACCTTGACCCGTAACTGCCTCCAAGTGGTGCAAACCACATGAACAACAAATGCTCACCTTACCAGTGACTCCCATATTTCGGCCTTTTGGCCCATTGAATCTGCACCGACCTTCACATATAACAAAAGATTATCTACATATAGGGACACCCTGTGTTGCATACCGCCCCTAACTATCCCGCTCCACTTTTTGGAGACCCTCGGGGCAATAACCAGTGGCTCAGTCACTAAAGCGAACAGAAAGGGAGACATAGGATACACCTGCCTCTTCCCCTTGTGCAAATGAAAAGGCCCTGAACTTGTGGTGTTGGTACGAACGCTGACAAAAGGAGCCTCGTACAGGGTAGCATGGTGGTTAGCATAAATGCTTCACAGCTCTAGGGTCCCAGGTTCAATTCCCGGCTGGGTCACTGTCTGTGTGGAGTCTGCACGTCCTCCCCGTGTGTGCGTGGGTTTCCTCCGGGTGCTCCGGTTTCCTCCCACAGTCCAAAGATGTGCGGGTTAGGTGGATTGGCCATGCTAAATTGCCCGTAGTGTCCTAAAATGTAAGGTTAAGGGGGGATTGTTGGGTTACGGGTATAGGGTGGATATGTGGGTTTGAGTGGGGTGTTCATTGCTCGGCACAACATCGAGGGCCGGAGGGCCTGTTCTGTGCTGTACTGTTCTAATTCTAATTCTAAAAAACCTCAGGCCGAACACAACTTCTCCACTCGATCCTATCCAAGGCTTTGTCTGCATCTAACGACACAATTATCTCAAGTTCCAGCCCAACCGCTGGGGTGAGAACCACACTTGGCAGTCGCCTCACATTGCACAATAATTTCTGGCCCTTTTCAAATCCCGTCTGCTCCTCCACAGCTGCCTCTGGGAGACAGGGTTCCAGCCTGAGTGCTAGAACCTTAGCCAATAGCTTTGTGTCTACATTAAGCAATGAAATTGGGTGGCAGGACCTACATTATGTTGGGTCCTTAGCCTTTTTCAGGAGAAGGGAGATGGATGCTTGCCCAAGCATCTTGCAGAGGGAACCCCGTGCTGGAGAGTCCTTAAACATCTCCATCAGTAACAGAACCAGTCGGTCAGCAAACTTGTTATAAAATTCCATCAGGAACCCATCTGGCCCCGGTGCCTTCCTAGTCCGCATCTGTCCCAACGCTGTTCGAACCTTCTCCGAACCTAACGGTGCTTCCAGACCTTTCCGCAATTCCTCCCCACCTTGGGGAACTCCAGTCTCTCTTAAAAACTCTGCCATTTCTGCATCGCCCTCTCGTGGCTCTGACCTATACAGTTTTTTGTAATACCCGGTTCATCTTGTCCGGGGTGGAAACCAGTTTATTCTCCCGAATACCTAACCTCGATCTCCTTGGAAGTAACCTGCTGCCTTAGCTGGTGAGCCAGGAGACGGCTAGTCTTCTCCCCATACTCGTATGCCTCAAACGTCTCTGCTGGCACACCACCCGATCTGTAGGCAGCAGGTCAAACTGCATTTGCATCATTTTCCTACATGCCAAGAGTTCCAGAGTTGGGTCACTCTCATACTTACGGTCCACTTCCAAGATTTGATCAACTAACTCCTGACGCTAGTCACCCTGTCCATGTTTGCCTTTTGATATGATATGATCTCCCCTCTAATCATTTCCTTCAATGCCCTCCACAGAATAGAGAGACCATCCCATTCTCATCGGACTCCACATATTCCCCTATGGCCCTTGGAAACCCTCCCGCAATACCCCATATCCAACAAAAGCCCTACAAACAAAATCCTTCCCATGCGCTGTGTCTGACCCACCTCCAACACTAGGTCTACCAAATGTGGAGCATGGTCAGATATAACCACAACCGAATATGCCATCATTCTCACCCTCAAGAGGAGAGTCCTACCCATAACAAAGAATCTTTTCTCGAGTACACTTTGTGCACCAAGAATAAAACGAGAACTCCCTCCCCCGGGTGCATAAACCTCTGCAGGTTCACACCGCCTGTCTCCTCCATGAACACAGAAAGCACTTTCGCCATCCCGGAAGGATGCGACTAAGCGACTTTGCTTAGTGCAATCTAGCCTCTGTTCTGATGCCCCCCCCCCCCCCCCCCCCCCCCCCCCCCCCCCCCCGCCCCATCAGTGGTGAGTATCTAGATGCGGTATTATGGCCTTGTAAATGTTACATCCCAATTTGGGGCGTACACATTTACTAAGACCAATGACTTTCCCTCCAATGTATCTGCAACCACCACGTACCAGTTCCCCTGCTCAGCCAAGACCTTCCCCACCTGGAAGGGGACCCTCTTATTAAAATTGCCCCACCCCCCGGGCTCTGCCATCAAAGCCTGAGTGGAAAAACCTGGCTCACCCAGGCCTTCTGAAGTTTGATCTGGTTTCGCACCCGCAAATGGGTCTCCTGTAAAAACACTACATCGGCCCCCAAACCCTTTAAATTAGAAAAAATGCTTGCTCTTTTCACATGCCCCACACGTTCCACGTTATTAACCTTGTTGGGGGTCTCTCACCGCATTCCCATGCCCTCCCCCCTCTTCCCCCCCCACCAAACCTTTTGAGTCAGCCATTACCACCATGATGAATCATCTCTTCATTGCAAGTTCCTCAGTTCAAGGCCCACCTAAGGTGGCCACCAGCCCCACACAAAGACTGAGATATAGAAAAGCACCTGGTCACTGTTGGCTTTCTGTCCCTCCCTCCCCAAGCTTGCAGACTACCTGTCACCTCAGACCAGCCCCCACCTCCTACCACCACCAAACAAGCAAATTAGACTCATTGTGCTTCACCAAAACTGAGTGACCCGGGGCCGGGATTGAACCCGGGTCCTCAGCGCCTTGAGGCAGCAGTGCTAACCACTGCGCCACCTTGCTGCCCCCGGAAGAACAGAGACTTAACACACAATACTGCAACATCTTCAACAAACCATCCTGTCTTTCGCATAAAAAAATCCCCATCAGCCCTCCTCAAACCAGTCCCAGTTCTTTCTCTTTAATGAAAGCCTCTGACTTCTCCAGCATGTCAAAATAATGGTCTGTCGAGTATATCTGGACTTGCAGCCTCCCATGATCCACCACCCCGAATTGCACCCCTTTGTTGTAGAAAACCGCCTTCTCCTTGTTGAAGGCTGCACATCCCTTTTGCAGCTCGCTTTCGATATTTTGGTAGATCTGTGTGTTCGTCTCAGTCAATATTGTGGTTCGTCTTGGCCCATTCCAGGACTTGCTCCTTCCTTCAAAAGCTATTGAAGCAAATAAACACTGCCCATGGTAGCTGATTCGGCTGTGGTTTCTGCCCGAGTGCCTGATGGGCCCTGTCCAACTCTGGAGGGTCGAACACTTTATCTCGCGCCCCCACCAACCGAGAGAACATCTCCGAGAAGTATTCGGGTCCTTCACTCCCTCCGACAACCCCACCATCCTGAGGTTCAATCGCCGTGACCACTTTTCCAAGTCCTCAACTTTACTTTCAGGCCCTTGTCGCTCTTTGTCACGAACAGCATCTCTGTTTCCAGCGAAGCTCGCCAAGGCCGCCACCATGCCCTTCAGCGTCTCACCTTGCTCCTTCGCAACCTTTGCCATCTTACCCAGCTGCTCCCAGATCAGGCCCAATGCCTCCTCAATGGTGGCTTTGGATGACTCCTTCAACTCCTTTCTTTGCCAATCAAACTCAATCTGCTTCTCCCAGCTCCTGCGCAGTTACCACAGCTAGCATGCCTACCGTGATGGGTGCGGCCGCCTCTGCCATCTTCTCTCCCTCTGATACCCTTGCCGGACTACCAACCTGAGTTTTCTTTCCAGTGAGATTTTGCAATGAAATTTTTATTTCAATTTAAACACAAAGCTCCCCCAAAAAACGGATAAAAGGAATCGAAAAACAAGAACTCTAGCGGGAGCCACCTTTCATGTGATTTGCTCTCAACATGCCGTCACTGGAAGTGTAGTTATGATTTTAATGTGATTTCTTTACATTTGAATCATTACAAAATTGGATGAATTTGTTGGAAGTTAAGTTCTCGCTTTAATCCAGTGCGGTATAAGTTTTGAAACACTTGTACTGTATAATTGCTTAAACTATTTCCATTTGAGTTATTGTCCTGCAGATTATTTTAATGGCACAACTCTGATTTAATGTAGCACATTTACAGGGCAGTGGCTCCACTGGAATTTTCAGCTAAGGCTGTTTTCCAATTTATTTGACTCTGAAGTTGGTTCACTTTATCAGCGAACAAAAGTGTCATAATTCAAATATGTGTACCCTTTGTAGCTGCTTGAGGTGCCTTGAGCTAATTTATGTTTACTACAAAGCGATTTAGACACCCTTGATAGTTAATTGCTTCCTGTCATGTGGCAGTCTTGCCGTGGGTCCTCAGACTAAGTAATCATCACATATTTTCTAAATATAGTCTAGTATTAACTGTAGTGCAAAATTCAACACAAGTGCCTCCCTTCCTAATTGTGCACAGTTTTGTGTGGTGGATATACGTTGAAGATCAATCCCCATGTTAGGGGCTTCATTATTTGCGTGCACCTCCAATAGAACAAAGTTCCACCCATTCTTTACCACTGAGTGTCTGTCAAATCAACCGCAAGCTCTCAAAATGAACCATGCAAACTGATTAAGCCACATATGTAATAATTACATTTTTGCCGGAGGCCAAAATGAGCATATCTTGGGGCACCATAGGAAATCACACGTCAGGCTGCTTGTTTGTTTTATAATGGCAAATTTTTAGTTGCATGATTAGCACAAGGTTTACTCAAGTGTTAAATTTGGTCATAGTTCTCTTTGTGGAGAGTGCATATCCACTTGAGGAGTAAAAAGAACATTTAAGCTAAGTATTATTTTTGAGGATTTTTAACCTTTTTCAGTGTTTTGAATGAGAGTTGCATTTAAATTTAAAATCATTGTTCTGACCATAATCTGTAGCCACTGAAACAAAGTGGAATTGTATGTATGTGAACCAAGTATCAAAGGGCTTTTTAATAATTCCAGGATAAAACAGTCCATTAGATACCTAGTTTTAATTCCTACAATTATCTTATAATTGGGATGACCTGATTCATTTGATGCCAACATGGATATCTGCTGAGAATCCAGAGGGATTTGTTGTCCAGTCTACTGGTGAATTTCTGCACTCAGAAGAAATTAGAGGGATAACTCCATTCCCCGCTTCTCCATGTGTAATTCATTCAAAGTCTTAATCATGTTCATTCCTGATCCGGAGGTTGAACTTTCTCAAACTCGCACACAGATTACCTGCAGGAAATTATGTTGGATGTTAGAAAATCTCAATTTCCCTTCAGACCACAATCTCCCATTTCAAAAGTAGACTATAAAATTATGAGGGGCATGGATAGTCAGAAGCTTTTTCCCAGGGTGGAAGAGTCAATTATTATGAGAGACATAGCTTTAAGGTGCGAGGGGCAATGTTTGAGGAGATGTGCAAGGGAGGTTTTTTTTTACACAAGAGGGTCGTGGGTGCCTGGAACTCGCTGCTGGAGGAGTTGTTGGAGCAGGTAATATGTTTAGGGAGTGCCTTGACAAATATATGAATAGGATAGGATTGAGGGATACGGGCCCTGGAAGTCTAAAAGGTTTTCGGTTAGATGGGCAGCATGGTTGACGCAGGCTTGGAGGGCTGAAAGGCTTGTTCCTGTGTTGTACTTTTCTTTGTTCTTTGAGCAGGATCCATTTGAAGTTATTGGGGCCCTTGTACAGGATTCAGATTTCAGATTTGACAGTTCATGAAATTGTTTCCTGGCTTGGAAACTCGCTGCGTAGAATGTTATCTATACTCTGATCCTGTTCAGGAGATTGACTTGTAGCTCTGGAACTAACATAATTCATCCATATCATAATTTCCAAGTCTCACAGAAGGTTGCTCCGTTCCAATTTCACAGCTACCAGTACAAATCTTGGTTCGAATTTCACATCTACGAATATAAGGAACCGACCTCGTGGCACACAGTTTTTAATAAACTGTGTAAGTTTCCCTGTATCCCACTCTTGGTTGACATCTCAAAATTGTTTGGTATATATTTCAAGAGATGTGTGTGAAGGAACACATCTGGGTACCTATCTAAGAGTCTTTCTGTCTACGCCAGTTTACGCTGGATGCTTGACATATAACTATTTATCAGTTCGACGTTCATCCTACTTTTCCTCATACACAATTGGAGGCATTGAAGAAGCAATGGTTGGTGTCTAAAGCACCTACTGATATTTATATGCTGCTGATGGATTTCGTTAGATGTATGAAGCTGCTAAAAAGGAGCCACTGAGCATAAAACTAGGGTAACTGATAAATGCTCATTTAATACTACATATTATTGCTGCTCTTCGGAGTTTAATGTACCACTCAAACCTATATAGAGACTCTTGAGTTTTTTTGTAGTCTTTATTGATAAGCTTTTGTTTAATCTTTCATGGCCTGTTTAAGCTACACTTGTTTTTACTTTTGAGCAAAGCAGCATTTTATTGAGTAGGGGCAGAGAACAATTTGGAAGAATGGAAATAATCTCAAAATATGTACTATCTCGGACATTCCATTTTCTCTTCCTGTCCAACACCATAAATGCAATTTTGAACTACGTACTTGATCACGCAAAACCATTTAGTTCATTGACAAATTTTGTAAACGGTCCAGCATAATATCCTGCGATTCAGTAAGGTTTTTTAGGCCAGATTTAAACTGAAATTTCAATGTGATTTATTTGAAATGACTTAATAGGCCAAGTATGGGATTTTATTGCTTTGCTGTGAATGTGGCATGAGTCACAGTAACCAAAACCACATGAAGCAGAACTTGTATAAATATTTGTTTATCTTTTGTATGGATTTAATTTGCCCATGAGTACAATTATAGGCTGTAAAATGGTTCCATTAAATTACTTTCTAAATTCTTATTCATTACAGAACAATTTAATTGGGATGATTACTTGAAAGAAAATGGAGAAGTTCCTGCTCCATCCCATTGTTTTAAACAGGTATGTGACCACAGAAACTGAATTTGGAACTGCATACAGTAATTTGCCTTGATTCCATTGTGTCAAGTTTCTAATGCCCATGTATTGTATTATGTAGGGAGCAAAGTCATGGTTGGTTTGAATGACGAGAATAATACTGCTGAGTATTTGTGCATAATTGACTACACTCCATGCGTCTTTATTTACAGATCCCTGGAATAGAACCAAGTCAGCAAACACCTTCTGTGGATACCATATAATGTAGATGATAACTTTGACGCAGTAGTGCCAGAAACTTCTCAAGCTGCACTGGCACATGCAATTTATGTTCCCACACAGTAAAACACTCCGAGTTGGAGTTAATTTGGGATAAATGGGTCATTTTCAGGTTGGCAAACTGCAACTAATTGAGTGATGAGTGCTGCGGACCTCGATTATTTACGATTTAGATAATTTGGATAAAGAGACCGACTAGAGGGGCTGTTTAGCACAGGGCTAAATCGCTGGCTTTGAAAGCAGGCCAGCAGCACGGTTCAATTCCCATAACAGCCTCTCCGAACAGGCACCAGAATGTGGCGACAAGGGGCTTTTCACAGTAACTTCATTTGAAGCCTACTTGTTACAATAAGCGATTTTCATTTCATTTCATTTTCATTTCATTTCATTATTGTAGCCAGATTTGCTGATGATACAAAAATAGGTACGAAAGCAAGTTATGAAATGAATACTGTAAAGAGTCTGTAAAGGAATATAGCTACATTACGATGTTGGAAAATGTTAGTTTGTCTACTTTGGCATGAAGAATAGAAAAGCAGAATGTTAATTAAAAGGATCATGGCTGTTGAATTGGATGTGTGTGTCACAGTAGTTTGGAAAGCAAATGGCATGTTGGCCTTTTATTTCAAGGAGGCTATGTCTAAACTGAAGTCTCGCTACAACTGTATTCCTGGCTTGGGTCACTGTCTGTGTGGAGTCTGCACGTACTCCCGTATCTGCATGGGTTTCCTCTGGTGCTCCGGTTTCCTCCCACAAGTCCCAAAAGACGTGCTTGTTAGGTTATTTAGACATTCTAAATTCTCCCTCGGTGTACCCGAAAACCGCCGGAGTATGGCGATTAGGGGATTTTCACAGTAACTTCATTGTAGTGTTAATGTAAGCCTACTTGTGACACTAATAAAGATTATTATTATTGGTGCGAGCGTACCTGAAGTACTGTGTACAGTTTTGACCTCCTTGCGTTTGAAGCAGGTTCACTAGGCAGATTCTAGAGATGAAGGGGTTGGCTGTGAGAAAACGGTGTAAAGTTTGGGCCTTTATTTATTGGCATTTAGAAGAATGAGATTGAAATATATAGGATTCTGAGGGGGCTGCGGGTGTGGAAATCTAGAACTGGGGGCACAGTTTTTTGCTGATGATGCAGAACTAGGTTGAAATACAAGCTATGAAGAGAACACATGCCGAAATAGATATAGACAAGTTAAATGAGTGTCCAGCTTCCGGCAGAATTGAGAGCTGATCGCTCCCCAGTGTTCTGTCTTTAACTGCCCTCAGATTAGCTAAAATAATATTTAAAAGCTTATCTACCTTACAAGGCCCCAGTTGCTGAGCAACTTTGCACATCTCTGCTGGTCTATTTATTTATTCTTCACACTGTAGCCCTCTCTCTAAGCACAATAGAAACAAAGTTGAAATTTAACTGACCCCCACACATACAAAACACTTTTGTCTAGCATGAATCTAACTATAGGTTTACCCTTCCAGGCACAAACATTAAATTAAACATATCAAACTATACCTTATTTCTAATGTTTACGAATATAAATATAACTCCCTTCAAAAAGCTACCTTTGTTCTCCAAACAAGAATGTAGTTGCATTGGAGTTGGTACAACCAAGGTTCACTAGATTAGTCCCTGGTTTGAAAGATTTTTACAGAGTTTGAGCAAATCTGGTCTATTCTATGAAATTTAAAAGAATGAGAGATGATCTTATTAAACATACAAGATTCTGAAGGAACTTATCAGGGAACAGGCTGGGGAACCTAAAACACACGGGAACAGTCTCCGGATAAGGGGATGATTGTTAAGGACTGAGATGAGAAGTTCCTTCACCCAAAAGGGTTGTAAATGTTTGGAATTGTCTACCCAGAAGATTGGGGGCGCTCCATCATTGAAAATATCTAAGGCTGAGATGACAGATTTTTGGTGTCTCAAGGAATTAAGGGACATGGGGAGTGGGTGGAAAAGTGAAGTTAAAGCCAAAGATCAATCATGATCCTATTGGATGGCGGAGCATCTTTGATGGTCCGTATGGTCTACTCCCATTCCTATTTCTGAATTTATGTAAAGCAGCGGTTCTCAAACATTTTGTTTCTGTACTCCCCCCTTTCTGTGGTCTAAACGTTCCATGTACGCAGCCATAGCAGTTTATTTTGCTTAAAGATTGGTTATACAATTATACATTAGTTTTACTTAAAGTAATTAATATATGTGGAACATGTTGCTGGCAATGAGCAGCAGTCATACCAAGACATGAAGGTATAGTCAACAAAAACAAGTGAAAAGTGGGAACCAATTAACCGAGAAATTAAACGTAGCAGAGACCCAAGTCAACAAATGGCAAGTAATTGAACAATGAAAACTCAAAAATAATGTTCTGAGATCAAGTCCAAAGGGAAACGGCTAATGAGAAAGCCAAGAAACTGTAAAATAAAAGCTGCACAAATTAGTAAATGATCAAATAATGAACTGAAAGTGGAAAATGCCTCCAGAGACCAAGTCCAAATTTATCCTGTAAGGGCCCTTGACCAGCAGAACTCCCGACTTTCTGGCACCCGAGAGATCGAAGGGATTTGGTTCGATTGGTTGGCTGGTGGCCAATGAATTGGCAAAAGGTAGTATTCTGCCCTGCGACAAGTGGTGACTAGGTCCGACCCATGTGGAATGGTTTTCAGAGAACCCAGGAAGGGACAGTCTGTTCCTGGCTGCAGAGAGATGCTGTGAGCTGCTGTCTGTCTCTCTTTCTCCAGAAATGTTGCCTACCTGCTGTTTTCTGGACCTGCAGAGAGTTTTTGAGACTTTAATGAATCTGTGGAAACACTGAAAACAATTACATGCTGAAACCAAAACCTCGAACTGAAGGCCTAGATTGAAGAAAGGTGTTCTGGAAGCCATCAACCTGAAACAGAGACTTTTATCCTGTTAATCTTTTTTCACACCCCTCTTTCCCCTCTGTTTGTCTGCATTGTGTGTCTGTAGACAGTGGGGGCAAGTTAAAAGAGGGGGTCTAGAAATTAGATAATAGTTAACCAGTTGTATTTGCTGCCTATTTACTTGTAGTTATTATTAATAATTTAAAAAATATATATTTTTGTTCTCATTTTCAACATTATAATCAAATAAACAATCAAAGTAAAAAAAAAACAAACAAAAGCAAATACAAGAACAGTTTTCCACACACAAACAGCATCCTGGTCAATATACAGACCAAAACATCCACCCGTACATTCCAAGTAAAACAATAATTAATAGTCAATCAGTAAACAGTGTAATCAAAGGCAACAATACTCACCCCCCCCCCCCCCCCCCCCCCAATGTTCAATGGCAACCATTTCTGGAAAGTGCATAATAAACACTCCCCAGAAATTGTAGACCCCTTCCCTCATCCCCCTCAGCTTGAACTGAACTCAAAAGTAGCCCCCCCCCCCCGCCAAGCCGAGGCACAGAGTGGAGAAGCTAGCCTTCACCCCAACAGGACCCGCTTTCGGGCAATCAGTGGGGCGAAGGCTAAAACATCCAACCGCGCACCTGCCTGCAGCCCGGGCCAGTCCGCCACCCAGAAAATGGCTTCTAGGGGCCCAGATTCCATGTTCACGTGCACTACCCCCGAAGTGACCCTGAAAACATCCCTGCAACAAACTCCTCGAGTTCAGTTATTATTAATAATTAGTCTTGTTTAAATTTACAAACCTGGTGACTGTAGTTAATGGGCAGTCAGACCAAAGATTTTGGGTATTTTCTAACAATTAATTTGTTAATTTCAATTATGTTGAGACTCCAGGTCAAGTGGGGCTGGAATTGAAATGGTGACTCCACTGACAGGCGGGGCTGGAATTGAAATGGTGACTCCACTGCCAGACTAAGTCTACTCTGGCTGATTTTCTGTTAATAACTTTGGGTTGGAACTTCGGATCTCCTCCAGGTCAACAGTAATTTGCTGAATTGGGGAAGGCAGCAACAAGCCTGTGTGCTCGCAGGTTTGCTGGGCATTGTGATAACAGTGAAGTGGAGGACAGTTTGTTGACTGAATTCTCTGGCCTGCAACTGTCTGTCTTGGATATGCTGTTTTGACCAGAGAAGCCAAAGGAGTACCAAATTATACTGGGTCAGACTCGAGGAAGTCATGTGGCAATCCCCAAAACCTATCGAGTCATGTTAAAATTGTGGGGGCCCAGGGATGCCTTTTGCCAGTTAACCAGTCATCTTGCCATGGTGATTGATTTTTCAGTTTCAGATTTGGCACTTCTGAGGTATTTCATTTGGACAAATGTTTCTCCAGAGTTCGGTTAGAGGTTCTTGTAGACTCCTGGTCGTGAGCCCTTAATTAGACCATAATCGGGCTCCCTGCAGTGGGATAGTTGTTGTCACTGTATTTCAAGATAAAATTGGGTTTGAAATGTGTACATAATAATTTCTTATAGTATTGTTATGCAAAGAGGATTTATTCAAAAAGTGTATTTCCATTGTGTGCCCACTTCCAGCCTAGAATTCCACCCATCAATGAGTTCAAAATTGACATGAAACTTGAGGCTCAGGACCCAAGAAACGTTACCTCAATTTGTATAGCTACTGTGGTTGGAATAACTGGAGCAAGGCTACGATTACGGTTAGATGGGAGTGACAACAAAAATGACTTTTGGAGATTGGTTGATTCATCTGATATACAACCTATTGGAACTTGTGAGAAGAACAGTGGAATGCTGCAGCCTCCACTTGGTAAGATTGTAAAACTTGGAATATTGATATATTCTTTTCAGATCTGATGTATATTTAATAAAGCAACCAATTCATATGTGAGTACCAGCATTACATTTGAGCAACATGACCAGGTTCTATTTTAAGTGGGCCTGTGAACTTAGGTTAGAGACAGATCAACGGCAATTATACTCTCATGTAATTTTTTAAAAATTCACTCATGGGATGTGGGCATTGCTGGCCAGACCAGCATTTTTGCCCATCTCTAATTACCCTTGAACTGAGTGGCATGTTAGGCTTTTCATAGGGCATTTAAGAGTTAACCATATTGCTGTGGGTCTGGAGTCATTTGTAGGCCAGACCAGGTAAGGGCAGCAAAATTTCTTTCCCTAAAGGACATTAGTGAACCAGATAGGTTTTTATGGCCATTGACAAGGGTCACCATCAGACTTTTCATTCCACATTTCTGTGTAATTCAAATTTCACCATCTGTCATGGTGGGATTCAAACCTCCATCCCCAGAGCAGAACCCTGGGCCTCTGGATTACTCGTCCAGTGACAAAACCACTATGCCATCAAATCGCCCAAGCCAAGTTGAGACCTGTTGTAGTGTATGGCAAGAATTATTGCTGTGCTAACTCCCAAAAGGCAACAGCTTAGAGAATTATTCAGTGTATGATACAACTTAAAGGCATCAATAATGGAACTTATTTTTTGTGGGGAAAAGAAGGTTGAGTGAAAGGCATGATACTGATCTTTAAAATATGACAGATGTTAAAAAGTAAACAAACTAACTGAGGCAATGAGCACAAGACTAGAGAAGAATAATAGACTATTTACACACCTTAAATTAGTATCGCAAATTTGGTCTCACTACTTCCCATCATCCTGGCCGATCCTGGACAGCAACTTGTACTAAGCATATGGTGCTAATCTTTTGCTTCAGTGCTTACTTGAGGTTCCAGGTCCTTGATATTTTTGCGAGGCCCTTCTTGGTTTCTGTGTCCACTGGTATGGACATATTGAATTGATACCAACAAACTCCGTTTAACCAGTTGGGCCTGTATATGGATTTGGCTTCCAAGAGGTTTTTGCAAAGGGCAGTTACAAGGCTTTGGAGATATTAACAGTATTGCTTAGTTTCTGTTGCAGGTAAAGCATTAAAAGATTTAATTATGGGATTAATAAATTATGCCATTGGGGATAAATAAGTTGAGGAAAAAATTGCATTTTGGCTCGAGGATAATTAATTGGTTGAACATGTGAGATAGGTGTAGAAATAGGTCATTCCGCCCCTCAAGCCTGCTCTGCCATTCAATAAGAGCATGGCTGATCTGTTTGTATTTTGAATTTCACATTCCCCGATACCTCCAATAACTGTAGATTCTTGTTGGGCAAGGGAATCAATCTACCCTACCTTAAAAATATTCAATCAACCCACTTCCATGCCCTTTGAGGCTGAGAGTACCAAAGGCTCCCAAACCTCAGAAACAATTCTCCTGAACTCTGCCCTATAAAGGGGTGGCACAGTGGTGTAGTGGTTAGCACTACTGCCTCACTGAATCGAGGGCCTGGGTTGGATCCTGGTCCTGGGTCACTTTCCCTGTGGAGTTTGCACATTCTCCCCGTGTGTGTGTGGGCCTCACCTCCACAACCCAAAGATGTGCAGGGTAGGTGGATTGTTATGCTAAATTGCCCCTTAATTGGAAAAAAAAAAATCTCTGTCCGAGAAGGGCGACCCTTAATTTTAAAACAGTGCCACCTAGTTCTGGATGCACCCACAAGAAGAAACGTCCTTTTCACATCCATCTTGTCAAAATCATTCAGGATTTGTATACTTCAATCGAGTCCTTCCTCACTTTTCTAAACTCCATTGAAAAAAAACTCCAGCCTGTCCAACCTTCTGTCTTAGACAACCCTGTTCATTTCCGGTATTAATCTAGAAAACTCTAACATGTTTACATCCTTGTACAAGGAGACCAAAATTGCACATACTGATCAGGGTGTAGTCTCGCTAATTCCCTGTGTAACTAAAGCATAACATCCTTCCTTTTATGTTCAATTCCTCTTGTAATAAAGGATAGCATTCCATTAGCTTTCTTGTGTGCTGTACTTGCATACTAACGTTTTAAGACTCATGCACTGGAACACCTAGACTCTGCACCTCTGAATTCTACAGTTGTTCTCTGTTTAGATCATACTTTTCTTTTTTATTATTCCTGCCAAAGTGAACAACTTCCCACATTAGACGTCCATCTGCGAGATTTCTTGCACACTCACCCACAACCTATCCATATCTGTCTGCAAACTCCTTATGTCGTCTTCACCATAAACATCCCTACCTAACTGTGTCATCTGCAAGTTTAGCTACCATGCCTTTGCTCCCGCATCTCCACAAATCGCTTCCTGCCAGTCAGATAAAGACTCAATTATGCATAATCTGTTTTCTGTCAGCCAACAAATCTTCTATCCATGGTATTATGTTACCTCCTACATCATGAGCTTTTATTTTCTGCAATAATCTTTGATGTGGCTCCTTATCAAATGCCTTCGAGAAACCTGAATACAGTACGTTTACAGGTTCCCCTTTATCCACAGCACATGTTACACCTTCAAAGAACTACTAGATTGGGTAAACATGATTTCCCTTTCCCTGTTACCTTGAGTTGGTCTAAATGCCCAGCTATAACCTCTTTAACGATGAGTTCTAACACCTTCCCCACGACAGATGGCCAGGTAACTGGCCTGTAGGTTCCTGTTTTCTGCCTCCCTTGAATAGAGGAGGTATACTTACTACTTTTAGTCTGATGGAACCTTTCCAGAATCTAGAGAATTTTGGGAAAATTAACACCAGCTCATTTGCTGCCTCATTAGCCACCTCTTTTACAACCATAAGATGAAACCCACCTGGATCCGGAAGTTTGTCAACCCGCAGCTCCATCAGGTTACACAGTACCGATTCCTGAATAATTATAATTTCACCAAGTTCCTCTCTTCCTGCGACCTCCTGATTTACAGTTATTATTGGAATGATTTTTGTATCCACTCATGAAGACAAACAAAACATTTGTTTATTTCATCCGCCATTTTCTTATTATCTACTATTAATTTCCTATTCTAGCTCTCCAGGAGACCAACGTTTGTACTATTTTCATTTTTAAATATATGTAGAAACTCTTGCTATCTGTTTTTACATTTTTACTTAGCTTCCCCTTGTACTCTATTCCTTCTCCTGATTAACCTTTTAGTCATTCTCTGCCGTTCTTTATATTCTGACCAATCATCCGACCTGCTACTCATCCATGTGCAGTTGCATGCTTTTTTAAAAGCGTTTAATATTTTACCTGACTTAATTAATTAACCATGGGCGGTGGGTCCTGCCTATAAGTTTTTTCTTTACAGTAGGAATATACCTTTTCTGTCTATTCTGAAATATCCCCTAAAATGTCTGCCACTGCTTCTCCATTGATCTATCCCTTAGCAGAGTATCCCAATTCACTTCAGCTAGATCAGCTGTCTTGCCCACATAGTTGTCCTTATTTAAGTTTAAAATACTAGTCTTAGATCCACTATTGTCCCTTTCCAACTGGTGAAAAATTCAGTTGTATTCTGGTTGTTATGATCCCCTACATGGACGGAACTTGTATAACAACCGATTCCTCTCCTACACCTCAGAGTACGAACTACTCAGGTGACTAGGGGCGGAGCTTTCTCCCAATTGGAGCTCCCCACAGGACATAAACCCCGACCTGGAGCAGTTCGGGGAAGGTGACCCTGCGGGGAGTGGAGTGATTGTTGTGACTAGTGTGGAATAAAAAAAGCTGTACCCTGTCAGCCTGGCCTCTTGTGGAGTCTTTGCCTCTGTCTGCAACACTGGTCACTGCTATCTAGGGGTGGGTACCTTTACTCTGAGGTCTGTAATTAATCTTGTCACATTACCCAGTGCCAATGTAATCTCTCTGGTTGACTCCCCTGCTCGAAAAAGCTATCTTGACAGTACGTTATGAACTCTTCAGCGAGCCAAGCTACTACTGCCAAATCTGATTGTTCTGGTTTATATGCAGAGAAAAGTTACCCACGATTATTGCTATCCCTTCATCACAAGCACCCAATGTTTCTTCTTTGTATACTTTGTCTTAGATTGTGGTTATGGTTTGGGGGCCTATAGACCAATCCTCCTAGTTATTTCTTTCATCAACTATTCCTCCTCTCGGCCCAAGTGAATTCTTCATCCTGATTGTAACCACCTGCACAGGACATATGGTGTGGGAATGTTTTCTCGTCCTCCTTGAGGAGTACAAGGTCCCCCGCTAGGTGCTGGTAGCTTCCACATACTTGAATAAAAGGTTGGCCAGTTTGGAACTGACCAAAAAGAGATTGTACCTGGTGAGGGTCTACTTGGTACTGATCGATATTCTTATTGTAAAATAAATGTTGTTTATTTTTGCCTAATTTGGACTCTCCAAGCCTTGGCTCAACGTGGAGCTGTAGACGTACAACCTATCCAGCTGAGCCACCTCCCCAAGTTGAATTTGTTTTTCTTCTGGACCACACTGCGAAGTTGGGTGAGTGAAGATGCCTGTGTTTGGGCATTTGGATGCCTTTGACCCCAGTATAGTAACCTGGAATCAGTACGCTGAGCAAATGCAAGACTTCTTCAGAGCTTGTAATAAAATAGAAAATGAGCACCAGACCATAATATTGCTGACGGCCTGTGGAGCATGTATGTTTGGAGTGATCCGGGGCCTTGTGTTTCCGGTGCCAGCGGCTGACTCGATGGCGTTCGATCAGCTCATTGTGTTGGGGGGGACAGCATTTCAACCCAACCCCATCTATTATCGTTCAGCGATACAGGTTTAACATGGCGAAGAGGTCCACCGGGGAGTCGGTTGCAGAATTTATTTCATGACTTTGAAAGATTGTCGAATATTCTGAGTATGGCACTGTTTTATCTGGTGTGCTCCTCAACCGTATGGTCTGAGGTAAACTACAATGAAACTCAGAAGAAATTTCTGGGCGAGAAGTTCCCTCACGTTTCAACGTGCGCTACAAATCTCCCTTTCTCAAGAAAGCACTGCAAGGGACGTTCAGGAATTACAGGTTATGGACTCCACTGACTGTGTTTCCACGTCCTGCGTGAAGTGCAGGCATCGGGCCAGGCGTAGTCGGCAGCGGCAGGAGTGCAGGAGCCCTGGTCACAGGCGTTGACCCTGTGGCAAGGCCTTGCATTTGGACGACACGGAACAGGCTGAGGATGATGCCGAGGTGCATTCCAATTGTGTGTCAGTGCCCCGTATGTCCCCAATCCGCATTCTGGTGTAGGTCAATAACATTTGCTCCGGATGGAGTTGGACACAGGAGCAGCTGTTTCGGTTGTGATGCAACCCACCTTGGACTAAATCAAGCAGTGAGTGAGTGTTTTGTCATTCATAGGCTCTGCAGCTTGGTTGCCCACATATACAGGTGAGTGTTTGCATATAGTGGGGTCCACGCTCACTCCAGTGGTTTGCAGCAGTTAGTCCCTGCACCGTCCTCATCATGGTGCAGGGTGATGGCCCTAGCTTGTTAGGCCGTGATTGGCTGTGCCACTTGAAGATTGGTTGCCAGTATATTTTTCAAGTGGGAATGGGGGTGCTTCTTTGTGTTGAGCAAGTTCCCGAAAGTTTTTCGACTGGGCTTCGGTACCATTAAGCGGGCCATGGCTACTATACAGGTGGGCCCGGAAGCCCAATCCCAATGCTTTTGGGCCTGCCAGGTCACGAATGCCATTGTCAGGATTGTCAAGACCGAGCTTCGACAGTTGGAAAGTTTGGAGATCATCCGGCTGGTGCATTTTGCATGACTGGGCAGCGCCGGTGGTTCCAGTGCTGAAGCCGGATTAGACGGTTGGCCTTTGTGGCGATTACCAGTTAACGGTAAACACGACTTCCCAGAATAGAGGACCGATGCGCTGATTTGGCTGATGGATCGATGTTTACGAAGCTCAACGTGAGTGATGCTTATTTATAGCTATGTTTGAATAAGGCCTCAAGGGGATATGTGACTGTAAACACACCAGGGTCTGTTTGAATGCACCCAGCTTCGTTTGGTGTGTCCTCGGTATGTGCTGTGTATGCGCATGTGCGGTGTGTAATGGAGGGTATTTTGCGCGGTTTGCCACACTTTCCGTCCATCTCTATGACATTTTGATCACAGAGGGGAGCTTCTGCGGAACCTCGAGGCGGTGCTATAGAGGTTATCTGAGTATGGAGTGCCTCTGCATAAGGAAAAACGTCTTGCACGCCAAGAAGTTTGTGTATTTGGGCTACTGGGTCGACCGTAACGGGTACACCCGATAGTGGATAAAGTACAGGCGATAAAGATGGCCCCCGTACTAAGAGACACGATGGAGCTCAGTTTTATTTTCAGTCTCATCAATTATTACGGGCGTTTCATTCCAAACCTAACTACTACCCTGGCTCCCCTTCATTTGCTGTTGAAGAAGTGGACTTGTCCCATTGTTATGGGTGACGTCCGTGACCGTCCAATTGCATTTGACTCCTGGACACTGACGGCTGCTGAGAAGAACTATGTATGTATTGAGGAGGGCCTGGCTGTGGTTTTTTAAAAATGTATTTTATTCCAAACTTATTCACAAAATACAAAAACATAAATAATCCGGGAAACACCCTCCCCAACTCAGTTTTACAGTCTTTTTACAAGTTTTCCCCCTTTTTCACCCTGTCCCGCGACGAACAACTCCTTGAGCATGGCCACGAACAATCCCCACCATGCCTCAAAGCCCTCCGCTAAACCCATTGTTCAAACTTAATTCTTTCCAACCGGAAGAAGTCGTACAAATCCCCGAGCCAGGCCCTACCCCTGGCGGCGCAGTCATCTGCCATTCGCGCAGAATTCTTCGCCGGACAACCACGACGTCGGCCGTCCTCTCCTCCATCAGCTCTGGCTTTCCGATAACCCAAAAATCGCCACCACGTAGCCCAACCTCAGCCCACAATCTTTATTGGCGTCTCAAACACTCCCGCCCAGCATCTCTCTAACTTCTCACAGCCCCAGAACATATGCATGTGGCTTGCTGGTCCTCAGCCATACTTCTCACATTCTGCCACTCCCTGGAAGAACCCACACATCACCGCCCGAGTCATGTGTACCACCTCAAATTGTATCAAACTCATCCTCGCTCACAAGGTTCAATTCATCCTATGAAGTGCGTCACTCCACACACCCCAAACTATTTCTCCACCCCCCCCAACTCTGATATCTGTAAAAAGGCATTTGGAATGAAAATCAGGAGCGTCTGGAATATAAATAGGAACCTGGGCAGGACATTCATTTTCATCACTTGAACCCTCCTTCCCAGTGTCAGGTGCAGTGAATCCCACCTCCTAATGTCCTCCTTTATGCCCCCACCAATTCTGTTAAGTTCTACTTTATGAAATGTCGCTCATTTCCCCCGTCACCTGGATCCCCAGGTACTGAAACCTATCCCTGGCTACTGTCCTAAATGGCAACCCCACTATATTAGCTCCCCCGCTCATTTATTGAGAACACCTCCCTTTTCCCTACATTCAACTTCTAACCCGAAAAAGCCCAAACCTCTCTAATAAGCTCATAATCCTCCCCATACTCTCCAGCGCGTCTGACACATAAGAACAGGTTGTCCTATAGATAATAGCAGGTCGTCCGTGTGCAGCGACACCGGATGCTCCCTACTTCCCCTCTTAATCCTCTGCCACTCATAGAATCATAGAATTTACAGTGCAGAAGGAGGCCATTCGGTCCATCGAGTCTACACCAGCCCTTACAAAGAAGCCCACGTACCTACCCTATCCCCGTAACACAGTAACCCCCACGTAACATTTTTTGGACACCAAGGGCAATTTTGCATGGCAAATCCACCTAATCCGCGCATCTTTGGACTGAGGGAGGAAACCGGAGCACCCGGAGGAAACCCACACCAACACTGGGAGAACGTGCAGACTCTGCACAGGCAGTGACCCAGCCGGGAATTGAACCTGGAACCTTGGAGCTGTGAAGCAACTGTGCTAACAACATTGCCAGCGTGCTGCCCCTGTTGACCTCCTAAGGGCCATCGCCAAGGGCTCTTATCGCAAGTGCAAATAGCAGCAGCGACAGCGGACGCCCCTGCCTCACTCCCCTATGCTACACAAAACTCCATGAGCTCGTCTCATTGATCCGTACACTCGTCATTGTGGCCACGTACAGCAGATGCACCCATGCCACAAACATTGGCCCAAACCCAAACCTTCTCAGGACCTAACAACAGGTACTGCCACTCCACCTGGTCAAAAGCCTTCTCTGCATCCATAGACACCACTACCTCTGGTGCCCGTCCTCTCGACGGGGTCATGATCACAATTCAATAGTTGGCTTATATTACTTGAGAGTTGCCTACCCTTCACAAAGCCTGTTTGATCCTCTGCAACCATCCCCAGGATGTATCCTTGCATCCTCCCCGCCACTTACTTAACCAACTCTTGCACGTCGTATTCATAGATGATATGGGCCTGTAGGACCCAAATTCTAACGGGCCTTTCCCTTTCTTTGGAATTAGCGTAATCGTCGCCTATGTCGTTGTCTCTGGCAGTTCCCCCTCCTCTAGTGCCTTGCTAAATGCTCCCAGTAGGTGTGGTGCCAGCTCCGCCGCAAACGCCTTATAAAATTCCACTGGGTAACCATCCGTCCCCGGGGCCTTCCCCAACTTCATCCGTCTTATGCTTTCCATTACCTCTCAGCCCTAGAGGCTCATCTGACACCTGCCTCCGCTCCTCATCCAGCTGTGGAAATTGCAACCCATCTAAGAACTGTCCCATATCCCCATCCTCACCCCCTGGATCCACCCTGTTAAGTTCCTCGTAATATTCCCTGAACGCATCATTTATCTTCCCCAGATTAATTGGGTCACTAAATTTATATATATATTAAAAAAAATTATCTTCCCTGGCTCCAACACTATCTCCTCCTTCCTTGTCCATACTCTCAGGATTTCCCGACACGGGGCCTGCCTCCAAAACTGATGGGCTAAGATGCAGTTCACCTTCCCTCCATATTCATTCTGCAAACCCTCTCCCTCCGTAGCTGCCCTTTCCACCACCAACCTGCCCCTGTAACTTTTCTCCCTTCGCCAAATTCCTCCACGGTGGGGGCCCTCGAATAATCCCTGTCCACCTCGACTATCACGCCTAATAATCGTTCGTACTCCACTCCTTTTCCTATCTCCATGCGCCTTGAACGAGATAATTTCCCCCCAAACCACCGCCTTCAATGCCTCCCAGAATGTGACCGCCGATATCTCCCCATTTTGGTTCAACTCCACGTAGTCCTCTATCACCGACTGCACCGTACACAAAACCCCCTGTCCGCTAACAGCCCCGAGTCTAACCTCTATCCCGGCCTCTGCTCCCGTCCCGAACTATGTCGAACCTCCAGCCAGTCTGAGATTACAATCCTGAGTACTCTGCCCCTTCCAACACTTTATGGTTCACCACAAAAAAAAAATCGGGTTTTGGAGTATACTTTGTACACATGGGAGAAGAAGGAGTACTCCCTCTCTTCTGGGTTCTTAAATCGCCACGGCTTCACCATACCCATCCTTTCCATAAACCCTCCCAACTACTTCACCATCTGTAGCCTACCCGTTGACCTGGGACTCGACCTGTCCACCCTCACTTCCAGCATACAACTCAAGTCCCCACACACCCAGATGTGTGGCCAAATCCGGTAAACTCCCCCCGCAGAAACTTTGAGTCAAACCCCGAGTAAAATATTTGACCCGCCCATCCTTTCTTAGCCTAACCTGATCCCTCCCCCGGAGGTGCGTCAACTGCGGAAAGACCACCCCTGCCTTAAGACTCCTTAAGTGCGCAAAGACCCGAGATCTCTTCATTGGCCCATTTAGCCCCTGCACTTTCCATGTTATGAGCCTTACTGGAGGCCTGTGCCTCCACTCCCCTCTACTGTCTGCCATCCTTGCCTACACATTCTGTCCCCTTTAATTTCACTCTATACTGAGCCCATCCAAAATGGGCCCTTTCTCCTCCCATGGCCCATGACCACGCTTCTCCTCCAACACTGCCACGTCGCATTTCTTCTCTCTCTCCCCCCCCCCCCCCCCCAACCCCCCACCCCACACGTTCATCAGCATTAGAGGGCTGGTTTAGCTCTCTCGTGGGCTAGACAGCTGGTTTGTAATGCAGAACAAGACTAGCAGCGCGGGCTAAATTTCCGTACCAGCTTAGAATTCTGCATTCTCCCTCTGTGTACCCCAACAGATGGCTGAGTGTGGTGACTAGGCGCTTCTCACAGTAACTTTGTTGCAGTGTTGATGTAAGCCTACAATAAAGATTATTTATGTATTTATTGCCTGACAGCTCTTGCCCGATGGCTCCTCCTATCTATCCCTCCACCCCTCCCTGTCCTCCTTGATCTGTGCAAACGACTCCATGTGGACCTCCCCTCCCCCACCCAAAGACACAGGTGACCTCCTCCAAAAAATAAACAACACCACAGGTGGCAGGGGGGGGGGGGAGAAGCAGTTGCCCCCTTACAAGCTTATTACCCCTTAACAAATAGTTACCCCCAACAAAATCCCCCCCACCCAAGAAGGAAAAATATATATATGTGTGTGTGTGTGTGTGTGTGTGTGTAAAACACAACAAAAATGTTATCAATTACAAACATAAAGTCACCACAAAGCTATGTATAACACTTAATGAATTCCCCCTTAACTGTTCCAATGCAAAAATAAAATCCCAAAAACTCAATTTCAAGGGTGTAGCCCAGCACTCTGCATTCTCACTTGAATGAGGGTTTTCCCTGAGATTCTAATCCTGTCTCACCAGCAGATTTAACTCCTTCCGGAAAGCAAACTATATCTTTGAAGTTGCCAAAGCAGGTAGCTATAATCAATGTTTTTTTTTACTGGAACAACTCTTTAAATGAAACCATAGAAAGACAGGAAAAAAGTACTTCTTTCTCCTTCTGAGTCCACAGCAGTCAAAAGTTGAAAATGAAACTGAAAACAAACCTCACAGCCACAGTCCAGCTCCACCCATACAATGACATCACTGAAGCCATGTGATAAGACAAAAACTTTTCTTAAAGGGACATTCCCATGACAGGGGTTTGAAAATAGTATCCCGGCCTTCGAAAGTCTCTCATAGTTTTGCTGGGTACAGCACCCCAAACCTGATCTGCCGTAAATAGAGAGCTGCCTTGGCCCTGTTGAACCCAGCACGCCTTTTTGCCAGCTCCGCTCCAGTATCCTGGTATATTTGGACCTTGTTCCCCTCCCATTCACAGTTCCGTTTCTGCCTGGCCCACCGTAGGATCTTTTCCTTCTCCACAAACTTGTGGAGCCTTACAATCATCGCCTGCGGCGTCTCTCCCGCTCTTGGCTTCTGCCTTAGAAACCTGTGCGCTCGATGACCACTGGGGCCTTGTCCAATGCTCCTTCCGCCACCAGCCCTATCTTGTGGCACTCGTGGTTTCCACTCCTTCAGGCTGGCCGACACAGGCTCTGCCTTCTAGACCTGTTCTCCTGCTCTTCTGCTGTTGCTTTTAATGACTTGCAAAGGAGCCCCAATGCCACCACCCAAGCACAGTGATCAGACATCACCCTCCATCTCTCGGATCTGCGACCCATGTGCCTTCAAATACTTCTCGACCTCGATCGAGCCTTTCGGGGGCAACCACTCCTTCGATTGGTCTTCCTGTATTTCCTTTCTTTGTTGGCGAAACTCCTCTCTAATAAATGGCATTCACTGCTCCATCTGGGGCTTTCCAACATGCGACAACCCTTCCCCCTCCTCTTTCCAATTGTTATTGCACCACGGGTCTCTTCCAATTCCTTGGCCAGGTCTATCACCTTCTGCCAGGTCTGATCACCTGCAGACATGCCACACCCAGGGGAGACTTCTCCACACCTTCATCTACACTTCCCCATCAAAATTCTCCCATTTTTGGTTAAAAACGCTCAGATGTATGCCTTTGAGCAGGAGCTGCCCTGTTTGCGACCACTGTCTTACTTCATGGCCGCAACTGGAGCTCCCTGGCTGTGGTTTTCGGCATCAAACGTTTTGATCAATACATCTATGGTCGCCATTTTGTCATCATAACTGACCATAAGCTGCTACTCGGCCTCTTTTGTGAGGACAAAGCAGTCCTGCCGATAGCGTCCGCACGGATCCAGCGCTGGGCTTTGCTGTTAGCCGTAGAAAGTACTCTTTTGAACACCATCCAGGGATACAAATTGCGAATGCGAAGAGTCCTCTTCTCCTGCGGTTGTGCCTGCTAACCCGCCCATGGTGGGCAAAGTCATTGCGGTGCTAAACGTTATGGACTCTTTGCCTGTGACTGTTTCCTGTGTCTGTATGCGAGTGGATACAGACTGACCCTGTGCTGGCTACGGTGTGTCAGGTGGTGTTGTGTAGTGGCAACAGCTTCCAGGAGAGTTGAAAGCGTTTCCTTCCAAAGAGAGAAAGCAGTAACCCCAATGTCGTAGCCTCCAATTGGAGGCTACGACACTTCCTCAACAGCCCTTCCTCCGGGACCTCCGCGGACCTCCTGTCCACCCTCACCATTTCTTCCACCAGCCTCTCCCTCTCCCTTTTTTCCCCCCTCTCCCTATGCGCCCTGATGGAAATCAGCTCCCCCCTAACCACCGCCTTCAATGCCTCCCAGACCAACCCACCTGCACCTCCCCGTTATCATTAATTTCTGGGTACCCCTCTATACACCTCCGGACCCGCCCGCACACCACCTCGTCTGACAGCAGCCCCACCTCTAACCTCCACATCGGACGTTGGTCCCTCCCCTCTTCCACCTCTAGATCCACCCAATGGCATGGGGCGTGGTCTGAAATAGCTATCGCCGAATAATCCGCACCTTCCACCCTCTGAATCAACGCCCTGCTCAGAACAAAAAAGTCAATCTGGGAGTAAGCCTTGTGGACATGGGAGAAGAATGAAAATTCCCTAGCCCCCAGCCTCATGAATCTCCAGGGGTCCACCCCCCCCATCTGGTCCATGAACCCCCTCAGCATTTTGGCCACCGCCGGCCTCTTATCCGTCCTGGACCTCGAGCGATCCAGTGCTGAGTCCAGCACGGTGTTACGCCCCCCGTCTCGAGGTCCGGAATCCGGCCCAGCATACGCCGTATAAAGCCCGCATCGTCCCAATTTGGGGCGTACACATTGACCAGCACCACCCGTTCCCCCTGGAGCTTACCGCTTACCATCACATATCAGCCACAGCTATCCGCCACCGCACTCGACGCCACAAACGACACTCTCTTCCCCACCAAAATCACCCCCCCCCCCCCCCCGGTTCTTCGCATCTAACCCCGAATGGAACACTTGCCCATCCCACCCCTTTCTCAACCTCTCCTGATCCACCACCCTAAGGTGCGTCGCCTAGAGCATGGCCACATCCGCCCTCAGCCCCTTCAGATGCGCGACCACCTGGGCCCGCTTGACCGGCCCGTTCAAACCCCTTACATTCTAGGTGACCAGCCGAATCGGGAGGGTATTCGCGCCCCCCCACTCCCCCGCCGATCAGCCATATCTCCTCCTAGGCCAGCCACGTGCCCGCACGGCCCGTTCCCCACAGTGGCAGATCTTCGTCCCGACCCCCCCCAAAAGACTTCAGTTCTCCTTCAGCCCTGCCAGCAGCAACCCGGTACCCCCCCTCAGCCAATCCCCCCCCTAGCTGCGTTGCCCCTTTCATTGTACTCCCGTAAGTCAGCTGACTCCTGCTGCTCCTGCCATCCCAACGACCCCCCCCCCCGGTGTAACACTGCTCCTCCCCTCCCTACCTACCGACAGGCACAGTCCCCTCCCATTCCGGCCACAGCACGGGAAAAAGCCCGCGCATCCAATTTAAGCCCCGCCCCTCTGCCCAAAGCGCGGGGAAAAGCCCGCGCCACCCGCTCGGCCGGCCCCACCCCCACTGGCACAGTTCCCATCCCAGGCCCAAACTCCCCGGCCACCCTTCCCTCCCCCGAGGCCGTCAACCTTCCCCAACCTTCAACCCCTCCCAACCCAACACCTTCCCCCCCCCCCCCCCTTTCCCGGAGCCCGTCCATCGGGCCTACAAAACATCCCCCAAACTTCCCCAAAAAGAAAAACAAAACAAAGGAACAAGGAAGAAAAACCCCCAAAACACTAAACCACAGTCCCCGACCCCCCCATCAAGTCTCAGTCTGAGTCCAGCTTTTCGGCCTGGACAAAGGCCCAGGCCTCTCCGGGGAGTCAAAGTAATACTGGAGGTCTTTATAGGTGACCCACAGGCGCGCCGGCTGTAACAGGCCAAACTTCACCCCTCTCCTGTGCAGCACTGCTTTTGACCAGTTGTAACCGGCACTTTTCTTTGCCACCTCTGCGCTCCAGTCCTGGTAAATTCGGACCTCTGCATTCTCCCACCTGCTGCTCCGCTCCTTCTTGGCCCGCCTGAGCACACATTCTCGATCGACGAACCGGTGAATCCGCACCAGCACTGCCCTTGGCGGCTCGTTGGGCTTGGGCTTCCTCACCAGCACTTGGTGGGCCCCTCCAGCTCCAAGGGCCCCTGGAAGGACCCCGCTCCCATTAGCGAATTCAGCATAGTGACCGCATAGGCCCCCAGGTCCGATCCTTCCAGCCCCTCTGGGAGGCCCAGGATCCGCAAATTATTCCGCCACGAGCGGTTCTCCATTTCCTCAAGCCTCGCCTGCCATTTCTTGTGGAACGCCTCGTGCGCCTCCACCTTCACCACCAGCCTTAGGATTTCATCCTCGTTCTCCGAGGCTTTTTGACGAACCTCGCGGATCTCCGCCCCCTGGGTCGCCTGGAGCTTGTAGAAAGAGGCCGTTAGCGGTTCCAGCAGCTCAGCCTTCAGCTCCCTAAAACAGCGATGGAGCAGCTCCTGCGTCTTGTTCTTCCTCCCTCGCACCTTTCTCTGCTCCAGCGCCGATTTTTTAAGCGCCCCGCTCCTGGTCCAGTCCATCCACTGGCAGGGGAGCGTTGCTGAAGCCTTCCCACACCGGGAAACGTCCGTCAAGCGCCGTTACGGGCCCTAAAAAGAGCCCAAAAGTCCGAAAATAGCGGGAGCCACCGAACGTGCGGCGTAGCTCCGCATCGCCGCAACTGGAAGTCCCTGGCCACGCTGTTAATGCATAGACGGCTTTGGATGTGACTGTGTTTGCTGATGCTGGACATTGGCACTAAGTTGTGCCGTAACCAAGAATCGCAAGGGCGTTGCCCATCTCGATGTCGACCTCTTTGCTTCACACCTGATGGCGCGGTCTGCGTTCATATTTTTGCTGAAGGCACTCTCTGGGATCATCGCTCATCAATCGGGTCCGATGTCTTATAGGTTTGTGTTCGTGGGCAAAACCTGGGTCATCACCGTTCCTGCTGATCATCTTTGTGTCGGGTACAGCGGCAGACCTTCAATTTCACTGCCACTACGTCCTGCTGTTGAAGCACCCTTGTTTGCCCGCGATGCACACATGCCGGACATCCTGTCCTCAGACTCCGACATGGAGACACAAACGTCTGGGATCTCTGGCACCAACGTCATGGTTCCACCATCCTCTGTCAATGATCAACCCAGGCATTCCTGCCGAAAATGTCGTTACATAATAATAATCGCTTATTGTCACAAGTAGGCTCCAATGAAGTTACTGCCGGCAGATCTAACTCCTCCGCTCAACGGCGACCTGCAGGATTGCTGCAAGTGCTGCACCAGTTTCTTCTTTGTCCATGATTTTGCAGCTTGCGTCGTCTTTTCCTAATCATCATCCTTCAATGGGGTCTTCAGACTTTGGTGGGGGAGGAATGTGCAACCTGCATGGGTCATAGCTTGTGAGGATGATTGTTTTCCCCATGCTTCTCGAGTGCAAGCTCCTCCGCTATAGGCGGGGGAGCTTACCGTACTTGTATAAAATGTTAACCACTCTAAAACTGACCCACGAGAGAGAGTATTTGGTGATCTTCTCCTGGTACTCATGTATATAATTGTTGTAAAAATAAATGTTGTTTACTTGTGCTTACTTTGGACTCCCCAAGCCTTTATTAAACTGATCTCCTGAACCACGGTCATCTCTTCCACCAATCCTTGATTAACAGTGCTACCCCTCCATCTTTGCCTCGCTTCTTATTCTTGAAAGTCCCTTTTCTCTTTTTTTTCTCTTTTTTTCTCTTTTCATTTCTCGATGTTCGCAAGTTAATCTGGAGTGAATGTCAGGAAAAGCCAGGAACTTTATTATGAACATATTGGTTGGGAACAATTGACAAAATGAGCTCACTGATTCATTTCAGAATTATTTGTTAGAATACTGGAAATGGACGTATTTCAGGTTAGAATATTTCTCATTGTTTTTTCCTTTCATGTAAATTGATTTCTACAGTGGAAATCATTATAGCTGTCGCTTCTTGAAGTTTCCATTTGCCATTTTAGTTTGACAGTTCTGTTTGAAGAACTGTCAAAGCACAAGCAATTGCTACATTGAGCAATAAGCAACTGGAGAGAAAAAAATAGATCGATATTTCTGATAGAACTTTAAGAACCAAAGCCCCAAAACCAATAACTGTCTTCGCTCTTTTCCGACCTGCAATAGTTGTTTATTTATAACAATTTCTGTTTTTGTTCAAGTTAACTTATTTCTAAAAGGAATTATTATTCATTTTTTTCACTTGTGTTAAGTGTGATCAGGCAAACAGAAATGGTCTGACTCCATCTGTGACAAAAGTTTTTTTTAGTGAAAGGTTCTTGAGCTGTTTTTCTGTTTACCTCACATGAAAGTATTTGTGCCGTCTCTCTTTATGGCTACTCGGCTAGTCCCATTTTCCTACCCTTTCCCTGTAGCCCTGTAAGCTTTTCATATTCAGATAATTATCCAATACCTCTTTGAAAGTCACAATTAAATCTGCCTCCACCACACTCTCAGTCAGTACATTCCATATGCTGACCACTTACTGTGTTAACAGGCTTTTTTTCTCATAGCGTCTCTTATTCTGTCGCAAGGCACTTTAAATTGGTGCCCTTTGGTACTTGACCTATCTGCCAATACAACAGTTTCTCCCTATCTACTTTATTCAGACCTCCTGATTTTGAAACCTTTCTCAAATCTCAGTTCAACCTTCTCTAAAAAGAACATCTCCATGTTTCATCAATAATTAATTAGGGTTAATTAATGGCTTCAGAGTAAAAGATTCTCGAGGTAAGAACAATCAGAACTTCACATTCGGTTTGAGGGTGAGAAGCTGGGTCTTAAACTTAAAGGAAATTACAAGGGCGTGAAGAGAGTGTTGGTTGAACTGGAATGGTTAAAATCTAAGAAGGTGGGGAAGCTGTGACAGACGTTTCAGAAAATATTTAAGGACTCTCAACAGTTATAATTGAGAAAAAAAGATTCTGAGAAGGAAGTGGCTAACTAAGGAAGTTAGAATAGCATCAAGTTGAAAGTAATATGTACAATGCTGCAAATTGTAGTGGTAGCCTAGAAGATTGGGAAAATTTTGGAAGCCAGTAAAAGATGACCAAAATGAAGGGAGAACTTGGAATGTGCCAGGAAACTAACAACAAAAATTAACACAGACAGCAACACTTCTACAAGTATATAAAAAGGCAGAGAGTAGCTAAAGTAAGTGTTGGTTCCTTAGAGGATGAAACTGGGGAATCCATAATGGGAAACAAGGATATGGCAGACTTTGAACAAGCATTTTTTATCTGTCTTCATAGTGGAAGACACAAAAAGCATCCCAAGAGTAATTGAAAAGCAGGTAGCAGAATGGAGAGTGGGACATTCTACAATCACAAGAGAAAAGGTGCTAGGAAAAGTAATGGGATTACAGACTGATAAGTTCCCTGGACCTGATGGTCTGCATCCTAGGTCTTAAAGGAAGTCACCGCAGAGATGGTAATCTTCCAAAATTCACTAGATTCTGGAAAGGTCGTAGAAAGAAGCTGGAATTAATTATTAAGGAGGTAGATAGTAGGTGGCCGGTTTAACTCACTTGGCCAGACAGCTGATTGTGGCGCAGAGTAAGGCCAGCAGCGCGAGGAAAGCCATCTATGGTCATTGGGAATTGTGGCAACTTTACTTTAGCTTAGGTAGCAGCAGGACATTTCAGAAACCTTCTACAATCAAGCTGTGTAAGCATGATACTGTGAAAGGAAAATTGTGGTTCTCAAATTTATTAGCAGCGTTGATAAAGGGAGATCAGTAGCTGTAGTGTATTTGGATTTCCAAAGCATTCAACGAGGTGCTGCATACAAAGTTAAGCTCATGGTTTTCGTGATGATACATTAGCATGGATGGACGATTGATTCACTAACAGGATATGGAGAGTTGGGATGAATAGATCATTTTTCAGGTTGGAAAACTAACTAGTGGAGTGCCACAGAAATTAGTGTTGGAACATCAACTATTTATAGTCTAGATGAATGATTTGAATGCAGAGACCAACTGTATTGTAGCCACGTTTGCTGCTAATACAAAGATAAGAAGGCAAGTTGTAAAGAGTCTGCGAAGGGATGTAGGTGGGTTAAGTGAGTAAACGAAGATTTGGCTGATGGAATATGAGATGGTTCACTTTGAAGGAACAAAGTGAAGCAGAATATTATTTAATTGGAGAATGATGCCTTCAAGAGGAATCTGGTGCCCTTGCCCATTAATTACGAAGTAACAAAGGTAAATTGAATGTTGGCCTTTATTTCAAGGAAAATCTTGCTATAACTGTACAAGGTATTGGTGACGCCACACTTGGAATAATGTACAGTTCTGGTCTCTATATAAGGAAGGATATCCTTGTTTTGGAAGCAGTTCAGAGAAGGTTCATTCGGCTGATTGCTGGAATGAGGTTGAACCAATACATATTAGAATTTAGAAGACAGAGGTGATTTTATTGAAACATGTATGATCTGAGGGGATTTGACAGATAGGTACTGAGGGGACGTTTCTCCACGTGGGGAAAGCAAGAACTGGGGGCACAAGTTTATAATTAGGAGATCTCGATTTAAGATGGAGATGAGGAATTTCTTCTGAGGGTTGCCAGTTTTTGGAATTCTCTTCTAGAGAGAGCAGTGGAAACTGGTCATTCAAGGCTGAGTTAGACAGATCTTTGATCAACAAAGGAGTTAAGTGTTATGGGTTCAGATAGGAAAGTAGAGTTGGCAGTAACCAGATCAGCCTTAACCTTATCGAATAGCATAGAGGCTCAATGGGCTGAATGGCCCACTTTTATTTCTTATAATTAATCTACTTACATAAAGTTTTTCATTCCCAGAACCATTCTCATAGATTTTTTTACATGCTGTCCTGTGCCTTCAAATCCTTCCTAAAGTGTACTGCGCAGGTTTGGTGACAATAGTTCCGTTGGCCAAACCAGTGTTTTATACTCTATGCCCCTAATTATATAACCCAGGATCCCATTGGCCTTATTAACTGTTTTCTTAACCTTACCTGCCACGTTCATCAATTTGTGCACTTATACATCCAAGTTCCCTTGCTCCTCAACCTCAACTTTAGAATTGTATTCTTTATTTTGTGTTGCCTTTCCCCATTCTTCTTGCCAAAATGTATCGCTTCACACATCTGTACATTAAATTTTATCTATCATGTGTCCACCATTCTACCAGCTTGACACTGTCCTGAAGTCTATCTCGATCCCACTCCCATCACAAAATGTCCAGGTTTTGTGCCAGAATTGGAACTTGTGCCCTACACACCCAAGTCTAAAGTCTAATATTGACCCTTGAGACCCCCCCCACAAGATTCCTTCCTCCAGTTCAAAAGCGAACTATTAACAACCGCTCACTGTCTCCTCTCACCCAATCAACTTTGTATCCATGCTGCCACTGTCCTTTTTATCCCATGGGCTTTAATGTTGCTGACGAGCCTGTTATGTACACTTCATCAAATGTCTTTTGGAAGTCTATGTATACCACATCAACCACATTAATTTCATCGTATCTGTTACTTCATGAAAAACCCAGTCCAAAAAGGGCAGCACGGTAGCATTGTGGATAGCACAATTGCTTCAGAGCTCCAGGGTCCCAGGTTCGATTCCCGGCTTGGGTCACTGTCTGTGCGGAGTCTGCACATTCTCCCCGTGTGCGCGTGGGTTTCCTCCGGGTGCTCCGGTTTCCTCCCACAGTCCAAAGATATGCGGGTTAGGTGGATTGGCCATGCTAAATTGCCCATAGTGTCCAAAATTGCCCGTCGTGTTGGGTGGGGTTACTGGGTTATGGGGATAGGGTGGCTGTGTGGACCTTGGGTAGGGTGCTCTTTCCAAGAGTCAGTGCAGACTCGATGGGCCAAATGGCCTCCTTCTGCACTGTAAATTCTATGAAATTAGATAAAACACTACTTGCCCGTGACAGATAGAACATAGTACAGTACAGAACAGGCCCTTCGGCCCTCGATGTTGTGCCGAGCAATGATCACCCTGCTCAAACCCACGTTTCCACCCTATACCCGTAACCCAACAACCCCCCCTTAACCTTACTTTTTAGGACACTACGGGGAATTTAGCATGGCCAATCCACCTAACCCGCACATCTTTGGACTGTGGGAGGAAACCGGAGCACCCGGAGGAAACCCACGCACACACGGGGAGGACGTGCAGACTCTGCACAGACAGTGACCCAGCCGGGAATCGAACCTGGGACCCTGGAGCTGTGAAGCATTTATGCTAACCACCATGCTACCGTGCTGCCCACATCTGTGCTGGCTTTCCTTAATTCATCCACATTTGTCCAAGTGACTGTCACTATCATACCACATCATCATTTCTAAAAGCAGTTCCACTAACGAGGATAAACTAACTGGCTGTAGTTGCTGGTTTATCTTTACAGCCTTTTTTAAACAAGGGTGTAACATTTGCAATTTTCCATCCCTGTTCTAAGAAAACAATGCCTCTATGCCAATTGTTGTATTATTATTTTGTATTCTCAAATAATTTATTGTTGTCGTCTTACTCATAAAAATTGTAGTTCAGCCTGAAGTATATGATCTTGGCAGCGTTGGATTTTTTTGCTGCTGAAGAGACAAGAACATATCCGTGGGAATCTCGGTGCCAAGTGAAGTACTGCGCAGTTAATGGAGGAGTTCTTGTGTATTTCCTTTGTTCCCATTTTTTAAATTCTGTTATGTTGGTCCGTGAACCCATAATTGGGGTGTGCCTTTAAACAGAAGACTGTTAAGTTGAAATATTGGCAAGGGAATTCTGTTATGTTGGTCTGTGAACCCATAATTGGGGTCTGCCTTTAAACAGAAGATTTAAATTGAAATATTGGCAAGGGGTGGATCTTAGGAACTGGTTGTGTTGGAAGTTGGCTGCCTCTCTCTCTCTCTCTCTCTCTCTCTCTATCCTGCTTCTGAAGTGAAAGAACTGCTCTATTGTTCTGAAAGCAGAGTGTCTGGCAAGATAATATAAATATGTATATATATTTCTGTCTGTATAATAATACTGTACATAATAAAATGTTACTTGTGTTTTAAGGTTACAAACCTGGTGACTGTAGTTTACTGGGCTCAACCAAGGACCTCAGATATTTTAATCAAATTTAATTTCACCTAAATTGTGACTCCAGGTCAAGTGGGGCTGGAGTTGACAGTGCACGAACCCATGGTGTCATGCACAGTGATAAAAGCAGAGATTGTTACCCTGGAGTAATATGCATCCCATTCAATGCATCGTAAGCATAGGTGACATATGGCAGGTGCCTTTTGCAATGGTTGAGTGTGATGAGAAATTGTTTGTATTGCAACATGGCATTGATTTTTTTTTTTTTTAAATAATTTTTATTGAAGAGATTTTTTTACATGAGAATATTTACCCCCCTAACCATAGACTATTACACAATATTCCCTCTTAACAGATATCCCCCCCCGCCCGACCCCCCGCGCGCGCTGTCCCTCCCCCCCCCAAAAACAAACAAAGCAACAATTAACATCAAACATGAACTGCGAACAAATTTGTCCGCATTACAACCTTAACTAACCCACCACCCCCGTTGTTGCCACACCCCCCCCCCCCCCCGGGTTGCTGCTGCTGCGACCTCTGCACCCTATCTTTGAGCCAAAAAGTCGAGGAAGGGCTGCCACCGCCTGAAGAACCCTTGTACCGACCCTCTCAGGGCGAATTTGACCCTTTCCAACTGGATAAAGCTTGCCATGTCATTAATCCAAGTTTCCACGCTTGGAGGCCTCGCGTCCTTCCACTGTATCAGTATCCTTCTTCGCGCAACTAGGGACGCAAAGGCCAGTATTCCGGCCTCTCTCGCCTCCTGTACCCCCGGCTCCACCCCAACCCCAAAGATCGCTAGCCCCCATCCTGGTTTGACCCTGGATCCCACCACCCTCGACACCGTCCTTGCCACCCCCTTCCAGAACTCCTCCAGTGCCGGACATGCCCAAAACATATGGACATGGTTCGCTGGACTTCCCGAACACCTGACACATCTGTCCTCACCCCCAAAGAACCGACTCATCCTTGTCCCCGTCATATGGGCTCTATGTAGCACCTTAAATTGAATGAGGCTAAGCCTCGCACACGAGGAGGAAGAATTAACCCTCTCCAGGGCATCAGCCCATGTCCCATCCTCTATCTGCTCTCCCAGCTCCCCCTCCCACTTGCCTTTCAGCTCCTCTACTGATGCCTCCTCAGCCTCCTGCATTACTTTGTATATGTCCGATATCCTCCCCCCTCCGACCCAGACCCCCGATAGCACCCTATCGCTCGCCCCCCTGCTGGGGAGCAAGGGGAACCCTTCCACCTGGCGGCTAGCGAATGCCTTCACCTGCAAATGTCGAAACACGTTTCCCGGGGGGAGCCCGAATTTCTCCTCCAGCTCTCTCAGGCTCGCAAACCTCCCATCTACAAACAGATCCTTCAGCTGCCTGATGCCCACCCTGTGCCAGCTCTGAAATCCCCCGTCCATGTTCCCCGGGATGAATCTATGGTTCCCTCTTAACGGTGCCTCCATCAGACCTCCCACTTCCCCCCTGTGTCGCCTCCACTGCCCCCAGATCTTGAGGGTGGCCGCCACCACCGGGCTCGTGGTGTACCTCGTGGGAGGGAGCGGCCATGGCGCCGTTACTAGGGCCCCCAGGCTTATGTTGCCACAGGACGCCCTCTCCATTCGTTTCCAAGCTGCCCCCTCCCCTTCCATCATCCACTTGCGCACCATCGGCACATTAGCCGCCCAGTAATACCCCGAAAGGTTGGGTAATGCCAGCCCCCCACTCTCCCTACTCCGCTCCAAGAAGACCCTCCTCACCCTTGGGGTGCCATGCGCCCACACGTAGCTCATGATGCTGCTCGTCACCTTTTTGAAGAAGGCCCTAGGGAGGAAGATGGGCAAGCACTGAAATAAAAACAAAAACTTTGGGAGGACCGTCATTTTAACGGACTGCACTCTACCCGCCAGCGACAGCGGCACCATGTCCCATCTTTTAAATTCCTCCTCCATCTGTTCCACCAGCCTAGAGAAGTTCAACTTGTGGAGAGTCCCCCAGTTCCTAGCCACCTGCACCCCTAAATATCTAAAACTCTTTCCTGCTCTCTTCAACGGGAGTCTCCCGATTCCCTCTTCCTGGTCCCCTGGGTGTATCACAAATACCTCACTCTTACCCAAGTTTAGCTTGTACCCCGAAAAGTCCCCGAATTCTGCTAGCAGTTCCATCACCTCCGGCATTCCCCCTTCTGGGTCTGCCACATATAGTAGCAGGTCGTCCGCGTATAGCGATACCCGGTGCTCCTCCCCGCCCCTTGTCAGCCCTCTCCACCCCCCTGAGCCCCTCAGTGCCATCGCCAACGGTTCAATTGCCAGTGCGAAGAGCAGGGGGGACAAGGGGCACCCCTGTCTGGTCCCCCGGTGGAGCCCAAAATACTCCGATCTCCTACCATTCGTCACTACACTTGCCGTCAGGGCCGAATAGAGCAGCTTCACCCATTTAATAAATCCCTCCCCAAATCCAAACCGTTCCAGCGTCTCCCACAGGTACTTCCACTCCACCCTATCAAATGCTTTCTCCGCGTCCAATGCCACCACTATCTCCGCCTCCCCCTCCACTGCCGGCATCATGATGACGTTTAGCAGTCTCCGCACGTTCGTATTAAGCTGCCGCCCTTTCACAAAACCCGTCTGGTCCTCGTGTATCACCCCTGGCACACAATCCTCTATCCTGGTAGCCAGGATCTTTGCCAGCAGCTTGGCGTCCACATTCAGGAGCGAGATATGCCTATATGACCCACACTGCACGGGGTCCTTGTCCCGCTTCAAGATCAGAGAGATCAGTGCCTGCGACATTGTCGGGGGCAGAGCCCCCCCCTCCCATGCCTCGTTGAAGGCTCGCACCAGCACAGGGCCCACCAGATCCGCATATTTTTTGTAATATTCCACCGGGAACCCGTCTGGCCCCGGCGCCTTCCCCGACTGCATATGCCCAATCCCCTTGACTAGCTCCTCTAACCCTATCTGCGCCCCCAGCCCCTCTACCAGCTCCTCTTGGACCTTGGGGAACCTCAGTTTGTTCAAGAAGCCCTCCATCCCCCCTCCCCTCTTCGGCGGCTCTGACCGATACAGCTCCTTATAGAAGTCTCTGAAAACCCCATTTACTTCTGGCCCCTTCTGCACTATGTTCCCACCCCTCTCCCTCACTCCCCCAATTTCTCTAGCCGCATCCCGCTTGCGGAGCTGATGCGCCAGCATCCTACTCGCCTTCTCCCCATACTCATAAATCGCGCCCTGCGCCCTTCTCCACTGTGTCTCCGCCTTTCTGGTGGTCAACAGGTCAAACTTAGCCTGCAAACTACGCCGTTCCCCCAGCAGCCCCTCCTCTGGTGCCTCCGCATATTTCCTATCCACGTCCAGAAGCTCCCCCACCAGCCTATCCCTCTCCTGTCTCTCCCTCCTTTCCCTATGTGCCCGTATGGAGATCAGCTCCCCCCGGATCACCGCCTTCAGGGCCTCCCATACCATCCCCACCTGCACCTCCCCCGTGTCATTAATGTCCAGATATCTCTCGATGCTCTTCCGGACCCTCTTACACACCACCTCATCCGCCAGCAACCCCACATCCAGACGCCACAGCGGACGCTGGTCTCGCACCTCTCCCATTTCCAAATCTACCCAGTGTGGCGCATGGTCTGAGACCGCTATGGCCGAGTACTCCACTTCCCGTACTTTCGGGATCAGTCCCCTGCTTAATACAAAAAAGTCAATTCTAGAATAGACTCTGTGGACATGGGAGAAAAAGGAATACTCCCTCGCCCTCGGCCTCCCAAACCTCCAGGGGTCCACCATTCCCATCTGCTCCATAAACCCCTTTAGCACTTCTGCCGCTGCCGGCCTCCTACTCGTCCTTGAGCTCGATCTGTCCAACACTGGGTCCAGCACTGTGTTGAAGTCCCCCCCCCCATGATCAGGCCCCCTGCCTCCAGGTCCGGAATGAGGCCCAGTAGGCGCCTCATGAAGCCAGCGTCGTCCCAGTTCGGGGCATACACGTTAACCATCACCACTTTCTCCCCCTGCAGCCTACCCTTCACCATGACATATCTACCCTCTTTATCCGCCACCACCTCCGCCGCCACGAACGACACCCTCTTCCCTACCAGGATCGCCACCCCTCGGTTCTTTACGTCCAGTCCTGAGTGGAACACTTGTCCCACCCACCCCCTTCTCAGGCGGACCTGGTCCGCCACCTTCAAATGGGTCTCTTGTAGCATTGCTACATCCGCCTTCAGCCCCTTCAAAAGCGAGATTACTCTCGTTCTCTTGACCGGCCCATTCAGCCCCCTCACATTCCAAGTTATCAGCCGGGTCGAAGGGCAGCCCGCCCCTTTCCCCCGCCGACTAGCCATATCCTGTCCCCTGCTCGCCCCGAGTCAGCCCTCCCTTTCTGACCCGCTCCCCATGGCGATGGCGCCCCCCCCCCCCCCCCACCCCTCCAGTCCTCAACTTCTCCTCCCTGACCTTTTCAGCAGCAACCCGGTGGCCCCCCCCTTCCCCCCTCCCCCTCCCCCCCCACCCCCCCCCCCCCCCTCCCCCCCCAGGCTAGGACCCTTCCTAGCCGCGACGCACCCTCCATAGTACTTCCGTGAGTCAGCTGATTTACGCTGACCCGGCTGCCCCTGCCACACTCCGGCTCCTCCCGGCATGGGGGGACGTCCCCCCCCTTACCACCCCTCCTTGACCCCGCTCCAGCGCGGGAAGGGAGCCATTGCTGACCACGCCCCTTACTCCCACCCCCCTCCCTCCTCTGCCCCGTGCGCGGGAAACCAGAGGAAAGCCCGCGCTTTCGCCCTGTCCCTCCCCGCCCCTCCATCTTCAGTTCCACCCCCGTCCCCGATCTCCCCCCGATAACTACAAAACAACCAAAAACCCCACAAGAAACACATACCCCCGGCACTCCCCCCCCCACCCCGCCCTCCCACCATAACATTATAAATAACAGGAAAAAGAGAGAAAAAACTGGTATAGAGAACAAAAAGGGTCCAAAAATACGGCCAAGTGAAAATCCAGCCAACAGAAAGCCACGTGTCCAGCTTAAAGTACCAGAGCGGCAACGACCGCCAAGTATCCCCTGGTTCTAGTTCGAGTCCAGCCTTTCTTCCTGGACAAAGGCCCACGCCTCCTCCGGGGACTCGAAATAGTGGTGCTGGTCCTTGTAGGTCACCCACAAGCGCGCTGGCTGCAGCATCCCGAATCTAATTCTCTTGGCATGCAGCACCGCCTTCGTCCGGTTGAACCGGGCCCGCCGCTTTGCCACCTCCGCACTCCAGTCCTGAAAGATCCTCACCGTCGAGTTCTCCCATTTGCTGCTCCTCTCTCTCTTGGCCCACCTCAGCACCCTCTCCCGGTCACTGAATCGCTGGAACCGAACCAGCACCGCCCTCGGGGGTTCGTTTGCTCTTGGCTTCCTGGCCATTACTCTGTAGGCCTCCTCCAATTCCAGGGGCGAAGGGACGGCCCCTGCCCCCATCAGTGAGCCCAGCATTTCTGCCACATACCCCTGAAGGTCCGACCCCTCCAGCCCTTCTGCCAGGCCCAGGATCCTCAGGTTTTTCCGCCTCATGCGGGTATCCATCTCCTCCAATCGGTTCTGCCATCTCAGGTGGAGTGCCTCGTGCACCTCCACCTTTCCCACGAGGACCGTGGCCTCCTCCTCCCTCACAGTCATCTCCTGCCGCAGCTCCCGAATTGACGCCTCTTGGGTCGCCTGCGCCCCCATCAGCCTGGTGGTCGTCGCGTTCATCGACTCCAGCAGCTCCACTTTCAGCTCCGTGAAGAAGCGCAGGAGAGCGGCCTGCTGCTCCGCCGCCCATGTCCTCCAGTCCTCGGGTGCGCCGCCGGCCGCCATTTTGGATTTCTTCCCCCGCTTTTTTCGGGGAGCTGCTGCCGCTTTTTTTCCTGCCCCACTTCGGGTGACGACCATAAATTTGACGGGGTTCTCCTCTGGGAACCTTCCCCCACCGGGAATTGCCGTTCCAGCGCCGTTAGGGGCCCTCCAATCGGCCCGAAAACACCTTCCTAACAGGAGCAGCCAAACGTGCGACTTAGCTGGTCATAGCCGCAACCGGAAGTCCGCAACATGGCATTGATAAAGCAAAATGAAGAATTAGATATAATAAAATGATTTTATGATCATAGATCATAGAATTTACATAACCTTTGCAGTGGTCATCAAATTCTATGATTAGGCCTTAGTCAGGACAACAATTTCTACCGTAGTCAGTTGGAGGTGCCATAGAGTATATAATGTATTTGCCTGAATATGCAACATAGTTCCTGTAAATTGCTTGCTCTTGAATATTCAAGGCACAAGGACAATGAACCCAGACGATACAATCCTAGCTTGTTAGCATTGCTCCGAATGTCGGAGAACAGAAATCTTGCATAATTGATTGCAGTGCAATGGTGCAAGGTTAATTTTTTAAAAGAAGGCCTTTTTAAAACTATTTTCCACCAATACAAAAGTGTCCCCAATTACAACTGTTTTGACGGGGCCAGATGGACCCCCATCAAACCCTGGGGAACATGCATAAAACATGTAAATGGCTTTGATCCTAACCCTTCAAAATTAACCACAGTCAGAACTACATCCTTGTAAATAGTGGAACTCCAGCCCTACCAAAAATTGATTGGCATGCCAGATTAATATAAAATCCCATCGCTATATTGAGCATTTAAAGTGTTATTTGGAGTGAACACCCACTTCAGTTTTTGGTACTGTTGAAGAATGACTGATGTTTGTTTTGCATAAATGAACAGGATTCAGAATGAATGCTTCATCCTGGCCAATGTTTCTGTTGAGAACTCTAAATGGAGCAGAAATGGCTCCAGCATCTATATTTAAAAAGGTAAGAAGTTTAAAAGAACGTAACAAAAAGTGCTGAAATTTTCTGATTCCTGCTGCTTGATTTATTGGAATTTAAAAAATATAATTGGAGTTTGCTCATTTACTGTCCAAGACTATCCCCTTCAATAATTAGGAAGCATGTTTTAGTGTTAGATGGTGCCTGTCTTAAATTTTCTCATCCACGTAAATAAAATGAGGATGGTTCCTTCCATTCAGGTATAACCAAAACTACATGTAAAACTACATTTCCTTGAAATACCAATATTACCTGTAAAAATTGATGATATACCACATAATGTTAAAAAAATTAAATAAGGAACCCTTAAGGATAAAGCGGACTGCTTCAGTTGCAAGACATTCCTAAATGGAGGTTGATATTTTATGCAGTACTGAAGTGATGCTGCATCGATGGAGATGCAATCTTGAATGAGGCGTTGAGATGGATATAAAAGAGTCCTTGTCAATATTTGAGGAAGAAAGAGTTCCCCTGTGCATAAAACACATTGGTTGTTTGCCATTTTGTAGCACCTTATTGCAATAACAGCCCACATAACAATAATGGCACTTCAAAAGTAATGTATCGGTTATAAGGAACTTTGGGACATGATGAAGGCCTGTATGAATGCACTATGTACATACTTGATCAGTGCAAAAAATTAACATAGCTATGACGAGACATATAAGACCATAAGACCAAGGAGTGGAAGTAAGGCCATTCGGCCCGTCGAGTCCACTCCACCATTCAATCATGGTTGATTTCAACTCCATTTACCCGCTCTCTCCCCATAGCCCTTAATTCCTCGAGAAATCAAGAATTTATCAATTTCTGTCTTAAAGACACTCAATGTCCCGGCCTCCACCGCCCTCTGTGGCAATGAATTCCACAGACCTACCACTCTCTGGCTGAAGAAATTTCTCCTCATCTCTGTTCTAAAGTGACTCCCTTTTATTCTAAGGCTGTGCCCCCGCGTCCTAGTCTCCCCTGCTAATGGAAACAACTTCCCTACGTCCATCCTATCCAAGCCATTCATTATCTTGTACGTTTCTATTAGATCTCCCCTCAACCTCCTAAACTCCAATGAATATAATCCCACGATCCTCAGACGTATGCAAGAACTTTGAAGGAAGGATAAACTTTGATTGTATTTTTACACGTGATGAATAAATTGGGACTAAACACTTCAAACAACAAACAGAAAAATCTTAATTTATTGTGCAATTGCATTTTATCTAGACCGACAAAACCTCTCGCAAATTTAAATATCAGACTTGAATCTTAAAATCTGCAATTTGGCTCAGGTGGCACTTGGGATGGGGAAGAAGTCGCTTATTCAATATTACACCACTGGAAGAGTGGTGTTAATTTTTATCAGCTGCTTTTTTTCAGCTGTTACTCTACCGAATGATTCGTACTTTGTTTAATTGGCAACTTTCCTTCTCTTCTAAATTCATTCCTGGTTCCGCTTCTAGTTTTAAGTGGTGGTGCAGAATTTAAATCAAACTCTTCCAAATGGATTTTAAAATTTAAATGGATCCTGGCACTACACTTTAGTTTGCAGAACCAGGCTTCTGCCTTTCTCTTCTATCTTGCACTTTGGGTATGAACTTGGTTGAATGCTTTTCCAGATATTTTGGATTTCATAGGGATTATTGAGTAAGGCTCCATTACTAAATGTAGCTGTGAACACAAATCAAACATACGACTGTAACATAGTCTTCATTTTATTTTTTGACTCAAGCTTTCTGGAAACAAGGCTTCGCTCTGGTAGGGAAGCCTCAGAGAATTACACTTTGTTTTTCATCAGATACTGAGATTCTTTTCAACATTGACATGTTTTTTTAACTGTCGCATGTCATATTTACAATAACTGAAAATAATTTTAAGATCATCAAGTGGTGATCTATCCTTGCGCTTTGGGTTTCTTTCAAAAATAGCGCAAACATTATACATTGGAAAATATCAAGATATGCAACCACAAATGCTGAATTGTAGCCGCAGTAGATAAACGGTGTTAGTTTCTTTTGTCAAACACTGGATTCAATTTTTAAAAATAAAATTTGTTTGTGTTGCTTGTTAAATTCATGCTTATATTTGAAAAAGGAAAAGCTCATATATTTCTCTCCTATTTGAGGAACCCCCGAGCCCGCAGCAAAACCATTTCAAAGTTGGGATGAAACTGGAAGCAGTTGATCGAAAAAATCCTCATCTGATTTGTCCAGCAACCATTAGTGAAGTAAAAGCAGATGACATTTTCATCACGTTTGATGGGTGGAGAGGCGCATTCGACTACTGGTGCAGATATGATTCTCGCGATATCTTTCCAGTGGGATGGTGTAGTATGACAGGAGATAGCCTTCAACCGCCTGGAAATAGAGGTAAGTTTTTAAAATGGAATATCGTTTTGTAGCAAGTCTGACATAAACACTGTTCTAAATTTAAGATTAACTTGCGGGGAAAAATGCACCATTATGGAATATACAGAATATTGTCAGTGTTGCTATATTTATCAAATTCATTATTTTCAGTCTCTATTAACTGTTCCAGAATCTAGGTTTTAACAACACACAAACATCTGTAATGTAAAAGTTAACGTGCACAGGTCAATAGTCAAGGTCTTCAAAATGAACATTACATAATATCTTAGATTGAAGTTGTGGACTTGTGCTGGTAGCACTTGTGTGTATTTAACTACATCAATCATTTTCATTTTTATGCACTGTTCTGATAAAGTTATTAACATCCTACCTTTTTCATATTGTTGCCTAATTGCTTCACTGGTTTGGTAATACAGACCAGTGTGTTACGATCAGGTGAGAAGGGGTTAAATGGCTCCCCACTTTTCCTTTTCTTCATTGGCCGCAAAAATCAGATATAGTTGTCAATTCCATAAGTATTTAATCTCCTCCAAGATGTGACTTTTCAGATCGGTTTTCCCCATTTCAATAGTTTTGGAGTGTAGAAGGCACAGTAATGCAAATGTGCAGCCAGCTTTGTGATCCCAAGTCACTGGGATACAAAAAACAAAGAAAATTACAGCACAGGAACAGGCCCTTCGGCCCTCCCAGCCTTCACTGATCCAGATCCTTTATCTAAACCTGTCGCCTATTTTCCAAGGATATACTTACCTCTGTTCCGCGCCCGTTCATGCATCTGTCTAGATGCATCTTAAATGATGCTATTGTGCCCGCCTCTACCACCTCTACCACCTCTGCTGGCAAAGCGTTCCAGGCACCCACCACCCTCTGCGTAAAAAACTTTGCACGCACATCTCCCTTAAACTTTTCCCCCTCTCACCTTGAAATCATGACCCCTTGTAATTGACACCCCCACTCTTGGAAAAAGCTTGTTGCTATCCACCCTGTCCGTACCTCTCATAATTTTGTAGACCTCAATCAGGTCCCCCCTCAACCTCCGTCTTTCCAACGAAAACAATCCTAATCTACTCAACCTTTCTTCATAGCTAGCACCCTCCATACCAGGCAACATCCTGATGAACCTCCTCTGCACCCTCTCTAAAGCATCCACATCCTTCTGGTAATGTGGCGACCAGAACTGCACGCAGTATTCCAAATGTGGCCAAACCAAAGTCCTGTACAACTGTAACATGACCTGCCGACTCTTGTACTCAATACCCCATCGGATGAAGACAAGCATGCTGTATGCCTTCTTGACCACTCTATCAACCTGCGTTGCCACCTTCAGGGTACAATGGACTTGAACTCCCAGATCTCTCTGCACATCAATTTTCCCCAGGACTCATCCATTGACCGTATAGTCAGCTCTTGAATTGGATCTTGCAAAAATGCATCACCTCGCATTTGCCTGGATTGAACTCCATCTGCCATTTCTCCGCCCAACTCTCCAATCTATCTATATTTTGCTGTATTCTCTGACAGTCCCCCTCGCTATCTGCAACTCCACCAATCTTAGTATCATCTGCAAACTCGCTAATCAGACCACCTATACCTTTGTCTAGATCATTTATGTATATCACAAACAACAGTGGTCCGAGCACAGATCCCTGTGGAACACCACTAGTCGCCCTTCTCCATTTTGAGACACTCCCTTCCACCACTACTCTCTGTCTCCTGTTGCCCAGCCAGTTCTTTATCCATCTAGCTAGTACACCCTGAACTCCATACGACTTCACTTTTTCCATCAACCTGCCATGGGAAACTTTGAAGCCTTACTGAAGTCCATGTATGTGACATCTACAGCCCTTCCCTCATCAATTAACTTTGTCACTTCCTCAAAAAATTCTATTAGGTTTGAAAGACATGACCTTCCCTGCACAGAACCATGCTGCCTATCACTGATAAGTCTATTTTCTTCCAAATGTGAATAGACCCTATCCCTCAGTATCTTCTCCAACAGTTTGCCTACCACTGACGTCAAGCTCACAGGTATATAATTCCCTGGATTATCCCTGCTGCCCTTAAACAAAGGGACAGCATTAGCAATTCTCCAGTCCTCCGGGACCTCACCCGTGCTCAAGGATGCTGCAACGATATCTGTTAAGGCCCCAGCTATTTTGACCCTCGCTTCCCTCAGTAACCTGGGATAGATCCCATCCGGTCCTGGGGACTTGTCCACCTTAATGCCTTGTAGAATACCCAAAACCGCCCCCTTCCTTATGCCGACTTGACCTAGAGTATTTAAACATCCATCCCTAACCTCAACATCTGTCATGTCCCTCTCCTTGGTGAATACCGATGCAAAGTATTCATTAAGAATCTCACCCAATTCCTCTGACTCCACGCATAAATTCCCTCTTTTGTCTTTGAGTGGGCCAATCCTTTCTCTAGTTACCCTCTTGCTCCTTATATACGAATAAAAGGCTTTGGGATTTTCCTTAACCCTGTTCGCCAAAGATATTTCATGACCCCTTTTAGCCCTCTTTATTGCGCGTTTGAGATTTGACCTACTTTACCGATATTCCTCCAAAGCTTCATCAGTTTTAAGTCGCCTAGATCTTATGTATGCTTCCTTTTTCATCTTAGCTAGTCTCACAATTTCACCTGTCATCCATGGTTCCCTAATCTTGCCATTTCTATCCCTCATTTTCACAGGGACATGTCTGTCCTGCACTCTAATCAACCTTTCCTTACAAGACTCCCACATTTCAAATGTGGATTTACCCTTAAACAGTTGCTCCCAATCCACATTCCCTAGCTCCTGTCGAATTTTGTTATACTTGGCCTTTCCCCAATTTAGCACTCTTCCTTTAGGACCACTCTTGTCTTTGTCCATGAGTATTCTAAAACTTACGGAATTGTGATCGCTATTCCCAAAGTAATCACCGACTGAAACTTCAACCACCTGGCCGGGATCATTCCCCAATACCAGGTCCAGTATGGCCCCTTCCTGAGTTGGACTATTTACATACTGCTCTAAAAAAACTCTCCTGGATGCACCTTACAAATTCTGCTCCGTCTACGCCTCCAACACTACATGAGTCCCATTTAATGTTGGGGAAGTTAAAATCTCCTATCACGACCATCCTATTGCTCCTACATTTTTCTATAATCTGTCCACACATTTCTACCTCTACTTCACGCTCGCTTTTGGGAGGCCTGTAGTAAAGTCCTAACAATGTTACTGCACCCTTCCTATTTCTTAGCTCTGCCCAGATTGCCTCAGTGCTCAAATCCTCCATAATGCCCTCCTTAATCACAGCTGTGATATCATCTCTGACCAGTAATGCAACTCCTCCATCCCTTTTACCTCCCTCTCTATCTCTCCTGAAGCATCTATACCCTGGGATATTTAGTTGCCAGTCTTGCCCTTCCCTCAACCAAGTCTCAGTAATACCAATAACATCATATTCCCAGGTACTAATCCAAGCCCTAAATTCATCTGCCTTCCCCGCTACACTTCTCGCATTAAAACAAATGCACCTCAGACCACCTGTCCCTTTGCGTTCATCATCTCTTCCCTGTGTACTCTTACCCTGAGTCACAATGCTGTTTATTATCAGTACCTTACTGGCTTTAGTTGCTGCCTCTTTACTGACCTCTAACTTCCTAATCTGGTTCCCATCCCCCTGCCACATTAGTTTAAAACCTCCCCAACAGTGTCATCAAAACCCTAGGACATTGGTTCCAGTCCTGCCCAGGTGTAGACCATCCAATTTGTAATGGTCCCACCGCCCCCAGAACCGGTTCCAATGTCCCAAAAATCTGAACCCCTCCCTCCTGCACCATCTCTCAAGCCGCACATTCATTCTGTCTATTCTTGACTTTCTACTTTAACTGTCTCGTGGCACTGGTAGCAATTCTGAGATTACTACATTTGAGGTCCTACTTTTTAACTTGTCTCCTAACTCCCTAAATTCTGATTGTACGACCTCATCCCGTTTTTTACGTATATCGTTGAACTGGCTGTTCACCCTCCCCCTTCAGTATGTCCTGAAGCCGATCTGAGACATGCCTGACCTGTGCACTGGGAGGCAACATACCATTCGGGAGTCTCGTTTTCGACCACAGAAACGCCTGTCTACTCCCCTTACGATTGAATCCCCTATGACTGTCGCTCTGCCAGTCTTTATCCCGGCCTTCTGTTCAGCAGAGCCAGCCACGGTGCCATGAGCCTGGCTACTACTGCCTTCCCCTGATTAGTCATCTCCCCCAACAGTATCCAAAACGGTATACCTGTTTTAGAGGGAGATGACCGCAGGGGACACCTGCACTGCTTTCCTGCTCTTTCTCTGCCTTTTGGTCACCCATTCCCTTTCTCCCTCACCAATCCTAATCTGTGGTGTGACCAACTCACTGAGCGTGCTATCCACGACCTCCTCAGCATCGCGGATGCTCCAAAGTGAGTCCATCCGCAGCTCCAGAGCCGTCATGCAGTCTAACGGAAGCTGCAGCTGAATACACTTCCTGCACATGAAGGAGTCAGGGGCATCGGCCACATACCTGAACTCTCACATTGAGCATGAGGAGCATAACATTGGTCTGGGATCTCCTGCCATTTTTCCACTTTACCTTAACTGATTACAATATTAAATAATGAATAAGTGAAAGGAATAAAGATTTTACTTAGCAATTACAATACTTACCAACACATGAAGAGTTAAATTTCTCCCAGCTACTGCTAATCAGAGCAATTTCCTTACCAGCCAATCAGGTCACTGCTTTGCTGTGATATCACTCTTCAAATTTGTCCCCAAAGACCCTGTGGCCGCTGTTTAAACAGCGAAGCAGCTAGTTTAAATACTCACCGCTCGACTCTGTCGCCCCGCCCACTCCAGCTGAATTCCCGCCGAAAATTTAAACCAGGTAGCTTGACTCTGGCCAAGTCATGCCTTGAGGAACGAACCAGCTGAAACAGGCACAATGTGCGTACATGATCTTTCTGTCTGCAAAGAACAGGGCTCTGTGTATTAATGCCACTCTGCGAGCCCAACTGACCTCCTTAAATTGGTTGTCGGTGAAATCTTTAGAATGTTGGGGATTATTTAGCAAATATTGTCCAATTGCAGAATCACATCTAATGTTGGACATCGTTTTGTGTTTTGTAAGCACTGGTTGTTTGGGTGTGGTCTATACCTTGCCTGTTGTGAGTAGTGGAACAGACATGCTGTTTGATACGATCTGTCAACCTTTGGGACTTATTGCCTACATACTGAGTATCACACTGGCACTTAAATTCATAGACCAAATTACTCATTTTGTGTGATAGGCAAAATGTCTTTTTGGCTTGATAGTACTGTCTTGTTAGAGTCACAGACGTTTACAGCATGAGAACAGGCCCTTCGGCCCAACTTGTCGATGTCGCCCAATTTGTACCACTAAGCTAGTTGCAACTGCCAGCAATTGGCCCATATCTCTCTATACCCATCTTTCCCATATAACTGTCTAAATGCTTTTTGAAAGTCAAAATTGTACCCACCTCTACTACTGCGCCTGGCAGCTCATTCCAGACACTCTCCACCCTCTGTGTGAAAAAAAGTGCCCTCTGGACTCTACCCTCTCACCATAAACCTATGCCCTCTAGTTTTAGACTCCCCTACCTTTGGGAAAAGAAGTTGACCCTATTTATGCCCTCATTATTTTATAGACCTCAATAAGATCACTCCTATGCTCCAGGGAAAAAAATATCCCAGTCTATCCAGCCACTCCTTATAACTCAAACCATCAAGTCCCGGTAGCATCCTAATAAATCTTTTCTGCACTCTTTCTTGTTTAATAATTTCCTTTCTATAATAGGGTGACTATAACTGCGCACAATATTCCAAGTGTGGCCTTACTAGATGTCTTGTACAACTTCAGTAAGACGTCCCAACTCTTGTATTCCATGTTCTGGCCAATGAAACCAAGCATGCCGAATGTCGTCTTCACCACCCTGTCCACCTGTGACTCCACTTTCATGGAGCTATGCACCGGTACCCCTAGACCTCTTTGTTCTATAATTCTCCCCAACTCCCTACCATTAAGTAGGTCCTGCCCCGATTCGATCTACCAAAATGCATCACCTGACATTTATCTAAATTAAACTCCCATCTGCCATTCATCGGCCCACAGGCTAATTGATCAAGATCCTGTTGCAATCCTAGATAACCTTCTTCATTGTCCAACATTCGGGCTTGGGCTGATGCGTGGCAAGTAACATTTATGCTACACAAGTCCCAGGCAATGACCATCTCCAACAAGAGAGAATCCAACAATTTCCCCAGGACGTTCAATGGTATTGCCATCGCTTCATCCCCCACTACCAACACCTTGGTAACCATTGACCAGAAACTGAACTGGACCAGCCATATAAATGCTGTGGCTACAAGAGCAGGACAGAGGCTGGGAATTCTGTAGAGAGGGACTTGTCTCCTCACCCCCTTAAAACCCTGTCTACCATCTACAGGGCACTGTTAAGAGTGTGATGGAATACTCGCCACTTACCTAGTTGAGTGCAGTTCCAGCAACACTCAAACTTTTTTTAAAATTTTTTTTTATATAAATTTAGATTACCCAATTGTTTTTTCTATTAAGGGGCAATTTAGCGTGGCCAATCCACCTACTCTGCACATTTTTGGGTTGTGGGGGCGAAACCCACGCAGACACGGGGAGAATGTGCAAACTCCACACGGACAGTGACCCAGAGCCGGGATCGAACCTGGGACCTCAGCGCCGTGAGGCGGTTGTGCTAACCACTAGGCCGCCGTGCTGCCCTTCAACACTCAAACTTAACATCCAATGACGAATAGTAGAATTTAGCAAAGCAGGAGCAAGGGATTGTTATGGAATGATAAACAAACTGACTGTAAATATTTCCATTGCAATGTAAATTGAAAGAGGTTAGTGATGTGTGCCCATTAGAGCAAGAGACTCTGGAAATTATAATGAAAAGTAAGAAAATGGTAGAGACATTAAGCAAATACTTTGTATCTGTCTTTGTCACAGAAAACATAAAAAAAATTACACAAATTTCAAAATGATGAGACGGGATCTAACCAGAGGAAAAACTGTAATGGAACAATGGGCGATCTTTAAGGATGAGATGCTTTAGTACAGGCTAAGTCCATCCAACAAGAGCGAGAGGTCACATGACGAGCAAGATATGGGAATTACCCAAATATGGGCTAAATCAGTGAAACCATGTTAACAAATTCAGGGACAAATTAAAAAGGCAGCTGCTTCAAGGGATACTGCATCAAACCGAAACAAATTTCAAACCAAACTTTAAAATCAAAGGTGATGAAAGGGGTTAATAAGGAACCACAGTTCCTGCAGTGCCCACCTGGAATAGAAGGCCTCAATCAAGCCGGCAGACACTGCATGTTCTTTCTCCCAAGGACACCTAGCTGTGAATGAGTGGTAGTCTGGCCGAATGATGATGCAAACCAATTGTGGTGATATGCATCACTGTAAATACATAAGGGGTTAATGTAAATTTATACACGTAGACTAGATAGACACTAGAAGGAGCACCAGAGACATGACACAGACAGTCAACCAATAGGCCAGTAAGATAGGACACGACAAATGGGCATTCACGATACACACAGTGGTGACACTACCACAGGGGGGCATTACACCAACTCATATAAAAGGACACGGCGCACATGCTCTTTCTCTTTCCAGTGGAGACTCTCAGTGAGTACACAGGGTTGATTAAACACATCACACCCACCACGTGGATTGTAGCAGTCTGGTTCGTCAGTCTGAGTAGCTATAGCAGGATTAACA